>NW_027141133.1:0-600000 GCF_036365525.1 Heterodontus francisci | reverse complement strand
CTCTCCGTCCCCACTCTCCGTCCCCACTCTCCGTCCCCACTCACCGTCCCCACTCCCCGTCCCCACTCTCTGTCCCCACTCACTGTCCCCACTCCCCGTCCCCACTCCCCGTCCCCACTCTCCGTCCCCACTCACGGTCCCCACTCCCCGTCCCCACTCCCCGTCCCCACTCAGTGTCCCCACTCACCGTCGCCACTCACCGTCGCCACTCACCGTAGCCACTCTCCGTCCCCACTCACCGTCCCCTCTCTCTGACCCCACTCTCCGACCCCACTCACCGTCCCGACTCACCGTAGCCACGCACCGTCGCAACTCACTGTCCCCACTCCCCTTCCCCACTCCCCGTCCTCACTCCCCGTCCCCACTCCCCGTCCTCACTCCCCGTCCTCACTCCCCGTCCCCACTCTCCGTCCCCACTCCCAGTCCCCACTCCCCGTCCCCACTCTCTGTCCCCACTCTCTGTCCCCAGTCCCCGTCCCCACTCCCCGTCCCCACTCCCCGTCCCCACTCCCCGTCCCCACTCTCCGTCCCCACTCTCCGACCCCACTCTCCGTCCCCACTCACCGTCGCCACTCACCGTCGCCACTCACCGTCGCCACTCACCGTCCCCACTCCCCGTCCCCACTCCCCGTCCCCACTCTCCGTCGCCACTCACCGTCCCCACTCTCCGTCCCCACTCACCGTCCCCACTCTCCGTCCCCACTCTCCGTCCCCAATCTCCGTCCCCACTCTCCGACCCCACTCTCCGACCCCACTCCCCGTCCCCACTCCCCGTCCCCACTCCCCGTCCCCACTCCCCGTCCCCACTCACCGTCCCCACTCTCCGACCCCACTCACCGTCCCCACTCTCCGACCCCACTCACCGTCCCCACTCTCCGACCCCACTCACCGTCCCCACTCTCCGACCCCACTCACCGTCGCCACTCACCGTCCCCACTCACCATCCCCACTCTCCGACCCCACTCACCGTCCCCACTCTCCGACCCCACTCACCGTCGCCACTCACCGTCCCCACTCACCATCCCCACTCTCCGACCCCACTCCCCGTCCCCACTCCCCGTCTTCACTCCCCGTCCCCACTCTCCGACCCCACTCACCGTCGCCACTCTCCGTCGCCACTCCCCTTCCCCACTCCCCTTACCCACTCTCCGTCCCCACTCTCCGTCCCCACTCTCCGTCCCCACTCTCCGTCCCCACTCTCCGTCCCCACTCTCCGTCCCCACTCTCCGTCCCCACTCCCCGTCCCCACTCAGCATAGCCACTCACCGTCCGCACTCTCCGTCCCCACTCTCCGTCCCCACTCTCCGTCCCCACTCCCCGTCCCCACTCCCCGTCCCCACCCACCGTCCCCACACACCGTCCCCACTTCCCGTCCCCTCTCCCAGCCCCCACTCCCCGCATCCACTCCCAGCCCCCACACCCCGCGCCCACTCCCAGCCCCCACTCCCCATAGCCTCTCACCGTCCCCACTCACCGTCCCCACTCACCGTCCCCACTCACCGTCCCCACTCTCCGTCCCCACTCTCCGTCCCCACTCTCCGTCCCCACTCTCCGTCCCCACTCCCCGTCCCCACTCCCCGTCCCCACTCCCCGTCCCCACTCTCCGTCCCCACTCTCCGTCCCCACTCACCGTAGCCACTCCCCGTCCCCACCCCCCGTCCCCAGCCGCCGTCCCCAGCCGCCGTCCCCAGCCGCCGTCCCCACCCCCAGTCCCCACCCCCAGTCCCCACCCCCAGTCCCCACTCCCCGTCCCCACTCCCCGTCCCCACTCCCCGTCCCCACTCCCCGTCCCCACTCCCCGTTCGCACTCCCCGTTCGCACTCCTCGTCCCCACTCACCATCCCCACTCTCCGTCCCCACTCCCCGTCCCCACGCCCCGGCGCCTCTCACCGTCGCCACTCACCGTCGCCACTCACCGTCGCCACTCACCGTCGCCACACACCGTCGCCACTCACCGTCCCCACTCACCGTCCCCACTCACCGTCCCCACTCACCGTCCCCTCTCTCTGACCCCACTCTCCGACCCCACTCACCGTCCCCACTCACCGTAGCCACGCAACGTCGCCACTCACTGTCAACACTCCCCTTCCCCACTCCCCTTCCCCACTCCCCCTCCCCACTCACCGTCCCCACTCCCCGTCCCCTCTCCCCGTCCCCTCTCCCCGTCCTCACTCCCCGTCCCCACTCCCCGTCCTCACTCCCCGTCCCCACTCTCCGTCCCCACTCCTCGTCCCCACTCCCCGTCACAACTCCCCGTCCCCACTCCCCGTCCCCACTCCCCGTCCCCACTCCCCGTCCCCACTCTCCGTCCCGACTCTCCGTCCCGACTCTCCGACCCCACTCTCCGTCGCCACTCACCGTCCCCACTCTCCGTCCCCACTCTCCGTCCCCACTCTCCGTCCCCACTCTCCGACCCCACTCTCCGACACCACTCTCCGACCCCACTCTCCGACCCCACTCGCCGTCGCCACTCGCCGTCGCCACTCACCGTCGCCACTCCCCGTCGCCACTCCCCGTCCCCTCTCCCCGTCCCCACTCCCCGTCCCCACTCCCCGTCCCCACTTACCGTCCCCACTCTCCGACCCCACTCACCATCCCCACTCTCCGACCCCACTCACCGTCCCCACTCTCCGACCCCACTCACCGTCCCCACTCACCGTCCCCACTCACCATCCCCACTCTCCGACCCCACTCCCCGTCCCCACTCCCCGTCCCAACTCCCCATCCCCACTCTCCGACCCCACTCACCGTCGCCACTCTCCGTCCCCACTCACCGTCCCCACTCACCGTCCCCACTCACCGTCCCCACTCACCGTCCCCACTCACCGTCCCCACTCACCGTCCCCACTCTCCGTCCCCACTCTCCGTCCCCACTCCCCGTCCCCACTCCCCGTCCCCACTCCCCGTCCCCACTCTCCGTCCCCACTTAGCGCCCCACTCTCCGTCCCCACCCTCCGTCCCCACTCACCGTCCCCACTCCCCATCCCCACTCCCTGTCCCCACTCCCCGTCCCCACTCCCCGTCCCCACTCCCCGTCCCCACTCTCCGTCCCCACTCACGGTCCCCACTCCCCGTCCCCACTCAGTGTCCCCACTCACCGTCGCCACTCTCCGACACCACTCTCCGTCACCACTCTCCGACCCCACTCTCCGACCCCACTCACCGTCGCCGCTCACCGTCGCCACTCACCGTCCCTACTCTCCATCGCCACTCACCGTACCCACTCTCCGACCCCACTCTCCGACCCCACTCTCCGTCGCCACTCACCGTCCCCACTCACCGTCCCCACTCTCCGACCCCACTCTCCGACCCCACTCTCCGACCCCACTCTCCGTCCCCACTCTCCGTCCCCACTCTCCGTCCCCACTCTCCGTCCCCACTCTCCGTCCCCACTCCCCGTCCCCACTCAGCGTAGCCACTCTCCGTCCCCACTCTCCGTCCCCACTCTCCGTCCCCACTCTCCGTCCCCACTCCCCGTCCCCACTCCCCGTCCCCACTCCCCGTCCCCACCCACCGTCCCCACACACCGTCCCCACTCCCCGTCCCCACTCCCAGCCCCCACTCCCCGCACCCACTCCCCGCCCCCACTCCCCGCCCCCACTCCCCATAGCCTCTCACCGTCCCCACTCACCGTCTCCACTCACCGTCCCCACTCACCGTCCCCACTCACCGTCCCCACTCTCCGTCCCCACTCTCCGTCCCCACTCTCCGTCCCCACTCTCCGTCCCCACTCTCCGTCCCCACTCTCCGTCCCCACTCTCCGTCCACACTCCCTGTCCCCACTCCCCGTCCCCACTCTCCGTCCCCACTCACCGTAACCACTCCCCGTCCCCTCTCCCCGTCCCCTCTCCCCGTCCTCACTCCCCGTCCCCACTCCCCGTCCCCTCTCATCGTCCCCACTCACCAACCCCACTCTCCGTCCCCACTCACCGTCCCCACTCTCCGTCCCCACACCCCATCCCCACTCTCCGTCCCCACTCTCCGTCCCCACTCCCCGTCCCCACTCAGTGTCCCCACTCACCGTCGTCACTCTCCGTCCCCACTCTCTGTCCCCACTCTCCGTCCCCACTCTCCGTCCCCACTCTCCGTCCCCACTCACCGTCCCCACTCTCCGTCCCCACTCTCCGTCGCCACTCTCCGTCCCCACTCCCCGTCCCCACTCCCCGTCCCCACTCCCCGTCCCCACTTACCGTCCCCACTCACCGTCCCCACTAACCGTCCACACTCACCGTCCACACTCAACGTCCCCACTCAGTGTCCCCACTCACCCTCCCCACTCTCCGTCCCCACTCACCCTCCCCACTCTCCGTCCCCACTCACCGTCCGCACTCTCCGTCCCCACTCACCGTCCCCACTCAACGTCCCCACTCACCGTCCCCACTCTCCTTCCCCACTCTCCGTCCCCACTCACCGTCCCCACTCACCGTCCCCACTCACCGTCCCCACTCTCCGTCCCCACTCTCCGTCCCCACTCACCGTCCCCACTCACCGTCCCCACTCAGTGTCCCCACTCACCGTCGTCACTCTCCGTCCCCACTCACCGTCCCCACTCTCCGTCCCCACTCTCCGTCCCCACTCTCCGTCCCCACTCCCCGTCCCCACTCCCCGTCCCCACTCTACGTCCCCACTCCCCGTCCCCACTCTCCGTCCCCACTCTCCGTCCCCACTCTCCGACCCCACTCTCCGACCCCACTCTCCGACCCCACTCACCGTCGCCACTCACCGTCGCCACTCACCGTCGCCACTCACCGTCCCCACTCTCCGACCCCACTTTCCGACCCCACTCTCCGACCCCACTCACCGTCCCCACTCTCCGTCCCCACTCTCCGTCCCCACTCTCCGACCCCACTCTCCGACCCCACTCTCCGTCCCCACTCTCCGTCCCCACTCACCGTCCCCACTCACCGTCGCCACTCACCGTCGCCACTCACCGTCGCCACTCACCGTCCCCACTCCCCGTCCCCACTCCCCGTCCCCACTCCCCGTCCCCATTCTCCGTCCCCACTCTCCGTCCCCACTCACCGTCCCCACTCACCGTCCCCACTCTCCGTCCCCACTCTCCGTCCCCACTCTCCGTCCCCACTCACCGTCCCCACTCACCGTCCCCAATCAGTGTCCCCACTCACCGTCGCCACTCTCCGTCGCCACTCCCCTTCCCCACTCCCCTTACCCACTCTCCGTCCCCACTCTCCGTCCCCACTCTCCGTCCCCACTCTCCGTCCCCACTCTCCGTCCCCACTCCCCGTCCCAACTCAGCGTAGCCACTCACCGTCCGCACTCTCCGTCCCCACTCTCCGTCCCCACTCTCCGTCCCCACTCCCCGTCCCCACTCCCAGTCCCCACCCACCGTCCCCACCCACCGTCCCCACACACCGTCCCCACTTCCCGTCCCCTCTCCCAGCCCCCACTCCCCGCACCCACACCCCGCGCCCACTCCCAGCCCCCACTCCCCATAGCCTCTCACCGTCCCCACTCACCGTCCCCACTCACCGTCCCCACTCACCGTCCCCACTCTCCGTCCCCACTCTCCGTCCCCACTCTCCGTCCCCACTCTCCGTCCCCACTCCCCGTCCCCACTCCCCGTCCCCACTCCCCGTCCCCACTCCCCGTCCCCACTCTCCGTCCCCACTCACCGTAGCCACTCCCAGTCCCCAGCCGCCGTCCCCAGCCGCCGTCCCCAGCCGCCGTCCCCACCCCCAGTCCCCACCCCCAGTCCCCACTCCCCGTGCCCACTCCCCGTCCCCACTCCCCGTCCCCACTCCCCGTCCCCACTCCCCGTCCCCACTCCCCGTTCGCACTCCCCGTTCGCACTCCTCGTCCCCACTCACCATCCCCACTCTCCGTCCCCTCTCTCCGTCCCCACTCTCCGTCCCCACTCTCCGTCCCCACTCCCCGTCCCCACGCCCCGGCGCCTCTCACCGTCGCCACTCACCGTCGCCACACACCGTCGCCACTCACCGTCGCCACTCACCGTCCCCACTCACCGTCCCCACTCACCGTCCCCTCTCTCTGACCCCACTCTCCGACCCCACTCACCGTCCCCACTCACCGTAGCCACGCAACGTCGCCACTCACTGTCAACACTCCCCTTCCCCACTCCCCTTCCCCACTCCCCCTCCCCACTCACCGTCCCCACTCCCCGTCCCCTCTCCCCGTCCCCTCTCCCCGTCCTCACTCCCCGTCCCCACTCCCCGTCCTCACTCCCCGTCCCCACTCTCCGTCCCCACTCCCCGTCCCCACTCCCCGTCCCCACTCCCCGTCACAACTCCCCGTCCCCACTCCCCGTCCCCACTCCCCGTCCCCACTCCCCGTCCCCACTCCCCGTCCCCACTCTCCGTCCCGACTCTCCGTCCCGACTCTCCGACCCCACTCTCCGTCGCCACTCAATGTCCCCACTCTCCGTCCCCACTCTCCGTCCCCACTCTCCGTCCCCACTCTCCGTCCCCACTCTCCGTCCCCACTCTCCGACCCCACTCTCCGACACCACTCTCCGACCCCACTCGCCGTCGCCACTCGCCGTCGCCACTCGCCGTCGCCACTCACCGTCGCCACTCCCCGTCCCCACTCCCCGTCCCCACTCCCCGTCCCCACTCCCCGTCCCCACTCCCCGTCCCCACTCACCGTCCCCACTCACCGTCCCCACTCTCCGACCCCACTCACCATCCCCACTCTCCGACCCCACTCACCGTCCCCACTCTCCGACCCCACTCACCGTCCCCACTCACCGTCCCCACTCACCATCCCCACTCTCCGACCCCACTCCCCGTCCCCACTCCCCGTCCCAACTCCCCATCCCCACTCTCCGACCCCACTCACCGTCGCCACTCTCCGTCGCCACTCACCGTCGCCACTCACCGTCCCCACTCACCGTCCCCACTCACCGTCCCCACTCACCGTCCCCACTCTCCGTCCCCACTCCCCGTCCCCACTCCCCGTCCCCACTCTCCGTCCCGACTCTCCGTCCCGACTGTCCGACCCCACTCTCCGTCGCCACTCACCGTCCCCACTCTCCGTCCCCACTCTCCGTCCCCACTCTCCGTCCCCACTCACCGTCCCCACTCACCGTCCCCACTCACCGTCCCCACTCCCCATCCCCACTCCCCGTCCCCACTCTCCGTCCCGACTCTCCGTCCCGACTCCCCATCCCCACTCTCCGACCCCACTCACCGTCGCCACTCTCCGTCGCCACTCACCGTCGCCACTCACCGTCGCCACTCACCGTCCCCACTCACCGTCCCCACTCACCGTCCCCACTCTCCGTCCCCACTCTCCGTCCCCACTCTCCGTCCCCACTCCCCGTCCCCACTCCCCGTCCCCACTCCCCGTCCCCACTCTCCGTCCCCACTGAGCGCCCCACTCTCCGTCCCCACTCTCCGTCCCCACTCTCCGTCCCCACTCTCCGTCCCCACTCTCCGTCCCCACTCTCCGTCCCCACTCACCGTCCCCACTCACCGTCCCCACTCCCCATCCCCACTCCCCGTCCCCACTCTCCGTCCCGACTCTCCGTCCCGACTCTCAGACCCCACTCTCCGTCGCCACTCACCGTCCCCACTCTCCGTCCCCACTCTCCGTCCCCACTCTCCGTCCCCACTCTCCGACCCCACTCTCCGACACCACTCTCCGACACCACTCTCCGACCCCACTCGCCGTCGCCACTCGCCGTCGCCACTCACCGTCGCCACTCCCCGTCCCCACTCCCCGTCCCCACTCCCCGTCCCCACTCCCCGTCCCCACTCCCCGTCCCCACTCCCCGTCCCCACTTACCGTCCCCACTCACCGTCCCCACTCACCGTCCCCACTCACCATCCCCACTCTCCGACCCCACTCCCCGTCCCCACTCCCCGTCCCAACTCCCCATCCCCACTCTCCGACCCCACTCACCGTCGCCACTCTCCGTCGCCACTCACCGTCGCCACTCACCGTCGCCACTCACCGTCCCCACTCACCGTCCCCACTCACCGTCCCCACTCTCCGTCCCCACTCTCCGTCCCCACTCTCCGTCCCCACTCCCCGTCCCCACTCCCCGTCCCCACTCCCCGTCCCCACTCTCCGTCCCCACTGAGCGCCCCACTCTCCGTCCCCACTCTCCGTCCCCACTCTCCGTCCCCACTCACCGTCCCCACTCCCCATCCCCACTCCCCGTCCCCACTCCCCGTCCCCACTCCCCGTCCCCACTCTCCGTCCCCACTCACGGTCCCCACTCCCCGTCCCCACTCTCCGACACCACTCTCCGTCACCACTCTCCGACCCCACTCTCCGACCCCACTCACCGTCGCCGCTCACCGTCGCCACTCACCGTCCCTACTCTCCATCGCCACTCACCGTACCCACTCTCCGACCCCACTCTCCGACCCCACTCTCCGTCGCCACTCACCGTCCCCACTCACCGTCCCCACTCTCCGACCCCACTCTCCGACCCCACTCTCCGACCCCACTCTCCGTCCCCACTCTCCGTCCCCACTCTCCGTCCCCACTCTCCGTCCCCACTCCCCGTCCCCACTCAGCGTAGCCACTCTCCGTCCCCACTCTCCGTCCCCACTCTCCGTCCCCACTCTCCGTCCCCACTCCCCGTCCCCACTCCCAGCCCCCACTCCCCGCACCCACTCCCCGCCCCCACTCCCCGCCCCCACTCCCCATAGCCTCTCACCGTCCCCACTCACCGTCTCCACTCACCGTCCCCACTCACCGTCCCCACTCACCGTCCCCACTCTCCGTCCCCACTCTCCGTCCCCACTCTCCGTCCCCACTCTCCGTCCCCACTCTCCGTCCACACTCCCCGTCCCCACTCCCCGTCCCCACTCTCCGTCCCCACTCACCGTAGCCACTCCCCGTCCCCTCTCCCCGTCCCCTCTCCCCGTCCTCACTCCCCGTCCCCACTCCCCGTCCCCTCACATCGTCCCCACTCACCGTCCCCACTCTCCGTCCCCACTCACCGTCCCCACTCTCCGTCCCCACTCCCCATCCCCACTCTCCGTCCCCACTCTCCGTCCCCACTCCCCGTCCCCACTCAGTGTCCCCACTCACCGTCGTCACTCTCCGTCCCCACTCTCCGTCCCCACTCTCCGTCCCCACTCTCCGTCCCCACTCTCCGTCCCCACTCACCGTCCCCACTCTCCGTCCCCACTCTCCGTCGCCACTCTCCGTCGCCACTCTCCGTCCCCACTCCCCGTCCCCACTCCCCGTCCCCACTCACCGTCCCCACTAACCGTCCACACTCACCGTCCACACTCAACGTCCCCACTCAGTGTCCCCACTCACCCTCCCCACTCTCCGTCCCCACTCACCCTCCCCACTCTCCGTCCCCACTCACCGTCCGCACTCTCCGTCCCCACTCACCGTCCCCACTCATCGTCCCCACTCACCGTCCCCACTCTCCGTCCCCACTCTCCGTCCCCACTCTCCGTCCCCACTCACCGTCCCCACTCACCGTCCCCACTCAGTGTCCCCACTCACCGTCGTCACTCTCCGTCCCCACTCACCGTCCCCACTCTCCGTCCCCACTCTCCGTCCCCACTCCCCGTCCCCACTCCCCGTCCCCACTCCCCGTCCCCACTCTACGTCCCCACTCCCCGTCCCCACTCCCCGTCCCCACTCTCCGTCCCCACTCTCCGTCCCCACTCTCCGTCCCCACTCTCCGACCCCACTCTCCGACTCCACTCACCGTCGCCACTCACCGTCGCCACTCACCGTCGCCACTCACCGTCCCCACTCTCCGACCCCACTTTCCGACCCCACTCTCCGACCCCACTCACCGTCCCCACTCTCCGTCCCCACTCTCCGTCCCCACTCTCCGACCCCACTCTCCGACCCCACTCTCCGTCCCCACTCTCCGTCCGCACTCACCGTCCCCACTCACCGTCGCCACTCACCGTCGCCACTCACCGTCGCCACTCACCGTCCCCACTCCCCGTCCCCACTCCCCATCCCCACTCCCCGTCCCCATTCTCCGTCCCCATTCTCCGTCCCCATTCTCCGTCCCCACTCACCGTCCCCACTCACCGTCCCCACTCTCCGTCCCCACTCTCCGTCCCCACTCTCCGACCCCACTCTCCGTCCCCACTCTCCGTCCCCACTCTCCGTCCCCAGTCTCCGTCGCCACTCCCCTTCCCCACTCCCCTTCCCCACTCCCCTTACCCACTCTCCGTCCCCACTCTCCGTCCCCACTCTCCGTCCCCACTCTCCGTCCCCACTCTCCGTCCCCACTCCCCGTCCCCACTCCCCGTCCCCACTCTACGACCCCACTCTCCGACCCCACTCTCCGTCCCCACCCACCGTCCCCACACACCGTCCCCACTTCCCGTCCCCTCTCCCAGCCCCCACTCCCCGCACCCACTCCCCGCCCCCACTCCCCGACCCCACTCACCGTCCCCACTCACCGACCCCACTCACCGACCCCACTCTCCGACCCCACTCACCGTCCCCACTCACCGTCCCCAATCTCCGCCCCCACTCACCGCCCCCACTCCCCGTCCCCACTCCCCGTCCCCACTCCCCGTCCCCACTCCCCATCCCCACTCTCCGACCCCACTCTCCGACCCCACTCACCGTCGCCACTCTCCGTCCCCACTCACCGTCCCCACTCTCCGTCCCCACTCTCCGTCCCCACTCTCCGTCCCCACTCTCCGTCCCCACTCACCGTCCCCACTCTCCATCCCCACTTCACCGTCCCCACTCTCCGTCCCCACTCACCGTCCCCACTCTCCATCCCCACTCCCCGTCCCCACTCACCGTCCCCACTCTCCGTCCCCACTCTCCGTCCCCACTCACCGTCCCCACTCTCTGTCCCCACTTCACCATCCCCACACTCCGTCCCCACTCACCGTCCCCACTCTCCGTCCCCACTCTCCGTCCCCACTCCCCGTCCCCACTCCCCGTCCCCACTCAGTGTCCCCACTCACAGTCGCCACTCTTCGTCCCCACTCTCCGTCCCCACTCTCCGTCGCCACTCACCGTCCCCACTCACCGTCCCCACTCTCCGACCCCACTCTCCGACCCCACTCTCCGACCCCACTCTCCGTCGCCACTCACCGGCCCAACTCTCCGTCCCCACTCTCCGTCCCCACTCACCGTCCCCACTCACCGTCCCCACTCACCGTCCCCACTCACCGGCCCCACTCTCCGTCCCCACTCCCCGTCCCCACTCCCCGTCCCCACTCAGTGTCCCCACTCAGTGTCCCCACTCAGTGTCCCCACTCAGTGTCCCCACTCAGTGTCCCCACTCAGTGTCCCCACTCACCGTCCCCACTCACCGTCCCCACTCACCGTCCCCACTCTCCGAGCCCACTCTCCGACCCCACTCTCCGTCCCCACTCACCGTCCCCACTCTCCGTCCCCACTCTCCGTCCCCACACTCCGTCCCTACTCCCCGTCCCCACTCACCGCCCCACTCACCGTCCCCACTCACCGTCCCCACTCACCGTCCCCACTCTCCATCCCCACTCACCGTCCCCACTCCCCATCCCCAATCTCCGTCCCCACTCTCCGTCCCCACTCTCCGTCCCCACTCTCCGTCCCCACTCACCGTCCCCACACCCCATCCCCACTCAGTGTCCTCACTCTCCGACCCCACTCTCCGACCCCACTCTCCGACCCCACTCACCGACCCCACTCTCCATCCCCACTCTCCGTCCCCACTCTCCGTCCCCACTCTCCGTCCCCACTCAACGCCCCACTCACGGTCCCCACTCACCGTCCCCACTCACCGTCCCCACTCACCGTCCCCACTCTCCGTCCCCACTCTCCGTCCCCACTCTCTGTCCCCACACTCCGTCCCCACTCCCCGTCCCCACTCCCCGTCCCCACTCACCGCCCCACTCACCGTCCCCACTCACCGTCCCCACTCACCGTCCCCACTCTCCGTCCCCACTCTCCGTCCCCACACCCCGTCCCCACTCACCGTCCCAACTCCCCATCCCCACTCAGTGTCCCCACTCAGTGTCCCCACTCTCCGACCCCACTCACAGACCCCACTCTCCGTCCCCACTCTCCATCCCCACTCACCGTCCCCACTCACCGTCCCCACTCACCGTCCCCACTCACCGTCCCCACTCTCCGTCCCCACTCTCCGTCCCCACTCTCCGTCCCCACTCCCCGTTCCCACTCCCCGTTCCCACTCCCCGTCCCCACTCCCCGTCCCCACTCCCCGTTCCCACTCCCCGTTCCCACTCATTGTCCCCACTCAGTGTCCCCACTCACCGTCGCCACTCACCGTCGCCACTCACCGTCGCCACTCACCGTCGCCACTCTCCGACCCCACTCTCCGACCCCACTCTCCGACCCCACTCTCCGACCCCACTCTCCGACCCCACTCACCGTCCCCACTCTCCGTCCCCACTCTCCGACCCCACTCACCGACCCCACTCTCCGACCCCACTCACCCTCCCCACTCACCCTCCCCACTCACCCTCCCCACTCCCCGTCCCCACTCCCCGTCCCCACTCCCCGTCCCCACTCCCCGTCCCCACTCCCCGTCCCCACTCCCCGCCCCCACTCCCCGTCCCCACTCCCCGTCCCCACTCCCCGTCCCCACTCACCGTCCCCACTCACCGTCCCCACTCACCGTCCCCACTCTCCGACCCCACTCACCGTCCCCACTCTCCGACCCCACTCACCGTCCCCACTCTCCGACCCCACTCACCGTCCCCACTCACCGTCCCCACTCACCGCCCCCACTCCCCGTCCCCACTCCCCGTCCCCACTCCCCGTCCCCACTCCCCGTCCCCACTCCCCATCCCCACTCTCCGACCCCTCTCTCCGACCCCACTCACCGTCGCCACTCTCCATCCCCACTCTCCGTCCCCACTCTCCGTCCCCACTCTCCGTCCCCACTCTCCGTCCCCACTCACTGTCCCCACTCACCGTCCCCACTCTCCATCCCCACTTCACCGTCCCCACTCTCCGTCCCCACTCTCCGTCCCCACTCACCGTCCCCACTCACCGTCCCCACTCACCGTCTCCACTCTCCGTCCCCACTCACCGTCCCCACTCACCGTCCCCACTCTCCATCCCCACTTCACCGTCCCCACTCTCCGTCCCCACTCACCGTCCCCACTCTCTGTTCCCACTCTCCGTCCCAACTCAGTGTCCCCACTCAGTGTCCCCACTCACCGTCTCCACTATCCGTCCCCACTCACCGTCCCCACTCTCCATCCCCACTTCACCGTCCCCACTCTCCGTCCCCACTCTCCGTCCCCACTCTCCGTCCCCACTCTCCGTCCCCACTCTCCGTCCCCACTCTCCGTCCCCACTCTCCGTCCCCACTCCCCGTCCCCACTCAGTGTCCCCACTCACCGTCGCCACTCTTCGTCCCCACTCTCCGTCCCCACTCACCGTCCCCACTCACCGTCCCCACTCTCCATCCCCACTTCACCGTCCCCACTCTCCGTCCCCACTCACCGTCCCCACTCTCCGTCCCCACTCTCCGTCCCCACTCTCCGTCCCCACTCAGTGTCCCCACTCACCGTCGCCGCTCTTCGTCCCCACTCACCGTCTCCACTCTCCGTCCCCACTCACCGTCCCCACTCACCGTCCCCACTCTCCATCCCCACTTCACCGTCCCCACTCTCCGTCCCCACTCTCCGTCCCCACTCACCGTCCCCACTCTCCGTCCCCACTCTCCGTCCCCACTCCCCGTCCCCACTCAGTGTCCCCACTCACCGTCGCCACTCTTCGTCCCCACTCTCCGTCCCCACTCTCCGTCCCCACTCTCCGTCCCCACTCTCCGTCCCCAGTCACCGTCCCCACTCTCCGTCCCCACTCTCCGTCCCCACTCTCCGTCCCCACTCTCCGTCCCCACTCACCGACCCCACTCTCCGTCCCCACTCTCCGTCCCCACTCAACGCACCACTCAACGCACCACTCACCGTCCCCACTCACCGTCCCCACTCACCGTCCCCACTCTCCGTCCCCACTCCCCGTCCCCACTCCCCGTCCCCACTCACCGTCCCCACTCCCCGTCCCCACTCAGTGTCCCCACTCAGTGTCCCCACTCAGTGTCCCCACTCAGTGTCCCCACTCAGTGTCCCCACTCACGGTCGCCACTCTCCGACCCCACTCTCCGACCCCACTCTCTGACCCCACTCTCTGACCCCACTCTCCGACCCCACTCTCCGACCCCACTCTCCGACCCCACTCTCCGACCCCACTCACCGTCCCCACTCTCCGTCCCCACTCACGACCCCACTCACCATCCCCACTCACCGTCCCCAATCTCCGACCCCACTCACCGCCCCCACTCCCCGTCCCCACTCCCCATCCCCACTCCCCATCCCCACTCTCCGACCCCACTCTCCGACCCCACTCTCCGTCGCCACTCTCCGTCCCCACTCACCATCCCCACTCACCGTCCCCAATCTCCGACCCCACTCACCGTCCCCACTCTCCGTCCCCACTCCCCGTCCCCACTCCCCATCCCCACTCCCCATCCCCACTCTCCGACCCCACTCACCGTCGCCACTCTCCGTCCCCACTCACCGTCCCCACTCTCCGTCCCCACTCACTGTCCCCACTCACCGTCCCCACTCTCCATCCCCAACTCACCGTCCCCACTCTCCGTCCCCACTCTCCGTCCCCACTCTCCGTCCCCACTCTCCGTCCCCACTCACCGTCCCCACTCTCCGTCCCCACTCTCCGTCCCCACTCATCGTCCCCACTCCCCGTCCCCACTCACCGTCCCCACTCACCGTCCCCACTCTCCATCCCCACTTCACCGTCCCCACTCTCCGTCCCCACTCTCCGTCCCCACTCTCCGTCCCCACTCTCCGTCCCCACTCACCGTCCCCACTCACCGTCCCCACTCCCCGTCCCCACTCTCCGTCCCCACTCTCCGTCCCCACTCTCCGACCCCACTCTCCGACCCCACTCTCCGACCCCACTCTCCGATCCCACTCTCCGACCCCACTCTCCTACCCCACTCTCCTACGCCACTCACCGTCGCCACTCACCGTCGCCACTCATCGTCGCCACTCACCGTCGCCACTCACCGTCGCCACTCACCGTCCCCACTCCCCGTCCCCACTCCCCGTCCCCACTCCCCGTCCCCACTCCCCGTCCCCACTCCCCGTCCCCACTCCCCGTCCCCACTCTCCGTCCTCACTCTCTGTCCTCACTCTCTGTCCCCACTCACCGTCCCCACTCTCCGTCCCCACTCTCCGTCCCCACACTCCGTCCTCACTCCCCGTCCCCACTCACCGCCCCACTCATCGCCCCACTCACCGTCCGCACTCACCGTCCGCACTCACCGTCCCCACTCACCGTCCCCACTCACCGTCCCCACTCTCCGTCCCCACTCTCTGTCCCCACTCTCCGTCCCCACTCAGTGTCCCCACTCACCGTCGCCGCTCTTCGTCCCCACTCACCGTCTCCACTCTCCGTCCCCACTCACCGTCCCCACTCACCGTCCCCACTCTCCATCCCCACTTCACCGTCCCCACTCTCCGTCCCCACTCTCCGTCCCCACTCACCGTCCCCACTCTCCGTCCCCACTCTCCGTCCCCACTCCCCGTCCCCACTCAGTGTCCCCACTCACCGTCCCACTCTTCGTCCCCACTCACCGTCCCCACTCTCCGTCCCCACTCTCCGTCCCCACTCTCCGTCCCCAGTCACCGTCCCCACTCTCCGTCCCCAGTCACCGTCCCCACTCTCCGTCCCCACTCTCCGTCCCCACTCTCCGTCCCCACTCTCCGACCCCACTCACCGACCCCACTCACCGTCCACACTCAGTGTCCCCACTCAGTGTCCCCACTCAGTGTCCCCACTCTTGGTCGCCACTCTCCGACCCCACTCTCCGACCCCACTCTCTGACCCCACTCTCCGACCCCACTCTCCGACCCCACTCTCCGACCCCACTCTCCGACCCCACTCACCGTCCCCACTCTCCGTCCCCACTCTCCGACCCCACTCTCCGACCCCACTCACCGTCCCCACTCACCCTCCCCACTCCCCGTCCCCACTCCCCGTCCCCACTCCCCACCCCCACTCCCCGTCCCCACTCCCCGTCCCCACTCACCGTCCCCACTCACCGTCCCCACTCACCATCCCCACTCTCCGACCCCACTCACCGTCGCCACTCTCCGACCCCACAAACCGTCCCCACTCACCGTCCCCACTCACCATCCCCACTCTCCGACCCCACTCACCGTCCCCACTCTCCGACCCCACAAACCGTCCCCACTCACGACCCCACTCACCGTCCCCACTCATCGTCCCCAATCTCCGACCCCACTCACCGCCCCCACTCCCCGTCCCCGCTCCCCATCCCCACTCCCCATCCCCACTCTCCGACCCCACTCTCCGACCCCACTCACCGTCGCCACTCTCCGTCCCCACTCACCGTCCCCACTCTCCGTCCCCACTCACTGTCCCCACTCACCGTCCCCACTCTCCATCCCCAACTCACCGTCCCCACTCTCCGTCCCCACTCACCGTCCCCACTCTCCGTCCCCACTCATCGTCCCCACTCCCCGTCCCCACTCTCCGTCCCCACTCACCGTCCCCACTCACCGTCCCCACTCTCCATCCCCACTTCACCGTCCCCACTCTCCGTCCCCACTCTCCGTCCCCACTCACCGTCCCCACTCTCCGTCCCCACTCTCCGTCCCCACTCTCCGTCCCCACTCTCCGTCCCCACTCTCCGTACCCACTCACCGTCCCCACTCACCGTCCCCACTCACCGTCCCCACTCCCCGTCCCCACTCAGTGTCCCCACTCTCCGTCCCCACTCTCCGACCCCACTCTCCGACCCCACTCTCCGATCCCACTCTCCGACCCCACTCTCCTACCCCACTCTCCTACGCCACTCGCCGTCGCCACTCACCGTCGCCACTCACCGTCGCCACTCATCGTCGCCACTCACCGTCGCCACTCACCGTACCCACTCACCGTACCCACTCCCCGTCCCCACTCTCCATCCCCACTTCACCGTCCCCACTCTCCGTCCCCACTCTCCGTCCCCACTCTCCGTCCCCACTCTCCGTCCCCACTCTCCGACCCCACTCTCCGACACCACTCTCCGACCCCACTCGCCGTCGCCACTCGCCGTCGCCACTCGCCGTCGCCACTCACCGTCGCCACTCCCCGTCCCCACTCCCCGTCCCCACTCCCCGTCCCCACTCCCCGTCCCCACTCACCGTCCCCACTCACCGTCCCCACTCTCCGACCCCACTCACCATCCCCACTCTCCGACCCCACTCACCGTCCCCACTCTCCGACCCCACTCACCGTCCCCACTCACCGTCCCCACTCACCATCCCCACTCTCCGACCCCACTCCCCGTCCCCACTCCCCGTCCCAACTCCCCATCCCCACTCTCCGACCCCACTCACCGTCGCCACTCTCCGTCGCCACTCACCGTCGCCACTCACCGTCCCCACTCACCGTCCCCACTCACCGTCCCCACTCTCCGTCCCCACTCCCCGTCCCCACTCCCCGTCCCCACTCTCCGTCCCGACTCTCCGTCCCGACTGTCCGACCCCACTCTCCGTCGCCACTCACCGTCCCCACTCTCCGTCCCCACTCTCCGTCCCCACTCACCGTCCCCACTCACCGTCCCCACTCACCGTCCCCACTCACCGTCCCCACTCCCCATCCCCACTCCCCGTCCCCACTCTCCGTCCCGACTCTCCGTCCCGACTCTCCGACCCCACTCTCCGTCCCCACTCTCCGACCCCACTCTCCGACCCCACTCTCCGACACCACTCTCCGACCCCACTCGCCGTCGCCACTCGCCGTCGCCACTCACCGTCGCCACTCCCCGTCCCCACTCCCCGTCCCCACTCCCCGTCCCCACTCCCCGTCCCCACTCCCCGTCCCCACTCCCCGTCCCCACTCCCCGTCCCCACTTAACGTCCCCACTCACCGTCCCCACTCACCGTCCCCACTCACCATCCCCACTCTCCGACCCCACTCCCCGTCCCCACTCCCCGTCCCAACTCCCCATCCCCACTCTCCGACCCCACTCACCGTCGCCACTCTCCGTCGCCACTCACCGTCGCCACTCACCGTCGCCACTCACCGTCCCCACTCACCGTCCCCACTCACCGTCCCCACTCTCCGTCCCCACTCTCCGTCCCCACTCTCCGTCCCCACTCCCCGTCCCCACTCCCCGTCCCCACTCCCCGTCCCCACTCTCCGTCCCCACTTAGCGCCCCACTCTCCGTCCCCACTCTCCGTCCCCACTCTCCGTCCCCACTCACCGTCCCCACTCCCCATCCCCACTCCCCGTCCCCACTCCCCGTCCCCACTCCCCGTCCCCACTCTCCGTCCCCACTCACGGTCCCCACTCCCCGTCCCCACTCTCCGACACCACTCTCCGTCACCACTCTCCGACCCCACTCTCCGACCCCACTCACCGTCGCCGCTCACCGTCGCCACTCACCGTCCCTACTCTCCATCGCCACTCACCGTACCCACTCTCCGACCCCACTCTCCGACCCCACTCTCCGTCGCCACTCACCGTCCCCACTCACCGTCCCCACTCTCCGACCCCACTCTCCGACCCCACTCTCCGACCCCACTCTCCGTCCCCACTCTCCGTCCCCACTCTCCGTCCCCACTCTCCGTCCCCACTCTCCGTCCCCACTCCCCGTCCCCACTCAGCGTAGCCACTCTCCGTCCCCACTCTCCGTCCCCACTCTCCGTCCCCACTCTCCGTCCCCACTCTCCGTCCCCACTCCCCGTCCCCACTCCCAGCCCCCACTCCCCGCACCCACTCCCCGCCCCCACTCCCCGCCCCCACTCCCCATAGCCTCTCACCGTCCCCACTCACCGTCTCCACTCACCGTCCCCACTCACCGTCCCCACTCACCGTCCCCACTCTCCGTCCCCACTCTCTGTCCCCACTCTCCGTCCCCACTCTCCGTCCCCACTCTCCGTCCACACTCCCCGTCCCCACTCCCCGTCCCCACTCTCCGTCCCCACTCACCGTAGCCACTCCCCGTCCCCTCTCCCCGTCCCCTCTCCCCGTCCTCACTCCCCGTCCCCACTCCCCGTCCCCTCACATCGTCCCCACTCACCGTCCCCACTCTCCGTCCCCACTCACCGTCCCCACTCTCCGTCCCCACTCCCCATCCCCACTCTCCGTCCCCACTCTCCGTCCCCACTCCCCGTCCCCACTCAGTGTCCCCACTCACCGTCGTCACTCTCCGTCCCCACTCTCCGTCCCCACTCTCCGTCCCCACTCTCCGTCCCCACTCTCCGTCCCCACTCACCGTCCCCACTCTCCGTCCCCACTCTCCGTCGCCACTCTCCGTCGCCACTCTCCGTCCCCACTCCCCGTCCCCACTCCCCGTCCCCACTCACCGTCCCCACTAACCGTCCACACTCACCGTCCACACTCAACGTCCCCACTCAGTGTCCCCACTCACCCTCCCCACTCTCCGTCCCCACTCACCCTCCCAACTCTCCGTCCCCACTCACCGTCCGCACTCTCCGTCCCCACTCACCGTCCCCACTCACCGTCCCCACTCACCGTCCCCACTCTCCGTCCCCACTCTCCGTCCCCACTCTCCGTCCCCACTCACCGTCCCCACTCACCGTCCCCACTCAGTGTCCCCACTCACCGTCGTCACTCTCCGTCCCCACTCACCGTCCCCACTCTCCGTCCCCACTCTCCGTCCCCACTCCCCGTCCCCACTCCCCGTCCCCACTCCCCGTCCCCACTCTACGTCCCCACTCCCCGTCCCCACTCCCCGTCCCCACTCTCCGTCCCCACTCTCCGTCCCCACTCTCCGTCCCCACTCTCCGACCCCACTCTCCGACCCCACTCTCCGACCCCACTCACCGTCGCCTCTCACCGTCGCCACTCACCGTCGCCACTCACCGTCCCCACTCTCCGACCCCACTTTCCGACCCCACTCTCCGACCCCACTCACCGTCCCCACTCTCCGTCCCCACTCTCCGTCCCCACTCTCCGACCCCACTCTCCGACCCCACTCTCCGTCCCCACTCTCCGTCCGCACTCACCGTCCCCACTCACCGTCGCCACTCACCGTCGCCACTCACCGTCGCCACTCACCGTCCCCACTCCCCGTCCCCACTCCCCATCCCCACTCCCCGTCCCCATTCTCCGTCCCCATTCTCCGTCCCCATTCTCCGTCCCCACTCACCGTCCCCACTCACCGTCCCCACTCTCCGTCCCCACTCTCCGTCCCCACTCTCCGACCCCACTCTCCGTCCCCACTCTCCGTCCCCACTCTCCGTCCCCACTCTCCGTCCCCAGTCTCCGTCGCCACTCCCCTTCCCCACTCCCCTTACCCACTCTCCGTCCCCACTCTCCGTCCCCACTCTCCGTCCCCACTCTCCGTCCCCACTCTCCGTCCCCACTCCCCGTCCCCACTCCCCGTCCCCACTCCCCGTCCCCACTCTACGACCCCACTCTCCGACCCCACTCTCCGTCCCCACCCACCGTCCCCACACACCGTCCCCACTTCCCGTCCCCTCTCCCAGCCCCCACTCCCCGCACCCACTCCCCGCCCCCACTCCCCGACCCCACTCACCGTCCCCACTCACCGACCCCACTCACCGACCCCACTCTCCGACCCCACTCACCGTCCCCACTCACCGTCCCCAATCTCCGCCCCCACTCACCGCCCCCACTCCCCGTCCCCACTCCCCGTCCCCACTCCCCGTCCCCACTCCCCATCCCCACTCTCCGACCCCACTCTCCGACCCCACTCACCGTCGCCACTCTCCGTCCCCACTCACCGTCCCCACTCTCCGTCCCCACTCTCCGTCCCCACTCTCCGTCCCCACTCTCCGTCCCCACTCACCGTCCCCACTCTCCATCCCCACTTCACCGTCCCCACTCTCCGTCCCCACTCACCGTCCCCACTCTCCATCCCCACTCCCCGTCCCCACTCACCGTCCCCACTCTCCGTCCCCACTCTCCGTCCCCACTCACCGTCCCCACTCTCTGTCCCCACTTCACCGTCCCCACACTCCGTCCCCACTCACCGTCCCCACTCTCCGTCCCCACTCTCCGTCCCCACTCCCCGTCCCCACTCCCCGTCCCCACTCAGTGTCCCCACTCACCGTCGCCACTCTTCGTCCCCACTCTCCGTCCCCACTCTCCGTCGCCACTCACCGTCCCCACTCACCGTCCCCACTCTCCGACCCCACTCTCCGACCCCACTCTCCGACCCCACTCTCCGTCGCCACTCACCGGCCCAACTCTCCGTCCCCACTCTCCGTCCCCACTCACCGTCCCCACACACCGTCCCCACTCACCGTCCCCACTCACCGTCCCCACTCTCCGTCCCCACTCCCCGTCCCCACTCACCGTCCCCACTCACCATCCCCACTCTCCGACCCCACTCCCCGTCCCCACTCCCCGTCCCAACTCCCCATCCCCACTCTCCGACCCCACTCACCGTCGCCACTCTCCGTCGCCACTCACCGTCGCCACTCACCGTCCCCACTCACCGTCCCCACTCACCGTCCCCACTCACCGTCCCCACTCTCCGTCCCCACTCCCCGTCCCCACTCCCCGTCCCCACTCTCCGTCCCGACTCTCCGTCCCGACTGTCCGACCCCACTCTCCGTCGCCACTCACCGTCCCCACTCTCCGTCCCCACTCTCCGTCCCCACTCACCGTCCCCACTCACCGTCCCCACTCACCGTCCCCACTCACCGTCCCCACTCCCCATCCCCACTCCCCGTCCCCACTCTCCGTCCCGACTCTCCGTCCCGACTCTCCGACCCCACTCTCCGTCCCCACTCTCCGACCCCACTCTCCGACCCCACTCTCCGACACCACTCTCCGACACCACTCTCCGACCCCACTCGCCGTCGCCACTCGCCGTCGCCACTCACCGTCGCCACTCCCCGTCCCCACTCCCCGTCCCCACTCCCCGTCCCCACTCCCCGTCCCCACTCCCCGTCCCCACTCCCCGTCCCCACTCACCGTCCCCACTCACCGTCCCCACTCACCGTCCCCACTCACCATCCCCACTCTCCGACCCCACTCCCCGTCCCCACTCCCCGTCCCAACTCCCCATCCCCACTCTCCGACCCCACTCACCGTCGCCACTCTCCGTCGCCACTCACCGTCGCCACTCACCGTCGCCACTCACCGTCCCCACTCACCGTCCCCACTCACCGTCCCCACTCTCCGTCCCCACTCTCCGTCCCCACTCTCCGTCCCCACTCCCCGTCCCCACTCCCCGTCCCCACTCCCCGTCCCCACTCTCCGTCCCCACTCTCCGTCCCCACTCACCGTCCCCACTCCCCATCCCCACTCCCCGTCCCCACTCCCCGTCCCCACTCCCCGTCCCCACTCTCCGTCCCCACTCACGGTCCCCACTCCCCGTCCCCACTCTCCGACACCACTCTCCGTCACCACTCTCCGACCCCACTCTCCGACCCCACTCACCGTCGCCGCTCACCGTCGCCACTCACCGTCCCTACTCTCCATCGCCACTCACCGTACCCACTCTCCGACCCCACTCTCCGACCCCACTCTCCGTCGCCACTCACCGTCCCCACTCACCGTCCCCACTCTCCGACCCCACTCTCCGACCCCACTCTCCGACCCCACTCTCCGTCCCCACTCTCCGTCCCCACTCTCCGTCCCCACTCTCCGTCCCCACTCCCCGTCCCCACTCAGCGTAGCCACTCTCCGTCCCCACTCTCCGTCCCCACTCTCCGTCCCCACTCTCCGTCCCCACTCCCCGTCCCCACTCCCAGCCCCCACTCCCCGCACCCACTCCCCGCCCCCACTCCCCGCCCCCACTCCCCATAGCCTCTCACCGTCCCCACTCACCGTCTCCACTCACCGTCCCCACTCACCGTCCCCACTCACCGTCCCCACTCTCCGTCCCCACTCTCTGTCCCCACTCTCCGTCCCCACTCTCCGTCCCCACTCTCCGTCCACACTCCCCGTCCCCACTCCCCGTCCCCACTCTCCGTCCCCACTCACCGTAGCCACTCCCCGTCCCCTCTCCCCGTCCCCTCTCCCCGTCCTCACTCCCCGTCCCCACTCCCCGTCCCCTCACATCGTCCCCACTCACCGTCCCCACTCTCCGTCCCCACTCACCGTCCCCACTCTCCGTCCCCACTCCCCATCCCCACTCTCCGTCCCCACTCTCCGTCCCCACTCCCCGTCCCCACTCAGTGTCCCCACTCACCGTCGTCACTCTCCGTCCCCACTCTCCGTCCCCACTCTCCGTCCCCACTCTCCGTCCCCACTCACCGTCCCCACTCTCCGTCCCCACTCTCCGTCGCCACTCTCCGTCGCCACTCTCCGTCCCCACTCCCCGTCCCCACTCCCCGTCCCCACTCACCGTCCCCACTAACCGTCCACACTCACCGTCCACACTCAACGTCCCCACTCAGTGTCCCCACTCACCCTCCCCACTCTCCGTCCCCACTCACCCTCCCAACTCTCCGTCCCCACTCACCGTCCGCACTCTCCGTCCCCACTCACCGTCCCCACTCACCGTCCCCACTCACCGTCCCCACTCTCCGTCCCCACTCTCCGTCCCCACTCTCCGTCCCCACTCACCGTCCCCACTCACCGTCCCCACTCAGTGTCCCCACTCACCGTCGTCACTCTCCGTCCCCACTCACCGTCCCCACTCTCCGTCCCCACTCTCCGTCCCCACTCCCCGTCCCCACTCCCCGTCCCCACTCCCCGTCCCCACTCTACGTCCCCACTCCCCGTCCCCACTCCCCGTCCCCACTCTCCGTCCCCACTCTCCGTCCCCACTCTCCGTCCCCACTCTCCGACCCCACTCTCCGACCCCACTCTCCGACCCCACTCACCGTCGCCACTCACCGTCGCCACTCACTGTCGCCACTCACCGTCCCCACTCTCCGACCCCACTTTCCGACCCCACTCTCCGACCCCACTCACCGTCCCCACTCTCCGTCCCCACTCTCCGTCCCCACTCTCCGACCCCTCTCTCCGACCCCACTCTCCGTCCCCACTCTCCGTCCGCACTCACCGTCCCCACTCACCGTCGCCACTCACCGTCGCCACTCACCGTCGCCACTCACCGTCCCCACTCCCCGTCCCCACTCCCCATCCCCACTCCCCGTCCCCATTCTCCGTCCCCATTCTCCGTCCCCATTCTCCGTCCCCACTCACCGTCCCCACTCACCGTCCCCACTCTCCGTCCCCACTCTCCGTCCCCACTCTCCGACCCCACTCTCCGTCCCCACTCTCCGTCCCCACTCTCCGTCCCCACTCTCCGTCCCCAGTCTCCGTCGCCACTCCCCTTCCCCACTCCCCTTACCCACTCTCCGTCCCCACTCTCCGTCCCCACTCTCCGTCCCCACTCTCCGTCCCCACTCTCCGTCCCCACTCCCCGTCCCCACTCCCCGTCCCCACTCTACGACCCCACTCTCCGACCCCACTCTCCGTCCCCACCCACCGTCCCCACACACCGTCCCCACTTCCCGTCCCCTCTCCCAGCCCCCACTCCCCGCACCCACTCCCCGCCCCCACTCCCCGACCCCACTCACCGTCCCCACTCACCGACCCCACTCACCGACCCCACTCTCCGACCCCACTCACCGTCCCCACTCACCGTCCCCAATCTCCGCCCCCACTCACCGCCCCCACTCCCCGTCCCCACTCCCCGTCCCCACTCCCCGTCCCCACTCCCCATCCCCACTCTCCGACCCCACTCTCCGACCCCACTCACCGTCGCCACTCTCCGTCCCCACTCACCGTCCCCACTCTCCGTCCCCACTCTCCATCCCCACTCTCCGTCCCCACTCTCCGTCCCCACTCACCGTCCCCACTCTCCATCCCCACTTCACCGTCCCCACTCTCCGTCCCCACTCACCGTCCCCACTCTCCATCCCCACTCCCCGTCCCCACTCACCGTCCCCACTCTCCGTCCCCACTCTCCGTCCCCACTCTCCGTCCCCACTCACCGTCCCCACTCTCTGTCCCCACTTCACCGTCCCCACACTCCGTCCCCACTCACCGTCCCCACTCTCCGTCCCCACTCTCCGTCCCCACTCCCCGTCCCCACTCCCCGTCCCCACTCAGTGTCCCCACTCACCGTCGCCACTCTTCGTCCCCACTCTCCGTCCCCACTCTCCGTCGCCACTCACCGTCCCCACTCACCGTCCCCACTCTCCGACCCCACTCTCCGACCCCACTCTCCGACCCCACTCTCCGTCGCCACTCACCGGCCCAACTCTCCGTCCCCACTCTCCGTCCCCACTCACCGTCCCCACACACCGTCCCCACTCACCGTCCCCACTCACCGTCCCCACTCTCCGTCCCCACTCCCCGTCCCCACTCCCCGTCCCCACTCAGTGTCCCCACTCAGTGTCCCCACTCAGTGTCCCCACTCAGTGTCCCCACTCACCGTCCCCACTCACCGTCCCCACTCACCGTCCCCACTCTCCGAGCCCACTCTCCGACCCCACTCTCCGTCCCCACTCACCGTCCCCACTCTCCGTCCCCACTCTCCGTCCCCACACTCCGTCCCTACTCCCCGTCCCCACTCACCGCCCCACTCACCGTCCCCACTCACCGTCCCCACTCACCGTCCCCACTCTCCATCCCCACTCACCGTCCCCACTCCCCATCCCCAATCTCCGTCCCCACTCTCCGTCCCCACTCTCCGTCCCCACTCTCCGTCCCCACTCACCGTCCCCACACCCCATCCCCACTCAGTGTCCTCACTCTCCGACCCCACTCTCCGACCCCACTCTCCGACCCCACTCACCGACCCCACTCTCCATCCCCACTCTCCGTCCCCACTCTCCGTCCCCACTCTCCGTCCCCACTCAACGCCCCACTCACGGTCCCCACTCACGGTCCCCACTCACCGTCCCCACTCACCGTCCCCACTCTCCGTCCCCACTCTCCGTCCCCACTCTCTGTCCCCACACTCCGTCCCCACTCCCCGTCCCCACTCCCCGTCCCCACTCACCGCCCCACTCACCGTCCCCACTCACCGTCCCCACTCACCGTCCCCACTCTCCGTCCCCACTCTCCGTCCCCACACCCCGTCCCCACTCACCGTCCCAACTCCCCATCCCCACTCAGTGTCCCCACTCAGTGTCCCCACTCAGTGTCCCCACTCTCCGACCCCACTCACAGACCCCACTCTCCGTCCCCACTCTCCATCCCCACTCACCGTCCCCACTCACCGTCCCCACTCACCGTCCCCACTCACCGTCCCCACTCTCCGTCCCCACTCTCCGTCCCCACTCTCCGTCCCCACTCCCCGTTCCCACTCCCCGTTCCCACTCCCCGTCCCCACTCCCCGTCCCCACTCCCCGTTCCCACTCCCCGTTCCCACTCATTGTCCCCACTCAGTGTCCCCACTCACCGTCGCCACTCACCGTCGCCACTCACCGTCGCCACTCTCCGACCCCACTCTCCGACCCCACTCTCCGACCCCACTCTCCGACCCCACTCACCGTCCCCACTCTCCGTCCCCACTCTCCGACCCCACTCACCGACCCCACTCTCCGACCCCACTCACCCTCCCCACTCACCCTCCCCACTCACCCTCCCCACTCCCCGTCCCCACTCCCCGTCCCCACTCCCCGTCCCCACTCCCCGTCCCCACTCCCCGTCCCCACTCCCCGTCCCCACTCCCCGTCCCCACTCCCCGCCCCCACTCCCCGCCCCCACTCCCCGCCCCCACTCCCCGCCCCCACTCCCCGTCCCCACTCCCCGTCCCCACTCACCGTCCCCACTCACCGTCCCCACTCACCGTCCCCACTCTCCGACCCCACTCACCGTCCCCACTCTCCGACCCCACTCACCGTCCCCACTCTCCGACCCCACTCACCGTCCCCACTCACCGTCCCCACTCACCGTCCCCAATCTCCGACCCCACTCACCGCCCCCACTCCCCGTCCCCACTCCCCGTCCCCACTCCCCGTCCCCACTCCCCGTCCCCACTCCCCATCCCCACTCTCCGACCCCTCTCTCCGACCCCACTCACCGTCGCCACTCTCCCTCCCCACTCTCCGTCCCCACTCTCCGTCCCCACTCTCCGTCCCCACTCTCCGTCCCCACTCACTGTCCCCACTCACCGTCCCCACTCTCCATCCCCACTTCACCGTCCCCACTCTCCGTCCCCACTCTCCGTCCCCACTCACCGTCCCCACTCACCGTCCCCACTCACCGTCCCCACTCACCGTCTCCACTCTCCGTCCCCACTCACCGTCCCCACTCACCGTCCCCACTCTCCATCCCCACTTCACCGTCCCCACTCTCCGTCCCCACTCACCGTCCCCACTCTCTGTTCCCACTCTCCGTCCCAACTCAGTGTCCCCACTCAGTGTCCCCACTCACCGTCTCCACTATCCGTCCCCACTCACCGTCCCCACTCTCCATCCCCACTTCACCGTCCCCACTCTCCGTCCCCACTCTCCGTCCCCACTCTCCGTCCCCACTCTCCGTCCCCACTCTCCGTCCCCACTCTCCGTCCCCACTCTCCGTCCCCACTCCCTGTCCCCACTCAGTGTCCCCACTCACCGTCGCCACTCTTCGTCCCCACTCTCCGTCCCCACTCACCGTCCCCACTCACCGTCCCCACTCTCCATCCCCACTTCACCGTCCCCACTCTCCGTCCCCACTCACCGTCCCCACTCTCCGTCCCCACTCTCCGTCCCCACTCTCCGTCCCCACTCAGTGTCCCCACTCACCGTCGCCGCTCTTCGTCCCCACTCACCGTCTCCACTCTCCGTCCCCACTCACCGTCCCCACTCACCGTCCCCACTCTCCATCCCCACTTCACCGTCCCCACTCTCCGTCCCCACTCTCCGTCCCCACTCACCGTCCCCACTCTCCGTCCCCACTCTCCGTCCCCACTCCCCGTCCCCACTCAGTGTCCCCACTCACCGTCGCCACTCTTCGTCCCCACTCTCCGTCCCCACTCTCCGTCCCCACTCTCCGTCCCCACTCTCCGTCCCCAGTCACCGTCCCCACTCTCCGTCCCCACTCTCCGTCCCCACTCTCCGTCCCCACTCTCCGTCCCCACTCACCGACCCCACTCTCCGTCCCCACTCTCCGTCCCCACTCAACGCACCACTCAACGCACCACTCACCGTCCCCACTCACCGTCCCCACTCACCGTCCCCACTCTCCGTCCCCACTCCCCGTCCCCACTCACCGTCCCCACTCCCCGTCCCCACTCAGTGTCCCCACTCAGTGTCCCCACTCAGTGTCCCCACTCAGTGTCCCCACTCACGGTCGCCACTCTCCGACCCCACTCTCCGACCCCACTCTCTGACCCCACTCTCTGACCCCACTCTCCGACCCCACTCTCCGACCCCACTCTCCGACCCCACTCTCCGACCCCACTCTCCGACCCCACTCACCGTCCCCACTCACCGTCCCCACTCACGACCCCACTCACCATCCCCACTCACCGTCCCCAATCTCCGACCCCACTCACCGCCCCCACTCCCCGTCCCCACTCCCCATCCCCACTCCCCATCCCCACTCTCCGACCCCACTCTCCGACCCCACTCTCCGACCCCACTCTCCGACCCCACTCACCGTCGCCACTCTCCGTCCCCACTCACCGTCCCCACTCTCCGTCCCCACTCACTGTCCCCACTCACCGTCCCCACTCTCCATCCCCAACTCACCGTCCCCACTCTCCGTCCCCACTCTCCGTCCCCACTCTCCGTCCCCACTCTCCGTCCCCACTCACCGTCCCCACTCTCCGTCCCCACTCTCCGTCCCCACTCATCGTCCCCACTCCCCGTCCCCACTCACCGTCCCCACTCACCGTCCCCACTCTCCATCCCCACTTCACCGTCCCCACTCTCCGTCCCCACTCTCCGTCCCCACTCTCCGTCCCCACTCTCCGTCCCCACTCACCGTCCCCACTCACCGTCCCCACTCCCCGTCCCCACTCTCCGTCCCCACTCTCCGTCCCCACTCTCCGACCCCACTCTCCGACCCCACTCTCCGACCCCACTCTCCGACCCCACTCTCCTACCCCACTCTCCTACGCCACTCACCGTCGCCACTCACCGTCGCCACTCATCGTCGCCACTCACCGTCGCCACTCACCGTCGCCACTCACCGTCCCCACTCCCCGTCCCCACTCCCCGTCCCCACTCCCCGTCCCCACTCCCCGCCCCCACTCCCCGTCCCCACTCTCCGTCCTCACTCTCTGTCCTCACTCTCTGTCCCCACTCACCGTCCCCACTCTCCGTCCCCACTCTCCGTCCCCACACTCCGTCCTCACTCCCCGTCCCCACTCACCGCCCCACTCATCGCCCCACTCACCGTCCGCACTCACCGTCCGCACTCACCGTCCCCACTCACCGTCCCCACTCACCGTCCCCACTCTCCGTCCCCACTCTCTGTCCCCACTCTCCGTCCCCACTCAGTGTCCCCACTCACCGTCGCCGCTCTTCGTCCCCACTCACCGTCTCCACTCTCCGTCCCCACTCACCGTCCCCACTCACCGTCCCCACTCTCCATCCCCACTTCACCGTCCCCACTCTCCGTCCCCACTCTCCGTCCCCACTCACCGTCCCCACTCTCCGTCCCCACTCTCCGTCCCCACTCCCCGTCCCCACTCAGTGTCCCCACTCACCGTCCCACTCTTCGTCCCCACTCACCGTCCCCACTCTCCGTCCCCACTCTCCGTCCCCACTCTCCGTCCCCAGTCACCGTCCCCACTCTCCGTCCCCACTCTCCGTCCCCACTCTCCGTCCCCACTCTCCGTCCCCACTCTCCGTCCCCACTCTCCGACCCCACTCTCCGACCCCACTCACCGACCCCACTCACCGTCCACACTCAGTGTCCCCACTCAGTGTCCCCACTCAGTGTCCCCACTCTTGGTCGCCACTCTCCGACCCCACTCTCCGACCCCACTCTCTGACCCCACTCTCCGACCCCACTCTCCGACCCCACTCTCCGACCCCACTCACCGTCCCCACTCTCCGTCCCCACTCTCCGACCCCACTCTCCGACCCCACTCACCGTCCCCACTCACCCTCCCCACTCCCCGTCCCCACTCCCCGTCCCCACTCCCCACCCCCACTCCCCGTCCCCACTCCCCGTCCCCACTCACCGTCCCCACTCACCGTCCCCACTCACCATCCCCACTCTCCGACCCCACTCACCGTCCCCACTCTCCGACCCCACAAACCGTCCCCACTCACCGTCCCCACTCACCATCCCCACTCTCCGACCCCACTCACCGTCCCCACTCTCCGACCCCACAAACCGTCCCCACTCACGACCCCACTCACCGTCCCCACTCATCGTCCCCAATCTCCGACCCCACTCACCGCCCCCACTCCCCGTCCCCGCTCCCCATCCCCACTCCCCATCCCCACTCTCCGACCCCACTCTCCGACCCCACTCACCGTCGCCACTCTCCGTCCCCACTCACCGTCCCCACTCTCCGTCCCCACTCACTGTCCCCACTCACCGTCCCCACTCTCCATCCCCAACTCACCGTCCCCACTCTCCGTCCCCACTCACCGTCCCCACTCACCGTCCCCACTCTCCGTCCCCACTCATCGTCCCCACTCCCCGTCCCCACTCTCCGTCCCCACTCACCGTCCCCACTCACCGTCCCCACTCTCCATCCCCACTTCACCGTCCCCACTCTCCGTCCCCACTCTCCGTCCCCACTCACCGTCCCCACTCTCCGTCCCCACTCTCCGTCCCCACTCTCCGTCCCCACTCTCCGTCCCCACTCTCCGTACCCACTCACCGTCCCCACTCACCGTCCCCACTCACCGTCCCCACTCCCCGTCCCCACTCAGTGTCCCCACTCTCCGTCCCCACTCTCCGACCCCACTCTCCGACCCCACTCTCCGATCCCACTCTCCGACCCCACTCTCCTACCCCACTCTCCTACGCCACTCGCCGTCGCCACTCACCGTCGCCACTCACCGTCGCCACTCATCGTCGCCACTCACCGTCGCCACTCACCGTACCCACTCACCGTACCCACTCCCCGTCCCCACTCCCCGTCCCCACTCCCCGTCCCCACTCCCCGTCCCCACTCCCCGTCCCCACTCTCCGTCCTCACTCTCCGTCCTCACTCTCTGTCCCCACTCACCGTCCCCACTCTCCGTCCCCACTCTACGTCCCCACACTCCATCCTCACTCCCCGTCCCCACTCCCCGTCCCCACTCACCGCCCCACTCACCGTCCCCACTCACCGTCCCCACTCACCGTCCCCACTCACCGTCCCCACTCTCCGTCCCCACTCTCCGTCCCCACTCCCCATCCCCACTCACCGTCCCCACTCCCCATCCCCACTCAGTGTCCCCACTCAGTGTCCCCACTCTCCGACCCCACTCACAGACCCCACTCTCCGTCCCCACTCTCCGTCCCCACTCTCCGTCCCCACTCAACGCCCCACTCACGGTCCCCACTCACGGTCCCCACTCACCGTCCCCACTCACCGTCCCCACTCACCGTCCCCACTCTCCGTCCCCACTCTCCGTCCCCACACTCCGTCCCCACTCCCCGTCCCCACTCACCGCCCCACTCACCGTCCCCACTCACCGTCCCCACTCACCGTCCCCACTCACCGTCCCCACTCACCGTCCCCACTCTCCGTCCCCACTCAGTGTCCCCACTCAGTGTCCCCACTCAGTGTCCCCACTCACCGTCGCCACTCTCCGACCCCACTCTCCGACCCCACTCTCCGACCCCACTCTCCGACCCCACTCACCGTCCCCACTCTCCGTCCCAACTCTCCGTCCCCACTCTCCGTCCCCACTCTCCGACCCCACTCTCTGACCCCACTCTCCGACACCACACTCCGACCCCACTCACCGTCCCCACTCACCCTCCCCACTCACCCTCCCCACTCCCCGTCCCCACTCTCCGTCCTCACTCTCTGTCCTCACTCTCTGTCCCCACTCACCGTCCCCACTCTCCGTCCCCACTCTCCGTCCCCACACTCCATCCTCACTCCCCGTCCCCACTCACCGCCCCACTCACCGTCCCCACTCACCGTCCCCACTCACCGTCCCCACTCACCGTCCCCACTCTCCGTCCCCACTCTCCGTCCCCACTCCCCATCCCCACTCCCCATCCCCACTCATCGTCCCCACTCCCCGTCCCCACTCAGTGTCCCCACTCAGTGTCCCCACTCAGTGTCCCCACTCAGTGTCCCCACTCTCCGACCCCACTCTCCGACCCCACTCTCCGACCCCACTCTCCGTCCCCACTCTCCGTCCCCACTCTCCGTCCCCACTCAACGCCCCACTCAACGCCCCACTCACCGTCCCCACTCACCGTCCCCACTCACCGTCCCCACTCACCGTCCCCACTCTCCGTCCCCACTCTCCGTCCCCACACTCCGTCCCCACTCCCCGTCCCCACTCACCGCCCCACTCACCGTCCCCACTCACCGTCCCCACTCACCGTCCCCACTCTCCGTCCCCACTCAGTGTCCCCACTCAGTGTCCCCACTCAGTGTCCCCACTCAGTGTCCCCACTCAGTGTCCCCACTCAGTGTCCCCACTCACCGTCGCCACTCACCGTCGCCACTCTCCGACCCCACTCTCCGACCCCACTCTCCGACGCCACTCTCCGACCCCAGTCACCGTCCCAACTCTCCGTCCCCACTCTCCGTCCCCACTCTCCGACCCCACTCTCCGACCCCACTCTCCGACACCACACTCCGACCCCACTCACCGTCCCCACTCACCCTCCCCACTCCCCGCCCCCACTCCCCGCCCCCACTCCCCGTCCCCACTCCCCGTCCCCACTCCCCGTCCCCACTCACCATCCCCACTCACCATCCCCACTCTCCGACCCCACTCACCGTCCCCACTCTCCGACCCCACTCACCGTCCCCACTCTCCGACCCCACTCACCGTCCCCACTCTCCGACCCCAATCTCCGACCCCATTCACCGCCCCCACTCCCCGTCCCCACTCCCCATCCCCACTCTCCGTCCCCACTCACTGTCCCCACTCACCGTCGCCACTCTCCGTCCCCACTCACCGTCCCCACTCTCCGTCCCCACTCACTGTCCCCACTTACCGTCCCCACTCTCCATCCCCACTTCACCGTCCCCACTTCACCGTCCCCACTTCACCGTCCCCACTCTCCGTCCCCACTCTCCGTCCCCACTCACCGTCCCCACTCACCGTCCCCACTCGCCGTCCCCACTCGCTGTACCCACTCTCCATCCCCACTTCACCGTCCCCACTTCACCGTCCCCACTCTCCGTCCCCACTCTCCGTCCCCACTCTCCGTCCCCACTCACCGTCCCCACTCTCCGTCCCCACTCTCCGTCCCCACTCTCCGTCCCCACTCGCCGTCCCCACTCGCCGTCCCCACTCTCCATCCCCACTTCACCGTCCCCACTCTCCGTCCCCACTCTCCGTCCCCACTCTCCGTCCCCACTCACCGTCCCCACTCTCCGTCCCCACTCTCCGTCCCCACTCTCCGTCCCCACTCACCGTCCCCACTCTCCGTCCCCACTCTCCGTCCCCACTCTCCGTCCCCACTCTCCGTCCCCACTCTCCGTCCCCACTCAACGTCCCCACTCTCCGTCCCCACTCTCCGTCCCCACTCACCGACCCCACTCTCCGTCCCCACTCTCCGTCCCCACTCAACGCCCCACTCACTGTCCCCACTCACCGTCCCCACTCTCCGTCCCCACTCTCCGTCCCCACTCCCCGTCCCCACTCCCCGTCCCCACTCCCCGTCACCACACAGTGTCCCCACTCAGTGTCCCCACTCACCGTCGCCACTCTCCGACCCCACTCTCCGACCCCACTCACCGTCCCCACTCTCCGTCCCCACTCTCCGACCCCACTCTCTGACCCCACTCACCGTCCCCACTCCCCGTCCCCACTCCCCGTCCCCACTCCCCACCCCCACTCCCCGTCCCCACTCCCCGTCCCCACTCCCCGTCCCCACTCCCCGTCCCCACTCACCGTCCCCACTCACCATCCCCACTCTCCGACCCCACTCACCGTCCCCATTCTCCGACCCCACTCACCGTCCCCACTCACGACCCCACTCACCGTCCCCACTCACCGTCCCCAATCTCCGACCCCACTCACCGCCCCCACCCCCCGTCCCCACTCCCCATCCCCACTCTCCGACCCCACTCTCCGACCCCACTCACCGTCGCCACTCTCCGTCCCCACTCACCGACCCCACTCTCCGATCCCACTCTCCGACCCCACTCTCCTACCCGACTCTCCTACGCCACTCACCGTCGCCACTCACCGTCGCCACTCACCGTCGCCACTCATCGTCGCCACTCACCGTCGCCACTCACCGTCGCCACTCACCGTCCCCACTCCCCGTCCCCACTCCCCGTCCCCACTCCCCGTCCCCACTCCCCGTCCCCGCTCCCCGTCCCCGCTCCCCGTCCCCGCTCTCCGTCCTCACTCTCCGTCCACACTCTCCGTCCACACTCTCTGTCCCCACTCACCGTCCCCACTGTCCGTCCCCACTCACCGTCCCCACTCACCGTCCCCACTCACCGTCCCCACTCCCCGTCCCCACTCAGCGTCCCCACTCTCCGTCCCCACTCTCCGACCCCACTCTCCGACCCCACTCTCCGATCCCACTCTCCGACACCACTCTCCTACCCCACTCTCCTACCCCACTCTCCTACCCCACTCTCCTACGCCACTCACCGTCGCCACTCACCGTCGCCACTCACCGTCGCCACTCATCGTCGCCACTCACCGTCGCCACTCACCGTCGCCACTCACCGTCCCCACTCCCCGTCCCCACTCCCCGTCCCCACTCCCCGTCCCCACTCCCCGTCCCCACTCCCCGTCCCCACTCTCCGTCCTCACTCTCCGTCCTCACTCTCCGTCCCCACTCACCGTCCCCACTCTCCGTCCCCACTCTCCGTCCCCACACTCCATCCTCACTCCCCGTCCCCACTCACCGCCCCACTCACCGTCCCCACTCACTGTCCCCACTCACCGTCCCCACTCTCCGTCCCCACTCTCCGTCCCCACTCCCCATCCCCACTTACCGTCCCCACTCCCCATCCCCACTCAGTGTCCCCACTCAGTGTCCCCACTCAGTGTCCCCACTCAGTGTCCCCACTCTCCAACCCCACTCTCCGACCCCACTCACAGACCCCACTCTCCGTCCCCACTCTCCGTCCCCACTCTCCGTCCCCACTCTCCGTCCTCACTCTCCGTCCTCACTCTCTGTCCCCACTCATCGTCCCCACTCTCCGTCCCCACTCTCCGTCCCCACACTCCATCCTCACTCCCCGTCCCCACTCACCGCCCCACTCACCGTCCCCACTCACTGTCCCCACTCACCGTCCCCACTCTCCGTCCCCACTCTCCGTCCCCACTCCCCATCCCCACTCACCGTCCCCACTCCCCATCCCCACTCAGTGTCCCCACTCAGTGTCCCCACTCAGTGTCCCCACTCAGTGTCCCCACTCAGTGTCCCCACTCTCCGACCCCACTCACAGACCCCACTCTCCGTCCCCACTCTCCGTCCCCACTCTCCGTCCCCACTCAACACCCCACTCACGGTCCCCACTCACCGTCCCCACTCACCGTCCCCACTCTCCGTCCCCACTCTCCGTCCCCACACTCCGTCCCCACTCCCCGTCCCCACTCCCCGTCCCCACTCCCCGTCCCCACTCACCGTCCCCACTCTCCGTCCCCACTCCCCATCCCCACTCCCCGTCCCCACTCCCCGTCCCCACTCAGTGTCCCCACTCAGTGTCCCCACTCAGTGTCCCCACTCAGTGTCCCCACTCACCGACCCCACTCTCCGTCCCCACTCTCCGTCCCCACTCAACGCCCCACTCACGGCCCCACTCACCGTCCCCACTCTCCGTCCCCACTCCCCGTCCCCACTCTCCGTCCCCACTCTCCGTCCCCACTCCCCGTCCCCACTCCCCGTCCCCACTCCCCGTCCCCACTCCCCGTCCCCACTCCCCGTCCCCACTCAGTGTCCCCACTCAGTGTCCCCACTCACCGTCGCCACTCTCCGACCCCACTCTCTGACCCCACTCTCCGACCCCACTCTCCGACCCCACTCACCGTCCCCTCTCTCCGTCCCCACTCTCCGTCCCCACTCACCATCCCCACTCACCATATCCACTCTCCGACCCCACTCACCGTCCCCACTCTCCGACCCCACTCACCGTCCCCACTCTCCGACCGCACTCACCGTCCCCACTCTCCGACCCCAATCTCCGACCCCATTCACCGCTCCCCGTCCCCACTCCCCATCCCCACTCTCCGTCCCCACTCACTGTCCCCACTCACCGTCGCCACTCTCCGTCCCCACTCACCGTCCCCACTCTCCGTCCCCACTCAATGTCCCCACTCACCGTCCCCACTCTCCATCCCCACTTCACCGTCCCCACTTCACCGTCCCCACTCTCCGTCCCCACTCTCCGTCCCCACTCACCGTCCCCACTCACCGTCACCACTCACCGTCCCCACTCGCCGCCCCCACTCTCCATCCCCACTTCACCGTCCCCACTTCACCGTCCCCACTCTCCGTCCCCACTCACCGTCCCCACTCTCCGTCCCCACTCTCCGTCCCCACTCTCCGTCCCCACTCTCCGTCCCCACTCACCGTCCCCACTCACCGTCCCCACTCACCGTCCCCACTCTCCGTCCCCACTCTCCGTCCCCACTCTCCGTCCCCACTCTCCGTCCCCACTCTCCGTCCCCACTCACCGTCCCCACTCTCCGTCCCCACTCCCCGTCCCCACTCACCGTCGCCACTCTTCGTCCCCACTCACCGTCCCCACTCTCCGTCCCCACTCTCCGTCCCCACTCTCCGTCCCCACTCTCCTACCCCACTCTCCTACCCCACTCTCCTACGCCACTCACCGTCGCCACTCACCGTCGCCACTCACCGTCGCCACTCATCGTCGCCACTCACCGTCGCCACTCACCGTCGCCACTCACCGTCGCCACTCACCGTCCCCACTCCCCGTCCCCACTCCCCGTCCCCACTCCCCGTCCCCACTCCCCGTCCCCACTCTCCGTCCTCACTCTCCGTCCTCACTCTCCGTCCCCACTCTCCGTCCCCACTCTCCGTCCCCACACTCCATCCTCACTCCCCGTCCCCACTCACCGCCCCACTCACTGTCCCCACTCACTGTCCCCACTCACCGTCCCCACTCTCCGTCCCCACTCTCCGTCCCCACTCCCCATCCCCACTCACCATCCCCACTCCCCACTCACCGTCCCCACTCCCCATCCCCACTCAGTGTCCCCACTCAGTGTCCCCACTCAGTGTCCCCACTCAGTGTCCCCACTCAGTGTCCCCACTCTCCAACCCCACTCTCCGACCCCACTCACAGACCCCACTCTCCGTCCCCACTCTCCGTCCCCACTCTGCGTCCCCACTCTCCGTCCTCACTCTCCGTCCTCACTCTCTGTCCCCACTCACCGTCCCCACTCTCCGTCCCCACTCTCCGTCCCCACACTCCATCCTCAATCCCCGTCCCCACTCACCGCCCCACTCACCGTCCCCACTCACTGTCCCCACTCACCGTCCCCACTCTCCGTCCCCACTCTCCGTCCCCACTCCCCATCCCCACTTACCGTCCCCACTCCCCATCCCCACTCAGTGTCCCCACTCAGTGTCCCCACTCAGTGTCCCCACTCAGTGTCCCCACTCAGTGTCCCCACTCTCCGACCCCACTCACAGACCCCACTCTCCGTCCCCACTCTCCGTCCCCACTCTCCGTCCCCACTCAACACCCCACTCACGGTCCCCACTCACCGTCCCCACTCACCGTCCCCACTCTCCGTCCCCACTCTCCGTCCCCACACTCCGTCCCCACTCCCCGTCCCCACTCACCGTCCCCACTCACCGTCCCCACTCACCGTCCCCACTCTCCGTCCCCACTCCCCATCCCCACTCCCCGTCCCCACTCCCCGTCCCCACTCAGTGTCCCCACTCAGTGTCCCCACTCAGTGTCCCCACTCAGTGTCCCCACTCAGTGTCCGCACTCAGTGTCCCCACTCACCGACCCCACTCTCCGTCCCCACTCTCCGTCCCCACTCAACGCCCCACTCACGTCCCCACTCACCGTCCCCACTCTCCGTCCCCACTCCCCGTCCCCACTCTCCGTCCCCACTCTCCGTCCCCACTCCCCGCCCCCACTCCCCGTCCCCACTCCCCGTCCCCACTCCCCGTCCCCACTCCCCGTCCCCACTCCCCGTCCCCACTCCCCGTCCCCACTCCCCGTCCCCACTCAGTGTCCCCACTCAGTGTCCCCACTCAGTGTCCCCACTCAGTGTCCCCACTCACCGTCGCCACTCTCCGACCCCACTCTCTGACCCCACTCTCCGACCCCACTCTCCGACCCCACTCACAGTCCCCACTCTCCGTCCCCACTCTCCGTCCCCACTCACCATCCCCACTCACCATATCCACTCTCCGACCCCACTCACCGTCCCCACTCTCCGACCCCACTCACCGTCCCCACTCTCCGACCGCACTCACCGTCCCCACTCTCCGACCCCAATCTCCGACCCCATTCATCGCTCCCCGTCCCCACTCCCCATCCCCACTCTCCGTCCCCACTCACTGTCCCCACTCACCGTCGCCACTCTCCGTCCCCACTCACCGTCCCCACTCTCCGTCCCCACTCACTGTCCCCACTCACCGTCCCCACTCTCCATCCCCACTTCACCGTCCCCACTTCACCGTCCCCACTCTCCGTCCCCACTCACCGTCCCCACTCACCGTCCCCACTCACCGTCCCCACTCACCGTCCCCACTCACCGCCCCCACTCTCCATCCCCACTTCACCGTCCCCACTTCACCGTCCCCACTCTCCGTCCCCACTCACCGTCCCCACTCACCGTCCCCACTCTCCGTCCCCACTCTCCGTCCCCACTCTCCGTCCCCACTCTCTGTCCCCACTCACCGTCCCCACTCACCGTCCCCACTCTCCGTCCCCACTCTCCGTCCCCACTCTCCGTCCCCACTCTCCGTCCCCACTCACCGTCCCCACTCTCCGTCCCCACTCCCCGTCCCCACTCACCGTCGCCACTCTTCGTCCCCACTCACCGTCCCCACTCTCCGTCCCCACTCTCCGTCCCCACTCTCCGTCCCCACTCTCCGTCCCCACTCTCCGTCCCCACTCACCGTCCCCACTCTCCGTCCCCACTCTCCGTCCCCACTCTCCGTCCCCACTCTCCGTCCCCACTCTCCGTCCCCACTCAACGCCCCACTCCCCGTCCCCACTCACCGTCCCCACTCTCCGTCCCCACTCTCCGTCCCCACTCCCCGTCCCCACTCACCGTCCCCACTCCCCGTCCCCACTCAGTGTCCCCACTCACCGTCGCCACTCTCCGACCCCACTCTCCGACCCCACTCTCCGACCGCACTCTCCGACCCCACTCACCGTCCCCACTCTCCGTCCCCACTCTCCGACCCCACTCTCCGACCCCACTCACCGTCCCCACTCACCCTCCCCACTCCCCGTCCCCACTCCCCACCCCCACTCCCCGTCCCCACTCCCCGTCCCCACTCCCCGTCCCCACTCCCCGTCCCCACTCCCCGTCCCCACTCCCCGTCCCCACTCACCGTCCCCACTCACCGTCCCCACTCACCGTCCCCACTCTCCGACCCCACTCACCGTCCCCATTCTCCGACCCCACTCACCGTCCCCACTCACGACCCCACTCACCGTCCCCACTCACCGTCCCCAATCTCCGACCCCACTCACCGCCCCCACTCCCCGTCCCCACTCCCCATCCCCACTCTCCGACCCCACTCTCCGACCCCACTCACCGTCGCCACTCTCCGTCCCCACTCACCGTCCCCACTCTCCGTCCCCACTCACTGTCCCCACTCACCGTCCCCACTCTCCGTCCCCACTCTCCGTCCCCACTCTCCGTCCCCACTCTCCGTCCCCAGTCACCGTCCCCAGTCACCGTCCCCAGTCACCGTCCCCACTCTCCGTCCCCACTCTCCGTCCCCACTCACCGACCCCACTAACCGACCCCACTCTCCGTCCCCACTCTCCGTCCCCACTCAACGCCCCACTCACCGTCCCCACTCCCCGTCCCCTCTCAGTGTCCCCACTCAGTGTCCCCACTCAGTGTCCCCACTCACGGTCGCCACTCTCCGACCCCACTCTCCGACCCCACTCTCCGACCCCACTCTCCGACCCCACTCACCGTCCCCACTCTCCGACCCCACTCACCGTCCCCACTCTCCGTCCCCACTCTCCGACCCCACTCACCGTCCCCACTCACCCTCCCCACTCCCCGTCCCCACGCCCCACCCCCACTCCCCGTCCCCACTCCCCGTCCCCACTCACCGTCCCCACTCACCGTCCCCACTCACCGTCCCCACTCTCCGACCCCACTCACCGTCCCCACTCTCCGACCCCACTCTCCGACCCCACTCACCGTCCCCACTCTCCGACCCCACTCACCGTCCCCACTCACAACCCCACTCACCGTCCCCACTCACCGTCCCCAATCTCCGACCCCACTCACCGCCCCCACTCCCCGTCCCCACTCCCCATCCCCACTCCCCATCCCCACTCTCCGACCCCACTCTCCGACCCCACTCTCCGTCGCCACTCTCCGTCCCCACTCACCGTCCCCACTCTCCGTCCATACTCACTGTCCCCACTCACCGTCCCCACTCACCGTCCCCACTCTCCATCCCCAACTCACCGTCCCCACTCTCCGTCCCCACTCTCCGTCCCCACTCACCGTCCCCACTCTCCGTCCCAACTCATCGTCCCCACTCCCCGTCCCCACTCTCCGTCCCCACTCACCGTCCCCACTCACCGTCCCCACTCTCCATCCCCACTTCACCGTCCCCACTCTCCGTCCCCACTCACCGTCCCCACTCTCCGTCCCCACTTTCCGTCCCCACTCTCCGTCCCCACTCACCGTCCCCACTCTCTGTCCCCACACTCCATCCCAACTCCCCGTCCCCACTCACCGCCCCACTCTCCGACCCCACTCTCCGACCCCACTCTCCGATCCCACTCTCCGACCCCACTCTCCTACCCCACTCTCCTACGCCACTCACCGTCGCCACTCACCGTCGCCACTCACCGTCGCCACTCACCGTCGCCACTCACCGTCGCCACTCTCCGTCGCCACTCCCCGTCCCCACTCCCCGTCCCCACTCCCCGTCCCCACTCTCCGTCCTCACTCTCCGTCCTCACTCTCCGTCCCCACTCTCCGTCCCCACTCTCCGTCCCCAATCTCCGTCCCCACTCTCCGTCCCCACTCTCCGTCCCCACTCACCGCCCCACTCACCGTCCCCACTCACCGTCCCCACTCACCGTCCCCACTCTCCGTCCCCACTCTCCGTCCCCACTCCCCATCCCCACTCACCGTCCGCACTCCCCATCCCCACTCAGTGTCCCCACTCAGAGTCCCCACTCTCCGACCCCACTCACAGACCCCACTCTCCGTCCCCACTCTCCGTCCCCACTCAACGCCCCACTCACGGTCCCCACTCACCGTCCCCACTCACCGTCCCCACTCTCCGTCCCCACTCTCCGTCCCCACTCACCGACCCCACTCTCCGTCCCCACTCTCCGTCCCCACTCAACGCCCCACTCACCGTCCCCACTCACCGTCCCCACTCACCGTCCCCACTCTCCGTCCCCACTATCCGTCCCCACTCCCCGTCCCCACACCATCCCCACTCAGTGTCCCCACTCAGTGTCCCCACTCAGTGTCCCCACTCAGTGTCCCCACTCACCGTCGCCACTCTCCGACCCCACTCTCCGACCCCACTCTCCGACCCCACTCTCCGACCCCACTCTCCGACCCCACTCACCGTCCCCACTCTCCGTCCCCACTCTCCGTCCCCACTCTCCGACCCCACTCTCCGACCCCACTCTCCGACCCCACTCTCTGACCCCACTCTCCGACCCCACTCACCGTCCCCACTCACCCTCCCCACTCCCCGTCCCCACTCCCCGTCCCCACTCCCCGTCCCCACTCCCCGTCCCCACTCCCCGTCCCCACTCCCCGTCCCCACTCCCCGCCCCCACTCCCCGTCCCCACTCCCCGTCCCCACTCCCCGTCCCCACTCACCGTCCCCACTCACCGTCCCCACTCACCGTCCCCACTCACCGTCCCCACTCTCCGTCCCCACTCCCCGTCCCCACCCTCCGTCCCCACTCCCCGTCCCCACTCAGTGTCCCCACTCTCCGACCCCACTCACCGACCCCACTCTCCGTCCCCACTCTCCGTCCCCACTCTCCGTCCCCACTCAACGCCCCACTCACCGTCCCCACTCACCGTCCCCACTCACCGTCCCCACTCTCCGTCCCCACTCCCCGTCCCCACTCACCATCCCCACTCCCCGTCCCCACTCAGTGTCCCCACTCAGTGTCCCCACTCAGTGTCCCCACTCAGTGTCCCCACTAACCGTCGCCACTCTCCGACCCCACTCTCCGACCCCACTCTCCGACCCCACTCTCCGACCCCACTCTCCGACCCCACTCACCGTCCCCACTCTCCGTCCCCACTCTCCGTCCCCACTCTCCGTCCCCACTCTCCGTCCCCACTCTCCGACCCCACTCTCCGACCCCACTCTCCGACACAACTCTCCGACCCCACTCACCCTCCCCACTCACCCTCCCCACTCCCCGTCCCCACTCCCCGCCCCCACTCCCCGCCCCCACTCCCCGCCCCCACTCCCCGCCCCCACTCCCCGCCCCCACTCCCCGCCCCCACTCCCCGCCCCCACTCCCCGTCCCCACTCACCGTCCCCACTCACCGTCCCCACTCACCGTCCCCACTCATCGTCCCCACTCTCCGACCCCACTCACCGTCCCCACTCTCCGAACCCACTCACAGTCCCCACTCTCCGACCCCAATCTCCGACCCCATTCACCGCCCCCACTCCCCGTCCCCAATCCCCATCCCCACTCTCCGACTCCACTCTCTGACCCCACTCACCGTCGCCACTCTCCGTCCCCACTCACTGTCCCCACTCTCCGTCCCCACTCACTGTCCCCACTCACCGTCCCCACTCTCCATCCCCACTTCACCGCCCCCACTTCACCGTCCCCACTTCACCGTCCCCACTTCACCGTCCCCACTCTCCGTCCCCACTCACCGTCCCCACTCACCGTCTCCACTCTCCGTCCCCACTCGCCGTCCACACTCGCCATCCCCACACTCCATCCCCACTTCACCGTCCCCACTCTCCGTCCCCACTCACCGTCCCCACTCTCCGTCCCCACTCTCCGTCCCCACTCCCCGTCCCCACTCCCCGTCCCCACTCCCTGTCCCCACTCCCTGTCCCCACTCACCGTCGCCACTCTTCGTCCCCACTCACCGTCCCCACTCTCCGTCCCCACTCTCCGTCCCCACTCTCCGTCCCCACTCTCCGTCCCCACTCTCCGTCCCCACTCACCGTCCCCACTCTCCGTCCCCACTCTCCGTCCCCACTCACCGACCCCACTCTCCGTCCCCACTCTCCGTCCCCACTCAACGCACCACTCACGGTCCCCACTCACCGTCCCCACTCACCGTCCCCACTCTCCGTCCCCACTCTCCGTCCCCACTCCCCGTCCCCACTCACCGTCCCCACTCACCGTCCCCACTCCCCGTCCCCACTCAGTGTCCCCACTCAGTGTCCCCACTCACCGTCGCCACTCTCCGACCCCACTCTCCGACCCCACTCTCCGACCCCAATCTCCGACCCCACTCACCGTCCACACTCTCCGTCCCCACTCTCCGTCCCCACTCTCCGTCCCCACTCTCCGACCCCACTCTCTGACCCCACTCTCCGACCCCACTCACCGTGCCCACTCACCCTCCCCACTCACCCTCCCCACTCCCCGTCCCCACTCCCCGTCCCCACTCCCCGTCCCCACTCACCGTCCCCACTCACCGTCCCCACTCACCATCCCCACTCTCCGACCCTACTCACCGTCCCCACTCACCGTCCCCATTCTCCGACCCCACTCACGACCCCACTCACCGTCCCCACACACCGTCCCCAATCTCCGACCCCACTCCCCGTCCCCACTCCCCGTCCCCACTCCCCATCCCCACTCTCCGACCCCACTCACCGTCGCCACTCTCCGTCCCCACTCACCGTCCCCACTCTCCATCCCCACTCACCGTCCCCACTCACCGTCCCCACTCTCCATCCCCACTTCACCGTCCCCACTCTCCGTCCCCACTCATCGTCCCCACTCCCCGTCCCCACTCACCGTCCCCACTCACCGTCCCCACTCTCCATCCCAACTTCACCGTCCCCACTCTCCGTCCCCACTCTCCGTCCCCACTCTCCGTCCCCACTCTACGTCCCCACTTACCGTCCCCACTCTCCGTCCCCACTCTCCGTCCCCACTCTCCGTCCCCACTCTCCGTCCCCACTCAACGCCCCACTCACGGTCCCCACTCACCGTCCCCACTCTCCATCCCCACTTCACCGTCCCCACTCTCCGTCCCCACTCTCCGTCCCCACTCACCGTCCCCACTCTCCGTCCCCACTCCCCGTCCCCACTCCCCGTCCCCACTCAGTGTCCCCACTCACCGTCGCCACTCTTCGTCCCCACTCATCGTCCCCACTCCCCGTCCCCACTCACCGTCCCCACTCTCCTCCCCACTCACCGTCCCCACTCACCGTCCCCACTCTCCGTCCCCACTTCACCGTCCCCACTCTCCGTCCCCACTCACCGTCCCCACTCTCCGTCCCCACTCTCCGTCCCCACTCTCCGTCCCCACTCAACGCCCCACTCACGGTCCCCACTCACTGTCCCCACTCAGCGTCCCCACTCTCCATCCCCACTTCACCGTCCCCACTCTCCGTCCCCACTCTCCGTCCCCACTCACCGTCCCCACTCTCCGTCCCCACTCTCCGTCCCCACTCCCCGTCCCCACTCAGTGTCCCCACTCTCCATCCCCACTCTCCGTCCCCACTCACCGCCCCACTCACCGTCCCCACTCACCGTCCCCACTCACCGTCCCCACTCACCGTCCCCACTCTCCGTCCCCACTCCCCATCCCCACTCACCGTCCGCACTCCCCATCCCCACTCAGTGTCCCCACTCAGTGTCCCCACTCAGAGTCCCCACTCTCCGACCCCACTCAACGCCCCACTCACGGTCCCCACTCACCGTCCCCACTTACCGTCCCCACTCTCCGTCCCCACTCTCCGTCCCCACTCTCCGTCCCCACACTCCGTCCCCACTCACCGCCCCACTCACCGTCCCCACTCACCGTCCTCACTCTCCGTCCCCACTCCCCATCCCCACTCACCGTCCCCACTCCCCGTCCCCACTCAGTGTCCCCACTCAGTGTCCCCACTCTCCGACCCCACTCACCGACCCCACTCTCCGTCCCCACTCTCCGTCCCCACTCAACGCCCCACTCACCGTCCCCACTCACCGTCCCCACTCACCGTCCCCACTCTCCGTCCCCACTCTCCGTCCCCACTCCCCGTCCCCACACCATCCCCACTCAGTGTCCCCACTCAGTGTCCCCACTCAGTGTCCCCACTCAGTGTCCCCACTCAGTGTCCCCACTCACCGTCGCCACTCTCCGACCCCACTCTCCGACCCCACTCTCCGACCCCACTCTCCGACCCCACTCTCCGACCCCACTCACCGTCCCCACTCTCCGTCCCCACTCTCCGTCCCCACTCTCCGTCCCCACTCTCCGACCCCACTCTCCGACCCCACTCTCCGACCCCACTCTCCGACACAACTCTCCGACCCCACTCACCATCCCCACTCACCCTCCCCACTCCCCGTCCCCACTCCCCGTCCCCACTCCCCGTCCCCACTCCCCGTCCCCACTCCCCGCCCCCACTCCCCGCCCCCACTCCCCGCCCCCACTCCCCGTCCCCACTCCCCGTCCCCACTCCCCGTCCCCACTCACCGTCCCCACTCACCGTCCCCACTCACCGTCCCCACTCACCGTCCCCACTCTCCGTCCCCACTCTCCGTCCCCACTCCCCATCCCCACTCACCGTCCCCACTCCCCATCCCCACTCAGTGTCCCCACTCAGAGTCCCCACTCTCCGACCCCACTCACAGACCCCACTCTCCGTCCCCACTCTCCGTCCCCACTCAACGCCCCACTCACGGTCCCCACTCACCGTCCCCACTCTCCGTCCCCACTCTCCGTCCCCACCCTCCGTCCCCACTCCCCGTCCCCACTCACCGCCCCACTCACCGTCCCCACTCACCGTCCCCACTCACCGTCCCCACTCACCGTCCTCACTCTCCGTCCCCACTCCCCATCCCCACTCACCGTCCCCACTCCCCGTCCCCACTCAGTGTCCCCACTCTCCGACCCCACTCACCGACCCCACTCTCCGTCCCCACTCTCCGTCCCCACTCAACGCCCCACTCACCGTCCCCACTCACCGTCCCCACTCACCGTCCCCACTCCCCGTCCCCACTCACCATCCCCACTCAGTGTCCCCACTCAGTGTCCCCACTCAGTGTGCCCACTCAGTGTCCCCACTCAGTGTCCCCACTCAGTGTCCCCACTCAGTGTCCCCACTAACCGTCGCCACTCTCCGACCCCACTCTCCGACCCCACTCTCCGACCCCACTCACCGTCCCCACTCTCCGTCCCCACTCTCCGTCCCCACTCTCCGTCCCCACTCTCCGTCCCCACTCTCCGACCCCACTCTCCGACCCCACTCTCCGACCCCACTCTCCGACCCCACTCTCCGACACAACTCTCCGACCCCACTCACCGTCCCCACTCACCCTCCCCATACCCCGTCCCCACTCCCCGTCCCCACTCCCCGTCCCCACTCCCCGCCCCCACTCCCCGCACCCACTCCCCGCCCCCACTCCCCGTCCCCACTCACCGTCCCCACTCACCGTCCCCACTCACCGTCCCCACTCACCGTCCCCACTCTCCGACCCCACTCACCGTCCCCACTCTCCGTCCCCACTCAACGCCCCACTCAACGCCCCACTCAACGCCCCACTCACCGTCCCCACTCTCCGTCCCCACTCCCCGTCCCCACTCCGTGTCCCCACTCAGTGTCCCCACTCACCGTCGCCACTCTCCGTCCCCACTCTCCGTCCCCACTCTCCGACCCCACTCTCCGACCCCACTCTCCGACCCCACTCTCCGACCCCACTCACCGTCCCCACTTCCGACCCCACTCTCCGACCCCACTCACTGTCCCCACTCACCCTCCCCACTCCCCGTCCCCACTCCCCACCACCACTCCCCACCACCACTCCCCGTCCCCACTCCCCGTCCCCACTCACCGTCCCCACTCACCGTCCCCACTCACCATCCCCACTCTCCGAACCCACTCACCGTCCCCACTCTCCGTCCCCACTCACCGTCCCCACTCTCCGTCCCCACTCTCCGTCCCCACTCTCCGTCCCCACTCTCCGTCCCCACTCCCCATCCCCTCTCAGTGTCCGCACTCACCGTCGCCACTCACCGTCCCCACTCTCCGTCCCCACTCACCGTCCCCACTCTCCGCACCCACTCTCCGACCCCACTCCCCGTCCCCACTCCCCGTCCCCACTCCCCGTCCCCACTCCCCGTCCCCACTCCCCGTCCCCACTCCCCGTCCCCACTCTCCGTCCCCACTCCCCGTCCCCACTCTCCGTCCCCACTCCCCGTCCCCACTCTCCGTCCCCACTCTCCGACCCCACTCTCCGACCCCACTCTCCGCCCCCACTCTCCGACCCCACTCTCCGACCCCACTCTCCGACCCCACTCTCCGACCCCACTCTCCGCCCCCACTCTCCGCCCCCACTCTCCGACCCCACTCTCCGACCCCACTCACCGTCGCCACTCACCGTCCCCACTCTCCGTCCCCACTCCCCGTCCCCACTCCCCGTCCCCACTCAGTGTCCCCACTCTTCGTCCCCACTCTTCGTCCCCACTCTTCGTCCCCACTCACCGTCCCCACTCTCCGTCCCCACTCTCCGTTCCCACTCTCCGTCCCCACTCTCCGTCCCCACTCTCCGTCCCCACTCTCCGTCCCCACTCAACGACCCCACACTCCGTCCCCACTCTCCGTCCCCACTCAACGCCCCACTAACAGTCCCCACTCACCGTCCCCACTCACCGTCCCCACTCTCCGTCCCCACTCTCCGTCCCCACTCCCCGTCCCCACTCCCCGTCCCCACTCCCCGTCGCCACTCCCCGTCCCCACTCCGCGTCCCCACTCCGCGTCCCCACTCTGCGTCCCCACTCTGCGTCCCCACTCTGCGTCCCCACTCTCCGTCCCCACTCACCGTACCCACTCTCCGTCCCCACTCTCCGTCCCCACTCACCGACCACACTCTCCGTCCCCACTCTCCATCCCCACTCAACGCCCCACTCACGGTTCCCACTCAACGTCCCCACTCACCGTCCCCACTCTCCGTCCCCACTCCCCGTCCCCACTCCCCGTCCCCACTCCCCGTCCCCACTCAGTGTCCCCACTCAGTGTCCCCACTCAGTGTCCCCACTCAGTGTCCCCACTCAGTGTCCCCACTCAGTGTCCCCACTCAGTGTCCCCACTCACCGCCTCCACTCTCCGTCCCCACTCACCGTCCCCACTCATCGTTCCCACTCTCCATCCCCACTTCACCGTCCCCACTCTCCATCCCCACTTCACCGTCCCCACTCTCCGTCCCCACTCTCCGTCCCCACTCTCCGTCCCCACTCTCCGTCCCCACTCCCCGTCCCCACTCCCCGTCCCCACTCCCCGTCCCCACTCCCCGTCCCCACTCAGTGTCCCCACTCACCGTCGCCACTCTTCGTCCCCACTCACCGTCCCCACTCCCGACCCCACTCTCCATCCCCACTCTCCGTCCCCACTCAACACCCCACTCAACGCCCCACTCAACGCCCCACTCACGGTCCCCACTCACCGTCCCCACTCACCGTCCCCACTCACCGTCCCCACTCACCGTCCCCACTCACCGTCCCCACTCACCGTCCCCACTCACCGTCCCCACTCTCCGTCCCCACTCCCCGTCCCCACTCCCCGTCCCCACTCCGTGTCCCCACTCACCGTCGCCACTCTCCGACCCCACTCTCCGACCCCACTCACCGTCGCCACTCACCGTCGCCACTCTCCGTCCCCACTCTCCATCCCCACTCTCCGTCCCCACTCTCCGTCCCCACTCCCCATCCCCTCTCAGTGTCCGCACTCACCGTCGCCACTCTCCGTCCCCACTCACCGTCCCCACTCTCCGTCCCCACTCACCGTCCCCACTCTCCGTCCCCACTCTCCGTCCCCACTCTCCGTCCCCACTCCCCGTCCCCACTCCCCGTCCCCACTCTCCGTCCCCACTCCCCGTCCCCACTCTCCGTCCCCACTCTCCGACCCCACTCTCCGCCCCCACTCTCCGACCCCACTCTCCGACCCCACTCTCCGACCCCACTCTCCGACCCCACTCTCCGCCCCCACTCTCCGACCCCACTCTCCGCCCCCACTCTCCGACCCCACTCTCCGACCCCACTCTCCGACCCCACTCACCGTCGCCACTCACCGTCGCCACTCACCGTCGCCACTCACCGTCGCCACTCACCGTCCCCACTCTCCGTCCCCACTCCCCATCCCCACTCCCCGTCCCCACTCAGTGTCCCCACTCACCGTCCCCACTCTCCGTCCCCACTCCCCGTCCCCACTCCCCGTCCCCACTCTCCGTCCCCACTCCCCGTCCCCACTCTCCGTCCCCACTCTCCGACCCCACTCTCCGACCCCACTCTCCGCCCCCACTCTCCGACCCCACTCTCCGACCCCACTCTCCGACCCCACTCTCCGACCCCACTCTCCGACCCCACTCTCCGCCCCCACTCTCCGCCCCAACTCTCCGACCCCACTCTCCGACCCCACTCACCGTCGCCACTCACCGTCCCCACTCTCCGTCCCCACTCCCCGTCCGCACTCCCCGTCCCCACTCAGTGTCCCCACTCTTCGTCCCCACTCTTCGTCCCCACTCACCGTCCCCACTCTCCGTCCCCACTCTCCGTCCCCACTCTCCGTCCCCACTCTCCGTCCCCACTCTCCGTCCCCACTCTCCGTCCCCACTCTCCGTCCCCACTCACCGACCCCACACTCCGTCCCCACTCTCCGTCCCCACTCAACGCCCCACTAACAGTCCCCACTCACCGTCCCCACTCACCGTCCCCACTCTCCGTCCCCACTCTCCGTCCCCACTCCCCGTCCCCACTCCCCGTCCCCACTCCCCGTCCCCACTCCCCGTCGCCACTCCCCGTCCCCACTCCGCGTCCCCACTCCCCGTCCCCACTCCCCGTCCCCACTCCCCGTCCCCACTCCCCGTCCCCACTCCCCGTCCCCACTCCCCGTCCCCACTCCCCGTCCCCACTCAGTGTCCCCACTCAGTGTCCCCACTCAGTGTCCCCACTCAGTGTCCCCACTCACCGCCTCCACTCTCCGTCCCCACTCACCGTCCCCACTCACCGTTCCCACTCTCCATCCCCACTTCACCGTCCCCACTCTCCATCCCCACTTCACCGTCCCCACTCTCCGTCCCCACTCTCCGTCCCCACTCTCCGTCCCCACTCTCCGTCCCCACTCCCCGTCCCCACTCCCCGTCCCCACTCCCCGTCCCCACTCAGTGTCCCCACTCACCGTCGCCACTCTTCGTCCCCACTCACCGTCCCCACTCCCGACTCCACTCTCCATCCCCACTCTCCGTCCCCACTCAACACCCCACTCAACGCCCCACTCAACGCCCCACTCAACGCCCCACTCACGGTCCCCACTCACCGTCCCCACTCACCGTCCCCACTCACCGTCCCCACTCACCGTCCCCACTCTCCGTCCCCACTCCCCGTCCCCACTCCCCGTCCCCACTCCGTGTCCCCACTCACCGTCGCCACTCTCCGACCCCACTCTCCGACCCCACTCACCGTCGCCACTCACCGTCGCCACTCTCCGTCCCCACTCTCCATCCCCACTCTCCGTCCCCACTCTCCGTCCCCACTCCCCATCCCCTCTCAGTGTCCGCACTCACCGTCGCCACTCTCCGTCCCCACTCACCGTCCCCACTCTCCGTCCCCACTCACCGTCCCCACTCTCCGTCCCCACTCTCCGTCCCCACTCTCCGTCCCCACTCCCCGTCCCCACTCCCCGTCCCCACTCTCCGTCCCCACTCCCCGTCCCCACTCTCCGTCCCCACTCTCCGACCCCACTCTCCGCCCCCACTCTCCGCCCCCACTCTCCGACCCCACTCTCCGACCCCACTCTCCGACCCCACTCTCCGACCCCACTCTCCGCCCCCACTCTCCGACCCCACTCTCCGCCCCCACTCTCCGACCCCACTCTCCGACCCCACTCTCCGACCCCACTCACCGTCGCCACTCACCGTCGCCACTCACCGTCGCCACTCACCGTCGCCACTCACCGTCCCCACTCTCCGTCCCCACTCCCCATCCCCACTCCCCGTCCCCACTCAGTGTCCCCACTCACCGTCGCCACTCTTCGTCCCCACTCACCGTCCCCACTCTCCGTCCCCACTCTCCGTCCCCACTCCCCGTCCCCACTCTCCGTCCCCACTCTCCGTCCCCACTCACCGTCCCCACTCTCCATCCCCACTCTCCGTCCCCACTCACCGACCCCACTCACCGACCCCACTCTCCGTCCCCACTCTCCGTCCCCACTCAACGCCCCACTCACAGTCCCCACTCACCGTCCCCACGCACCGTCCCCACTCTCCGTCCCCACTCTCCGTCCCCACTCCCCGTCCCCACTCACCGTCCCCACTCCCCGTCCCCACTCAGTGTCCCCACTCACCGTCCCCACTCTCCGACCCCACTCTCCGACCCCACTCTCCGACCCCACTCTCCGACCCCACTCACCGTCCCCAGTCACCGTCCCCAGTCACCGTCCCCACTCTCCGTCCCCACTCTCCGTCCCCACTCACCGTCCCCACTCCCCGTCGCCACTCATCGTCGCCACTCTCCGTCCCCACTCTCCGTCCCCACTCACCGTCCCCACTCTCCGTACCCACTCTCCGTCCCCACTCTCCGTCCCCACTCTCTGTCCCCACTCACCATCCCCACTCCCCGTCCCCACTCCCCGTCCCCACTCTCCGTCCCCACTCCCCGTCCCCACTCACCGTCCCCACTCCCCGTCCCCACTCACCGTCCCCACTCCCCGTCCCCACTCAGTGTCCCCACTCAGTGTCGCCACTCAGTGTCCCCACTCAGTGTCCCCACTCACCGTCGCCACTCTCCGACCCCACTCTCCGACCCCACTCTCCGACCCCACTCTCCGACCCCACTCTCCGACCCCACTCACCGTCCCCACTCACCGTCCCCACTCTCCGTCCCCACTCTCCGTCCCCACTCTCCGACCCCACTCTCCGACCCCACTCACCGTCCCCACTCACCCTCCCCACTCCCCATCCCCACTCCCCGCCCCCACTCCCCGCCCCTACTCCCCGTCCCCACTCCCCGTCCCCACTCCCCGTCCCCACTCACCGTCCCCACTCACCGTCCCCACTCACCATCCCCACTCTCCGACCCCACTCACCGTCCCCACTCTCCGTCCCCACTCTCCGACCCCACTCACCGTCCCCACTCTCTGACCCCACTCTCTGACCCCACTCTCCGACCCCACTCTCCGACCCCACTCTCCGACCCCACTCACCGTCGCCACTCTCCGTCGCCACTCTCCGTCCCCACTCACCGTCCCCACTCTCCGTCCCCACTCACTGTCCCCACTCACCGTCCCCACTCTCCATCCCCACTTCACCGTCCCCACTCTCCGTCCCCACTCACCGTCCCCACTCTCCGTCCCCACTCACCGTCCCCACTCCCTGTCCCCACTCACCGCCTCCACTCTCCGTCCCCACTCACCGTCCCCACTCACCGTCCCCACTCTCCATCCCCACTTCACCGTCCCCACTCTCCGTCCCCACTCTCCGTCCCCACTCTCCGTCCCCACTCTCCATCCCCACTCTCCGTCCCCACTCTCCGTCCCCTCTCTCCGTCCCCACTCCCCGTCCCCACTCCCCGTCCCCTCTCAGTGTCCCCTCTCAGTGTCCCCACTCACCGTCGCCACTCACCGTCGCCACTCTTCGTCCCCACTCACCGTCCCCACTCTCCGTCCCCACTCTCCGTCCCCACTCTCCGTCCCCACTCACCGTCCCCACTCTCCGTCCCCACTCTCCGTCCCCACTCACCGACCACACTCTCCGTCCCCACTCTCCGTCCCCACTCAACGCCCCACTCACGGTTCCCACTCAACGTCCCCACTCACCGTCCCCACTCTCCGTCCCCACTCCCCGTCCCCACTCCCCGTCCCCACTCACCGTCCCCACTCCCCATCCCCACTCAGTGTCCCCACTCACCGTCCCCACTCACCGTCGCCACTCTCCGACCCCACTCTCCGACCCCACTCTCCGACCCCACTCTCCGACCCCACTCTCCGTCCCCACTCTCCGACCCCACTCTCCGACCCCACTCTCCGACCCCACTCACCGTCCCCACTCACCCTCCCCACTCCCCGTCCCCACTCCCCATCACCACTCCCCGTCCCCACTCCCCATCCCCACTCACCGTCCCCACTCACCGTCCCCACTCACCATCCCCACTCACCATACCCACTCTCCGACCCCACTCACCGTCCCCACTCTCCGACCCCACTTACCGTCCCCACTCCCGACCCCACTCTCCATCCCCACTCTCCGTCCCCACTCAACGCCCCACTCAACGCCCCACTCAACGCCCCACTCACGGACCCCACTCACGGTCCCCACTCACGGTCCCCACTCACGGTCCCCACTCACGGTCCCCACTCACCGTCCCCACTCACCGTCCCCACTCTCCGTCCCCACTCCCCGTCCCCACTCCGTGTCCCCACTCAGTGTCCCCACTCAGTGTCCCCACTCACCGTCGCCACTCTCCGACCCCACTCTCCGACCCCACTCACCGTCGCCACTCACCGTCGCCACTCACCGTCCCCACTCTCCGACCCCACTCTCCGACCCCACTCACCGTCCCCACTCACCGTCCCCAATCTCCGTCCCCACTCACCGTCCCCACTCTTCGTCCCCACTCTCCGTCCCCACTCTCCGTCCCCACTCTCCGTCCCCACTCACCGTCCCCACTCACCGTCCCCACTCTCCGTCCCCACTCTCCGTCCCCACTCTCCGTCCCCACTCTCCGTCCCCACTCTCCGTCCCCACTCCCCATCCCCTCTCACTGTCCCCACTCACCGTCGCCACTCTCCGTCCCCACTGACCGTCGCCACTCTCCGCCCCCACTCACCGTCCCCACTCTCCGTCCCCACTCCCCGTCCCCACTCCCCGTCCCCACTCCCCGTCCCCACTCTCCGTCCCCACTCCCCGTCCCCACTCTCCATCCCCACTCTCCGACCCCACTCTCCGACCCCAACCTCCGACCCCACTCTCCGACCCCACTCTCCGCCCCCACTCTCCGCCCCCACTCTCCGCCCCCACTCCCCGTCCCCACTCCCCGTCCCCACTCCCCGTCCCCACTCCCCGTCCCCACTCCCCGTCCCCACTCAGTGTCCCCACTTACCGTCGCCACTCTTCGTCCCCACTCACCGTCCCCACTCTCCGTCCCCACTCTCCGTCCCCACTCTCCGTCCCCACTCTCCGTCCCCACTCACCGTCCCCAATCTCCGTCCCCACTCACCGTCCCCACTCTTCGTCCCCACTCTCCGTCCCCACTCTCCGTCCCCACTCTCCGTCCCCACTCACCGTCCCCACTCACCGTCCCCACTCTCCGTCCCCACTCTCCGTCCCCACTCTCCGTCCCCACTCACCGTCCCCACTCTCCGTCCCCACTCTCCGTCCCCACTCACCGACCACACTCTCCGTCCCCACTCTCCGTCCCCACTCAACGCCCCACTCACGGTTCCCACTCAACGTCCCCACTCACCGTCCCCACTCTCCGTCCCCACTCCCCGTCCCCACTCCCCGTCCCCACTCCCCGTCCCCACTCACCGTCCCCACTCCCCATCCCCACTCAGTGTCCCCACTCACCGTCCCCACTCACCGTCGCCACTCTCCGACCCCACTCTCCGACCCCACTCTCCGACCCCACTCTCCGTCCCCACTCTCCGACCCCACTCTCCGACCCCACTCTCCGACCCCACTCACCGTCCCCACTCACCCTCCCCACTCCCCGTCCCCACTCCCCATCACCACTCCCCGTCCCCACTCCCCATCCCCACTCACCGTCCCCACTCACCGTCCCCACTCACCATCCCCACTCACCATACCCACTCTCCGACCCCACTCACCGTCCCCACTCTCCGACCCCACTTACCGTCCCCACTCCCGACCCCACTCTCCATCCCCACTCTCCGTCCCCACTCAACGCCCCACTCAACGCCCCACTCAACGCCCCACTCACGGACCCCACTCACGGTCCCCACTCACGGTCCCCACTCACGGTCCCCACTCACGGTCCCCACTCACCGTCCCCACTCACCGTCCCCACTCTCCGTCCCCACTCCCCGTCCCCACTCCGTGTCCCCACTCAGTGTCCCCACTCAGTGTCCCCACTCACCGTCGCCACTCTCCGACCCCACTCTCCGACCCCACTCACCGTCGCCACTCACCGTCGCCACTCACCGTCCCCACTCTCCGACCCCACTCTCCGACCCCACTCACCGTCCCCACTCACCGTCCCCAATCTCCGTCCCCACTCACCGTCCCCACTCTTCGTCCCCACTCTCCGTCCCCACTCTCCGTCCCCACTCTCCGTCCCCACTCACCGTCCCCACTCACCGTCCCCACTCTCCGTCCCCACTCTCCGTCCCCACTCTCCGTCCCCACTCTCCGTCCCCACTCTCCGTCCCCACTCCCCATCCCCTCTCACTGTCCCCACTCACCGTCGCCACTCTCCGTCCCCACTGACCGTCGCCACTCTCCGCCCCCACTCACCGTCCCCACTCTCCGTCCCCACTCCCCGTCCCCACTCCCCGTCCCCACTCCCCGTCCCCACTCTCCGTCCCCACTCCCCGTCCCCACTCTCCATCCCCACTCTCCGACCCCACTCTCCGACCCCAACCTCCGACCCCACTCTCCGACCCCACTCTCCGCCCCCACTCTCCGCCCCCACTCTCCGCCCCCACTCCCCGTCCCCACTCCCCGTCCCCACTCCCCGTCCCCACTCCCCGTCCCCACTCAGTGTCCCCACTTACCGTCGCCACTCTTCGTCCCCACTCACCGTCCCCACTCTCCGTCCCCACTCTCCGTCCCCACTCTCCGTCCCCACTCTCCGTCCCCACTCACCGTCCCCAATCTCCGTCCCCACTCACCGTCCCCACTCTTCGTCCCCACTCTCCGTCCCCACTCTCCGTCCCCACTCTCCGTCCCCACTCACCGTCCCCACTCACCGTCCCCACTCTCCGTCCCCACTCTCCGTCCCCACTCTCCGTCCCCACTCCCCGTCCCCTCTCACTGTCCCCACTCACCGTCGCCACTCTCCGTCCCCACTCACCGTCGCCACTCTCCGTCCCCACTCACCGTCCCCACTCTCCGTCCCCACTCTCCGTCCTCACTCCCCGTCCCCACTCCCCGTCCCCACTCCCCGTCCCCACTCTCCGTCCCCACTCCCCGTCCCCACTCTCCGTCCCCACTCTCCGACCCCACTCTCCGACCCCACTCTCCGACCCCACTCTCCGACCCCACTCTCCGCCCCCACTCTCCGACCCCACTCTCCGACCCCACTCACCGTCGCCACTCACCGTCGCCACTCACCGTCGCCACTCACCGTCCCCACTCTCCGTCCCCACTCCCCGTCCCCACTCCCCGTCCTCACTCCCCGTCCCCACTCCCCGTCCCCACTCAGTGTCCCCACTCACCGTCGCCACTCTTCGTCCCCACTCACCGTCCCCACTCTCCGTCCCCACTCTCCGTCCCCACTCTCCGTCCCCACTCTCCGTCCCCACTCTCCGTCCCCACTCTCCGTCCCCACTCACCGTCCCCACTCTCCGTCCCCACTTTCCGTCCCCACTCACCGACCCCACTCTCCGTCCCCACTCTCCGTCCCCACTCAACGCCCCACTCACGGTCCCCACTCACCGTCCCCACTCACCGTCCCCACTCACCGTCCCCACTCTCCGTCCCCACTCTCCGTCCCCACTCCCCGTCCCCACTCACCGTCCCCACTCCCCGTCCCCACTCAGTGTCCCCACTCAGTGTCCCCACTCAGTGTCCCCACTCAGTGTCCCCACTCACCGTCCCCACTCTCCGACCGCACTCTCCGACCCCACTCTCCGACCCCACTCTCCGACCCCACTCACCGTCCCCACTCTCCGTCCCCACTCTCCGACCCCACTCTCCGACCCCACTCACCGTCCCCACTCACCCTCCCCACTCCCCGTCCCCACTCCCCACCCCCACTCCCCGTCCGCACTCCCCGTCCCCACTCCCCGTCCCCACTCCCCGTCCCCACTCACCGTCCCCACTCACCGTCCCCACTCACCATCCCCACTCTCCGACCCCACTCACCGTCCCCACTCTCCGACCCCACTCACCGTCCCCACTCCCGACCTCACTCACCGTCCCCACTCACCGTCCCCACTCACCGTCCCCAATCTCCGACCCCACTCACCACCCCCACTCCCCGTCCCCACTCCCCATCCCCACTCTCCGACCCCACACTCCGACCCCACTCACCGTCGCCACTCTCCGTCCCCACTCTCCGTCCCCACTCTCCGTCCCCACTCACTGTCCCTACTCACCGTCCCCACTCTCCATCCCCACTTCACCGTCCCCACTCTCCGTCCCCACTAACCGTCCCCACTCTCCGTCCCCACTCATCGTCCCCACTCCCTGTCCCCACTCACCGTCCCCACTCACCGTCCCCACTCTCCGTCCCCACTCTCCGTCCCCACTCACCGTCGCCACTCACCGTCGCCACTCACCGTCGCCACTCACCGTCCCCACTCACCGTCCCCACTCACCGTCCCCACTTCACCGTCCCCACTCTCCGTCCCCACTCTCCGTCCCCACTCACCGTCCCCACTCTCCGTCCCCACTCTCCGTCCCCACTCACCGTCCCCACTCCCTGTCCCCACTCAGTGTCCCCACTCACCGTCGCCACTCTTCGTCCCCACTCACCGTCCCCACTCTCCGTCCCCACTCTCCGTCGCCACTCACCGTCCCCACTCTCCGACCCCACTCTCTGTCGCCACTCACCGTCCCCACTCTCCATCCCCACTCTCCGTCCCCACTCAACGCCCCACTCACATTCCCCACTCACCGTCCCCACTCTCCGTCCCCACTCCCCGTCCCCACTCCCCGTCCCCACTCACCGTCCCAACTCCCCGTCCCCACTCCGTGTCCCCACTCAGTGTCCCCACTCAGTGTCCCCACTCAGTGTCCCCACTCAGTGTCCCCACTCAGTGTCCCCACTCACCGTCGCCACTCTCCGACCCCTTTCTCCGACCCCACTCTCCGACCCCACTCACCGTCGCCACTCACCGTAGCCACTCACCGTCCCCACTCTCCGACCCCACTCTCCGACCCCACTATCCGACCCCACTCACCGTCCCCATTCACCGTCCCCACTCTCCGTCCCCACTCTCCGTCCCCACTCTCCGTCCCCACTCTCCATCCCCACTCTCCGTCCCCACTCACCGTCCCCACTCTCCGTCCCCACTCTCCGTCCCCACTCTCCGTCCCCACTCACCGTCCCCACTCTCCGTCCCCACTCACCGTCCCCACTCTCCGTCCCCACTCTCCGTCCCCACTCCCCATCCCCACTCAGTGTCCCCACTCTCCGTCCCCACTCACAGTCCCCACTCTCCGTCCCCACTCTCCGTCCCCACTCCCCGTCCCCACTCTCCGTCCCCACTCTCCGTCCCCACTCTCCGTCCACACTCTCCGTCCCCACTCTCCAACCCCACTCTCCGCCCCCACTCTCCGACCCCACTCTCCGAACCTACTCTCCTACCCCACTCACCATAGCCACTCACCATAGCCACTCACCGTCGCCACTCACCGTCGCCACTCACCGTCCCCACTCACTGTCCCCACTCACCGTCCCCACTCTCTGTCACCACTCTCCGTCCCCACTCACCGTCCCCACTCTCCGTCCCCACTCTCCGTCCCCACTCTCCGTCCCCACTCTCCGTCCCAACTCTCCGTCCCCACTCTCCGTTCCCACTCACCGTCCCCACTCCCCATCCCCACTCAGTGTCCCCACTCACCGTCGCCACTCTCCGTCCCCACTCTCCGTCCCCACTCTCCGTCCCCACTCTCCGTCCCCACTCTCCGTCCCCACTCACCGTCCCCACTCTCCGTCCCCACTCTCCGTCCCCACTCCCCGTCCCCACTCTCCGTCCCCACTCTCCGTCCCCACTCTCCGCCCTCACTCTCCACCCTCACTCTCCGACCCCACTCTCCGACCCCACTGTCCGACCCCACTCTCCGACCCCACTCTCCGACCCCACTCTCCGACCCCACTCTCCTACCCCACTCACCGTCGCCACTCACCGTCGCCACTCACCGTCCCCACTCACCGTCCCCACTCACCGTCCCCACTCACCGTCCCCACTCTCCGTCCCCACTCTCCGTCCCCACTCTCCGACCCCACTCTCCGACCCCACTCACCGTCGCCACTCACCGTCGCCACTCACCGTCTCCACTCACCGTCGCCACTCACCGTCCCCACTCCCCGTCCCAACTCTCCGTCCCCACTCTCAGACCCCACACTCCGTCGCCACTCACCGTCCCCACTCTCCGTCGCCACTCTCCGACCCCACTCTCCGACCCCACTCTCCGACCCCACTCTCCGTCGCCACTCACCGTCCCCACTCACCGTCCCCACTCACCGTCCCCACTCACCGTCCCCACTCTCCGTCCCCACTCTCCGTCCCCACTCTCCGACCCCACTCTCAGACCCCACTCACCGTCCCCACTCACCCTCCCCACTCCCCGTCCCCACTCCCCGCCCCCAATCCCCATCCCCACTCCCCGTCCCCACTCAACGTCCCCACTCACCGTCCCCACTCTCCGACCCCACTCTCCGACCCCACTCACCGCCCCCACTCACCGCCCCCACTCACCGCCCCCACTCACCGCCCCCACTCACCGTCCCCAATCTCCGACCCCACTCACCGCCCCCACTCCCCGTCCCCACTCCCCATCCCCACTCTCCGACCCCACTCTCCGAACCCACTCACCGTCGCCACTCTCCGTCCCCACTCACCGTCCCCACTCTCCGTCCCCACTCTCCGTCCCCACTCTCCGTCCCCACTCTCCGTCCCCACTCACCGTCCCCACTCACCGTCCCCACTCACCGTCCCCATTCTCCATCCCCACTTCACCGTCCCGACTCTCCGTCCCCACTCACCGTCCCCACTCCCCGTCCCCACTCAGTGTCCCCACTCACCGTCGCCACTCTTCGTCCCCACTCACCATTCCCACTCTCCGTCCCCACTCACCGACCCCACTCACCGACCCCACTCTCCGTCCCCACTCTCCGTCCCCACTCTCCGTCCCACTCTCCGTCCCACTCACGGTCCCCACTCACCGTCCCCACTCACCGTCCCCACTCACTGTCCCCACTCTCCGTCCCCACTCTCCGTCCCCACTCCGTGTCCCCACTCCGTGTCCCCACTCACCGTCCCCACTCCCCGTCCCCACTCAGTGTCCCCACTCAGTGTCCCCACTCACGCACGCCACTCTCCGACCCCACTCTCCGACCCCACTCTCCGACCCCACTCTACGACCCCACTCACCGTCGCCACTCACCGTCGCCACTCACCGTCCCCACTCTCCGACCCCACTCTCCGACCCCACTCTCCGACCTCACTCACCGTCCGCACTCACCGTCCCCACTCACCGTCCCCACTCTCCGTCCCCACTCACCGTCCCCACTCACCGTCCCCACTCTCCGTCCCCACTCTCCGTCCCCACTCACCGTCCCCACTCACCGTCCCCACTCTCCGTCCCCACTCTCCGTCCCCACTCTCCGTCCCCACTCTCCGTCCCCACGCACCGTCCCCACTCACCGTCCCCACTCTCCGTCCCCACTCTCCGTCCCCACTCACCGTCCCCACTCCCCGTCCCCACTCAGTGTCCCCACTCAGTGTCCCCACTCACCGTCGCCACTCTCCGTCCCCACTCACCGTCCCCACTCTCCGTCCCCACTCTCCGTCCCCACTCACCGTCCCCACTCTCCGTCCCCACTCTCTGTCCCCATTCTCCGTCCCCACTCCCCGTCCCCACTCCCCGTCCCCACTCCCCGTCCCCACTCCCCGTCCCCACTCACCGTCCCCACTCACCGTCCCCACTCTCCGTCCCCACTCTCCGTCCCCACTCTCCGTCCCCACTCTCCATCCCCACGCACCGTCCCCACTCACCGTCCCCACTCTCCGTCCCCACTCTCCGTCCCCACTCTCCGTCCCCACTCTCCGTCCCCACTCACCGTCCCCACTCCCCGTCCCCACTCCCCGTCCCCACTCAGTCTCCCCACTCTCCGTCCCCACTCTCCGTCCCCACTCTCCATCCCCACGCACCGTCCCCACTCACCGTCCCCACTCACCGTCCCCACTCACCGTCGCCACTCTCCGTCCCCACTCACCGTCCCCACTCTCCGTCCCCACTCTCCGTCCCCACTCTCCGTCCCCACTCTCCGTCCCCACTCTCCGTCCCCACTCTCCGTCCCCACTCTCCGTCCCCATTCTCCGTCCCCATTCTCCGTCCCCACTCCCCGTCCCCACTCCCCGTCCCCACTCCCCGTCCCCACTCCCCGTCCCCACTCCCCGTCCCCACTCCCCGTCCCCACTCCCCGTCCCCACTCACCGTCCCCACTCTCCGACCCCACTCACCGTCCCCACTCACCGTCCCCACTCTCCGACCCCACTCACCGTCCCCACTCCCGACCCCACTCACCGTCCCCACTCACCGTCCCCACTCACCGTCCCCAATCTCCGACCCCACTCACCGCCCCCACTCCCCGTCCCCACTCCCAATCCCCACTCTCCGACCCCACTCTCCGACCCCACTCACCATCGCCACTCTCCGTCCCCACTCTCCGTCCCCACTCTCCGTCCCCACTCACTGTCCCCACTCACCGTCCCCACTCTCCATCCCCACTTCACCGTCCCCACTCTCCGTCCCCACTCACCGTCCCCACTCTCCGTCCCCACTCATCGTCCCCACTCCCCGTCCCCACTCACCGTCCCCACTCACCGTCACCACTCACCGTCCCCACTCTCCATCCCCACTTCACCGTCCCCACTCTCCGTCCCCACTCTCCGTCCCCACTCACCGTCCCCACTCACCGTCCCCACTCACCGTCCCCACTCAGTGTCCCCACTCACCGTCGCCACTCTTCATCCCCATTCACCTTCCCCACTCTCCGTCGCCACTCACCGTCCCCACTCTCCGACCCCACTCTCTGTCGCCACTCACCGTCCCCACTCTCCATCCCCACTCCCCGTCCCCACTCACCGTCCCCACTCCCCGTCCCCACTCAGTGTCCCCACTCAGTGTCGCCACTCAGTGTCCCCACTCAGTGTCCCCACTCACCGTCGCCACTCTCCGACCCCACTCTCCGACCCCACTCTCCGACCCCACTCTCCGACCCCACTCTCCGACCCCACTCACCGTCCCCACTCACCGTCCCCACTCTCCGTCCCCACTCTCCGTCCCCACTCTCCGACCCCACTCTCCGACCCCACTCACCGTCCCCACTCACCCTCCCCACTCCCCATCCCCACTCCCCGCCCCCACTCCCCGCCCCCACTCCCCGTCCCCACTCCCCGTCCCCACTCCCCGTCCCCACTCACCGTCCCCACTCACCGTCCCCACTCACCATCCCCACTCTCCGACCCCACTCACCGTCCCCACTCTCCGTCCCCACTCTCCGACCCCACTCACCGTCCCCACTCTCTGACCCCACTCTCTGACCCCACTCTCCGACCCCACTCTCCGACCCCACTCTCCGACCCCACTCACCGTCGCCACTCTCCGTCGCCACTCTCCGTCCCCAGTCACCGTCCCCAATCTCCGTCCCCACTCACTGTCCCCACTCACCGTCCCCACTCTCCATCCCCACTTCACCGTCCCCACTCTCCGTCCCCACTCACCGTCCCCACTCTCCGTCCCCACTCACCGTCCCCACTCCCTGTCCCCACTCACCGCCTCCACTCTCCGTCCCCACTCACCGTCCCCACTCACCGTCCCCACTCTCCATCCCCACTTCACCGTCCCCACTCTCCGTCCCCACTCTCCGTCCACACTCTCCGTCCCCACTCTCCATCCCCACTCTCCGTCCCCACTCTCCGTCCCCTCTCTCCGTCCCCACTCCCCGTCCCCACTCCCCGTCCCCTCTCAGTGTCCCCACTCAGTGTCCCCACTCACCGTCGCCACTCTTCGTCCCCACTCACCGTCCCCACTCTGCGTCCCCACTCTCCGTCCCCACTCTCCGTCCCCACTCACCGTCCCCACTCTCCGTCCCCACTCTCCGTCCCCACTCACCGACCACACTCTCCGTCCCCACTCTCCGTCCCCACTCAACGCCCCACTCACGGTTCCCACTCAACGTCCCCACTCACCGTCCCCACTCTCCGTCCCCACTCCCCGTCCCCACTCCCCGTCCCCACTCCCCGTCCCCACTCACCGTCCCCACTCCCCATCCCCACTCAGTGTCCCCACTCACCGTCCCCACTCACCGTCGCCACTCTCCGACCCCACTCTCCGACCCCACTCTCCGACCCCACTCTCCGACCCCACTCTCCGTCCCCACTCTCCGACCCCACTCTCCGACCCCACTCTCCGACCCCACTCACCGTCCCCACTCACCCTCCCCACTCCCCGTCCCCACTCCCCATCACCACTCCCCGTCCCCACTCCCCATCCCCACTCACCGTCCCCACTCACCGTCCCCACTCACCATCCCCACTCACCATACCCACTCTCCGACCCCACTCACCGTCCCCACTCTCCGACCCCACTTACCGTCCCCACTCCCGACCCCACTCTCCATCCCCACTCTCCGTCCCCACTCAACGCCCCACTCAACGCCCCACTCAACGCCCCACTCACGGACCCCACTCACGGTCCCCACTCACGGTCCCCACTCACGGTCCCCACTCACGGTCCCCACTCACGGTCCCCACTCACCGTCCCCACTCACCGTCCCCACTCTCCGTCCCCACTCCCCGTCCCCACTCCGTGTCCCCACTCAGTGTCCCCACTCAGTGTCCCCACTCACCGTCGCCACTCTCCGACCCCACTCTCCGACCCCACTCACCGTCGCCACTCACCGTCGCCACTCACCGTCCCCACTCTCCGACCCCACTCTCCGACCCCACTCACCGTCCCCACTCACCGTCCCCAATCTCCGTCCCCACTCACCGTCCCCACTCTTCGTCCCCACTCTCCGTCCCCACTCTCCGTCCCCACTCTCCGTCCCCACTCACCGTCCCCACTCACCGTCCCCACTCTCCGTCCCCACTCTCCGTCCCCACTCTCCGTCCCCACTCTCCGTCCCCACTCCCCATCCCCTCTCACTGTCCCCACTCACCGTCGCCACTCTCCGTCCCCACTGACCGTCGCCACTCTCCGCCCCCACTCACCGTCCCCACTCTCCGTCCCCACTCCCCGTCCCCACTCCCCGTCCCCACTCCCCGTCCCCACTCTCCGTCCCCACTCCCCGTCCCCACTCTCCGTCCCCACTCTCCGTCCCCACTCTCCGACCCCACTCTCCGACCCCACTCTCCGACCCCACTCTCCGACCCCACTCTCCGCCCCCACTCTCCGCCCCCACTCCCCGTCCCCACTCCCCGTCCCCACTCCCCGTCCCCACTCAGTGTCCCCACTTACCGTCGCCACTCTTCGTCCCCACTCACCGTCCCCACTCTCCGTCCCCACTCTCCGTCCCCACTCTCCGTCCCCACTCTCCGTCCCCACTCACCGTCCCCAATCTCCGTCCCCACTCACCGTCCCCACTCTTCGTCCCCACTCTCCGTCCCCACTCTCCGTCCCCACTCTCCGTCCCCACTCACCGTCCCCACTCACCGTCCCCACTCTCCGTCCCCACTCTCCGTCCCCACTCCCCGTCCCCTCTCACTGTCCCCACTCACCGTCGCCACTCTCCGTCCCCACTCACCGTCGCCACTCTCCGTCCCCACTCACCGTCCCCACTCTCCGTCCCCACTCTCCGTCCCCACTCCCCGTCCCCACTCCCCGTCCCCACTCCCCGTCCCCACTCTCCGTCCCCACTCCCCGTCCCCACTCTCCGTCCCCACTCTCCGACCCCACTCTCCGACCCCACTCTCCGACCCCACTCTCCGACCCCACTCTCCGCCCCCACTCTCCGACCCCACTCTCCGACCCCACTCACCGTCGCCACTCACCGTCGCCACTCACCGTCGCCACTCACCGTCCCCACTCTCCGTCCCCACTCCCCGTCCCCACTCCCCGTCCTCACTCCCCGTCCCCACTCCCCGTCCCCACTCAGTGTCCCCACTCACCGTCGCCACTCTTCGTCCCCACTCACCGTCCCCACTCTCCGTCCCCACTCTCCGTCCCCACTCTCCGTCCCCACTCTCCGTCCCCACTCTCCGTCCCCACTCACCGTCCCCACTCTCCGTCCCCACTTTCCGTCCCCACTCACCGACCCCACTCTCCGTCCCCACTCTCCGTCCCCACTCAACGCCCCACTCACGGTCCCCACTCACCGTCCCCACTCACCGTCCCCACTCACCGTCCCCACTCTCCGTCCCCACTCTCCGTCCCCACTCCCCGTCCCCACTCACCGTCCCCACTCCCCGTCCCCACTCAGTGTCCCCACTCAGTGTCCCCACTCAGTGTCCCCACTCAGTGTCCCCACTCACCGTCCCCACTCTCCGACCGCACTCTCCGACCCCACTCTCCGACCCCACTCTCCGACCCCACTCTCCGACCCCACTCTCCGACCCCACTCACCGTCCCCACTCTCCGTCCCCACTCTCCGACCCCACTCTCCGACCCCACTCACCGTCCCCACTGACCCTCCCCACTCCCCGTCCCCACTCCCCACCCCCACTCCCCGTCCGCACTCCCCGTCCCCACTCCCCGTCCCCACTCCCCGTCCCCACTCACCGTCCCCACTCACCGTCCCCACTCACCATCCCCACTCTCCGACCCCACTCACCGTCCCCACTCTCCGACCCCACTCACCGTCCCCACTCCCGACCTCACTCACCGTCCCCACTCACCGTCCCCACTCACCGTCCCCAATCTCCGACCCCACTCACTACCCCCACTCCCCGTCCCCACTCCCCATCCCCACTCTCCGACCCCACTCTCCGACCCCACTCACCGGCGCCACTCTCCGTCCCCACTCTCCGTCCCCACTCTCCGTCCCCACTCACTGTCCCTACTCACCGTCCCCACTCTCCATCCCCACTTCACCGTCCCCACTCTCCGTCCCCACTAACCGTCCCCACTCTCCGTCCCCACTCATCGTCCCCACTCCCTGTCCCCACTCACCGTCCCCACTCACCGTCCCCACTCTCCGTCCCCACTCTCCGTCCCCACTCACCGTCGCCACTCACCGTCGCCACTAACCGTCGCCACTCACCGTCCCCACTCACCGTCCCCACTCACCGTCCCCACTTCACCGTCCCCACTCTCCGTCCCCACTCTCCGTCCCCACTCACCGTCCCCACTCTCCGTCCCCACTCTCCGTCCCCACTCACCGTCCCCACTCCCTGTCCCCACTCAGTGTCCCCACTCACCGTCGCCACTCTTCGTCCCCACTCACCGTCCCCACTCTCCGTCCCCACTCTCCGTCGCCACTCACCGTCCCCACTCTCCGACCCCACTCTCTGTCGCCACTCACCGTCCCCACTCTCCATCCCCACTCTCCGTCCCCACTCAACGCCCCACTCACATTCCCCACTCACCGTCCCCACTCTCCGTCCCCACTCCCCGTCCCCACTCCCCGTCCCCACTCACTGTCCCCACTCCCCGTCCCCACTCCGTGTCCCCACTCAGTGTCCCCACTCAGTGTCCCCACTCAGTGTCCCCACTCAGTGTCCCCACTCAGTGTCCCCACTCACCGTCGCCACTCTCCGACCCCTTTCTCCGACCCCACTCTCCGACCCCACTCACCGTCGCCACTCACCGTAGCCACTCACCGTCCCCACTCTCCGACCCCACTCTCCGACCCCACTATCCGACCCCACTCACCGTCCCCATTCACCGTCCCCACTCTCCGTCCCCACTCTCCGTCCCCACTCTCCGTCCCCACTCTCCATCCCCACTCTCCGTCCCCACTCACCGTCCCCACTCTCCGTCCCCACTCTCCGTCCCCACTCTCCGTCCCCACTCACCGTCCCCACTCTCCGTCCCCACTCACCGTCCCCACTCTCCGTCCCCACTCTCCGTCCCCACTCCCCATCCCCACTCAGTGTCCCCACTCTCCGTCCCCACTCACAGTCCCCACTCTCCGTCCCCACTCTCCGTCCCCACTCCCCGTCCCCACTCTCCGTCCCCACTCTCCGTCCCCACTCTCCGTCCACACTCTCCGTCCCCACTCTCCAACCCCACTCTCCGCCCCCACTCTCCGACCCCACTCTCCGAACCTACTCTCCTACCCCACTCACCATAGCCACTCACCATAGCCACTCACCGTCGCCACTCACCGTCGCCACTCACCGTCCCCACTCACTGTCCCCACTCACCGTCCCTTCTCTCTGTCACCACTCTCCGTCCCCACTCACCGTCCCCACTCTCCGTCCCCACTCTCCGTCCCCACTCTCCGTCCCCACTCTCCGTCCCAACTCTCCGTCCCCACTCTCCGTTCCCACTCACCATCCCCACTCCCCATCCCCACTCAGTGTCCCCACTCACCGTCGCCACTCTCCGTCCCCACTCTCCGTCCCCACTCTCCGTCCCCACTCTCCGTCCCCACTCTCCGTCCCCACTCACCGTCCCCACTCTCCGTCCCCACTCTCCGTCCCCACTCCCCGTCCCCACTCTCCGTCCCCACTCTCCGTCCCCACTCTCCGCCCTCACTCTCCACCCTCACTCTCCAACCCCACTCTCCGACCCCACTGTCCGACCCCACTCTCCGACCCCACTCTCCGACCCCACTCTCCGACCCCACTCTCCTACCCCACTCACCGTCGCCACTCACCGTCGCCACTCACCGTCCCCACTCACCGTCCCCACTCACCGTCCCCACTCTCCGTCCCCACTCTCCGTCCCCACTCTCCGTCCCCACTCTCCGACCCCACTCTCCGACCCCACTCACCGTCGCCACTCACCGTCGCCACTCACCGTCTCCACTCACCGTCGCCACTCACCGTCCCCACTCCCCGTCCCAACTCTCCGTCCCCACTCTCAGACCCCACACTCCGTCGCCACTCACCGTCCCCACTCTCCGTCGCCACTCTCCGACCCCACTCTCCGACCCCACTCTCCGACCCCACTCTCCGTCGCCACTCACCGTCCCCACTCACCGTCCCCACTCACCGTCCCCACTCACCGTCCCCACTCTCCGTCCCCACTCTCCGTCCCCACTCTCCGACCCCACTCTCAGATCCCCACTCACCGTCCCCACTCACCCTCCCCACTCCTCGTCCCCACTCCCCGCCCCCAATCCCCATCCCCACTCCCCGTCCCCACTCAACGTCCCCACTCACCGTCCCCACTCTCCGACCCCACTCTCCGACCCCACTCACCGCCCCCACTCACCGCCCCCACTCACCGCCCCCACTCACCGCCCCCACTCACCGTCCCCAATCTCCGACCCCACTCACCGCCCCCACTCCCCGTCCCCACTCCCCATCCCCACTCTCCGACCCCACTCTCCGAACCCACTCACCGTCGCCACTCTCCGTCCCCACTCACCGTCCCCACTCTCCGTCCCCACTCTCCGTCCCCACTCTCCGTCCCCACTCTCCGTCCCCACTCACCGTCCCCACTCACCGTCCCCACTCACCGTCCCCATTCTCCATCCCCACTTCACCGTCCCGACTCTCCGTCCCGACTCTCCGTCCCCACTCACCGTCCCCACTCCCCGTCCCCACTCAGTGTCCCCACTCACCGTCGCCACTCTTCGTCCCCACTCACCATTCCCACTCTCCGTCCCCACTCACCGACCCCACTCACCGACCCCACTCTCCGTCCCCACTCTCCGTCCCCACTCTCCGTCCCACTCTCCGTCCCACTCACGGTCCCCACTCACCGTCCCCACTCACCGTCCCCACTCACTGTCCCCACTCTCCGTCCCCACTCCGTGTCCCCACTCCGTGTCCCCACTCCGTGTCCCCACTCACCGTCCCCACTCCCCGTCCCCACTCAGTGTCCCCACTCAGTGTCCCCACTCACGCACGCCACTCTCCGACCCCACTCTCCGACCCCACTCTCCGACCCCACTCTCCGACCCCACTCTACGACCCCACTCACCGTCGCCACTCACCGTCGCCACTCACCGTCCCCACTCTCCGACCCCACTCTCCGACCCCACTCTCCGACCCCAATCACCGTCCGCACTCACCGTCCCCACTCACCGTCCCCACTCTCCGTCCCCACTCTCCGTCCCCACTCACCGTCCCCACTCACCGTCCCCACTCTCCGTCCCCACTCTCCGTCCCCACTCACCGTCCCCACTCACCGTCCCCACTCTCCGTCCCCACTCTCCGTCCCCACTCTCCGTCCCCACTCTCCGTCCCCACGCACCGTCCCCACTCACCGTCCCCACTCTCCGTCCCCACTCACCGTCCCCACTCCCCGTCCCCACTCAGTGTCCCCACTCAGTGTCCCCACTCACCGTCGCCACTCTCCGTCCCCACTCACCGTCCCCACTCTCCGTCCCCACTCTCCGTCCCCACTCACCGTCCCCACTCTCCGTCCCCACTCTCTGTCCCCATTCTCCGTCCCCACTCCCCGTCCCCACTCCCCGTCCCCACTCCCCGTCCCCACTCCCCGTCCCCACTCACCGTCCCCACTCACCGTCCCCACTCACCGTCCCCACTCTCCGTCCCCACTCTCCGTCCCCACTCTCCGTCCCCACTCTCCATCCCCACGCACCGTCCCCACTCACCGTCCCCACTCTCCGTCCCCACTCTCCGTCCCCACTCTCCGTCCCCACTCACCGTCCCCACTCCCCGTCCCCACTCCCCGTCCCCACTCAGTCTCCCCACTCTCCGTCCCCACTCTCCGTCCCCACTCTCCATCCCCACGCACCGTCCCCACTCACCGTCCCCACTCACCGTCGCCACTCTCCGTCCCCACTCACCGTCCCCACTCTCCGTCCCCACTCTCCGTCCCCACTCTCCGTCCCCACTCTCCGTCCCCACTCTCCGTCCCCATTCTCCGTCCCCATTCTCCGTCCCCACTCCCCGTCCCCACTCCCCGTCCCCACTCCCCGTCCCCACTCCCCGTCCCCACTCCCCGTCCCCACTCACCATCCCCACTCTCCGACCCCACTCACCGTCCCCACTCTCCGACCCCACTCACCGTCCCCACTCCCGACCCCACTCACCGTCCCCACTCACCGTCCCCACTCACCGTCCCCAATCTCCGACCCCACTCACCGCCCCCACTCCCCGTCCCCACTCCCAATCCCCACTCTCCGACCCCACTCTCCGACCCCACTCACCGTCGCCACTCTCCGTCCCCACTCTCCGTCCCCACTCTCCGTCCCCACTCACTGTCCCCACTCACCGTCCCCACTCTCCATCCCCACTTCACCGTCCCCACTCTCCGTCCCCACTCACCGTCCCCACTCTCCGTCCCCACTCATCGTCCCCACTCCCCGTCCCCACTCACCGTCCCCACTCACCGTCACCACTCACCGTCCCCACTCTCCATCCCCACTTCACCGTCCCCACTCTCCGTCCCCACTCTCCGTCCCCACTCACCGTCCCCACTCACCGTCCCCACTCACCGTCCCCACTCAGTGTCCCCACTCACCGTCGCCACTCTTCATCCCCATTCACCTTCCCCACTCTCCGTCGCCACTCACCGTCCCCACTCTCCGACCCCACTCTCTGTCGCCACTCACCGTCCCCACTCTCCATCCCCACTCTCCGTCCCCACTCAACGCCCCACTCACGGTCCCCACTCACCGTCCCCACTCTCCGTCCCCACTCCCCGTCCCCACTCCCCGTCCCCACTCCCCGTCCCCACTCACCGTCCCCACTCCCCGTCCCCACTCCGTGTCCCCACTCACCGTCCCCACTCTCCATCCCCACTCTCCGTCCCCACTCAACGCCCCACTCACGGTCCCCACTCACCGTCCCCACTCTCCGTCCCCACTCCCCGTCCCCACTCCCCGTCCCCACTCCCCGTCCCCACTCACCGTCCCCACTCCCCGTCCCCACTCCGTGTCCCCACTCAGTGTCCCCACTCAGTGTCCCCACTCACCGTCGCCACTCTCCGACCCCACTCTCCGACCCCACTCTCCGACCCCACTCTCCGACCCCACTCACCGTCGCCACTCACCGTCGCCACTCACCGTCCCCACTCTCCGACCCCACTCTCCGACCCCTCACACCGTCCCCATTCACCGTCCCCACTCTCCGTCCCCACTCTCCGTCCCCACTCACCGACCCCACTCTCCGTCCCCACTCTCCGTCCCCACTCACCGTCCCCACTCTCCGTCCCCACTCTCCGTCCCCACTCTCCGTCCCCACTCTCCGTCCCCACTCCCCGTCCCCACTCAGCGTCCCCACTGACTGTCGCCACTCTCCGTCCCCACTCTCCGTCCCCACTCACCGTCCCCACTCACCGTCCCCACTCTCCGTCCCCACTCCCCGTCCCCACTCCCCGTCCCCACTCTCCGTCCCCACTCTCCGTCCCCACTCTCCGTCCCCACTCTCCGTCCCCACTCTCCGACCCCACTCTCCGCCCCAACTCTCCGACCCCACTCTCCGAACCTACTCTCCTACCCCACTCACCATAGCCACTCACCGTCGCCACTCACCGTCGCCACTCACCGTCCCCACTCACCGTCCCCACTCACCGTCCCCACTCTCTGTCACCACTCTCCGTCCCCACTCTCCGTCCCCACTCACCGTCCCCACTCTCCGTCCCCACTCACCGTCCCCACTCTCCGTCCCCACTCTCCGTCCCCACTCTCCGTCCCCACTCTCCATTCCCACTCACCGTCCCAACTCCCCGTCCCCACTCAGTGTCCCCACTCACCGTCGCCACTCTCCGTCCCCACTCTCCGTCCCCACTCTCCATCCCCACTCTCCGTCCCCACTCTCCGTCCCCACTCTCCGTCCCCACTCACCGTCCCCACTCTCCGTCCCCACTCTCCGTCCCCACTCTCCGTCCCCACTCCCCGTCCCCACTCCCCGTCCCCACTCTCCGTCCCCACTCTCCGTCCCCACTCTCCGTCCCCACTCTCCGACCCCACTCTCCGCCCTCACTCTCCGCCCTCACTCTCCGCCCTCACTCTCCGCCCTCACTCTCCGACCCCACTCTCCGACCCCACTCTCCGACCTCACTCTCCGACCCCACTCTCCTACCCCACTCACAGTCGCCACTCACCGTCCCCACTCACCGTCCCCACTCACCGTCCCCACTCTCCGTCCCCACTCTCCGTACCCACTCTCCGTCCCCACTCTCCGACCCCACTCTCCGACCCCACTCACCGTCGCCACTCACCGTCGCCACTCACCGTCGCCACTCACCGTCGCCACTCACCGTCGCCACTCACCGTCCCCACTCACCGTCCCCACTCCCCGTCCCCACTCCCCGTCCCCACTCCCCGTCCCCACTCTCCGTCCCCACTCTCAGAACCCACACTCCGTCGCCACTCACCGTCCCCACTCTCCGTCGCCACTCACCATCCCCACTCTCCGACCCCACTCTCCGACCCCACTCTCCGTCGCCACTCACCGTCCCCACTCACCGTCCACACTCACCGTCCCCACTCTCCGTCCCCACTCTCCGAACCCACTCTCAGACCCCACTCACCGTCCCCACTCACCCTCCCCACTCCCCGTCCCCACTCGCCGCCCCCAATCGCCGCCCCCAATCCCCGTCCCCACTCCCCGTCTCCACTCACCGTCCCCATTCTCCGACCCCACTCTCCGACCCCACTCACCGCCCCCACTCACCGTCCCCAATCTCCGACCCCACTCACCGCCCCCACTCCCCGTCCCCACTCCCCATCCCCAATCTCCGACCCCACTCTCCGACCCCACTCACCGTCGCCACTCTCCGTCCCCACTCACCGTCCCCACTCTCCGTCCCCACTCTCCGTCCCCACTCTCCGTCCCCACTCTCCGTCCCCACTCTCCGTCCCCACTCTCCGTCCCCACTCTCCGTCCCCACTCACCGTCCACACTCACCGTCCCCATTCTCCATCCCCACTTCACCGTCCCCACTCTCCGTCCCCACTCAGTGTCCCCACTACCCGTCCCCACTCAGTGTCCCCACTCACCGTCGCCACTCTTCGTCCCCACTCACCATCCCCACTCTCCGTCCCCACTCACCGACCCCACTCTCCGTCCCCACTCTCCGTCCCCACTCAACGCCCCACTCACGGTCCCCACTCACGGTCCCCACTCACCGTCCCCACTCACCGTCCCCACTCTCCGTCCCCACTCCGCGTCCCCACTCACCGTCCCCACTCCCCGTCCCCACTCAGTGTCCCCACTCAGTGTCCCCACTCACACACGCCACTCTCCGACCCCACTCTCCGACCCCACTCTACGACCCCACTCACCGTCGCCACTCACCGTCGCCACTCACCGTCGCCACTCACCGTCCCCACTCTCCGACCCCACTCTCCGACCCCACTAACCGTCCGCACTCACCGTCCCCACTCACCGTCCCCACTCTCCGACCCCACTCACCGTCGCCACTCACCATCCCCACTCACCGTCCCCACTCTCCGTCCCCACTCTCCGCCCCCAATCGCCGCCCCCAATCCCCGTCCCCACTCCCCGTCTCCACTCACCGTCCCCACTCACCGTCCCCACTCACCGTCCCCACTCTCCGACCCCACTCTCCGACCCCACTCACCGCCCCCACTCACCGCCCCCACTCACCGCCCCCACTCACCGCCCCCACTCACCGTCCCCAATCTCCGACCCCACTCACCGCCCCCACTCCCCGTCCCCACTCCCCATCCCCACTCTCCGACCCCACTCTCCGACCCCACTCTCCGACCCCACTCACCGTCGCCACTCTCCGTCCCCACTCACCGTCCCCACTCTCCGTCCCCACTCTCCGTCCCCACTCTCCGTCCCCACTCTCCGTCCCCACTCTCCGTCCCCACTCTCCGTCCCCACTCACCGTCCCCACTCACCGTCCCCACTCACCGTCCCCACTCTCCGTCCCCACTTCACCGTCCCCACTCTCCGTCCCCACTCACCGCCCCCACTCCCCGTCCCCACTCAGTGTCCCCACTCACCGTCGCCACTCTTCGTCTCCACTCACCGTCCCCACTCTCCGTCCCCACTCACCGACCCCACTCTCCGTCCCCACTCTCCGTCCCCACTCAACGCCCCACTCACGGTCCCCACTCACCGTCCCCACTCACCGTCCCCACTCTCCGTCCCCACTCCGCGTCCCCACTCACCGTCCCCACTCCCCGTCCCCACTCAGTGTCCCCACTCAGTGTCCCCACTCACACACGCCACTCTCCGACCCCACTCTCCGACCCCACTCTACGACCCCACTCTACGACCCCACTCACCGTCGCCACTCACCGTCGCCACTCACCGTCGCCACTCACCGTCCCCACTCTCCGACCCCACTCTCCGACCCCACTCACCGTCCGCACTCACCGTCCCCACTCACCGTCCCCACTCTCCGACCCCACTCACCGTCGCCACTCACCGTCGCCACTCACCGTCGCCACTCACCGTCCCCACTCTCCGTCCCCACTCACCGTCCCCACTCACCGTCCCCATTCTCCATCCCCATTCTCCATCCCCACTTCACCGTCCCCACTCTCCGTCCCCACTCACCGTCCCCACTCTCCGTCCCCACTCCGCGTCCCCACTCACGGTCCCCACTCCCCGTCCCCACTCAGTGTCCCCACTCAGTGTCCCCACTCACACACGCCACTCTCCGACCCCACTCTCCGACCCCACTCTAAGACCCCACTCACCGTCGCCACTCACCGTCGCCACTCACCGTCCCCACTCTCCGACCCCACTCTGCGACCCCACTGACCGTCCGCACTCACCGTCCGCACTCACCGTCCCCACTCACCGTCCCCACTCTCCGTCCCCACTTCACCGTCCCCACTCTCCGTCCCCACTCTCCGTCCCCACTCTCCGTCCCCACTCTCCGTCCCCACTCTCCGTCCCCACTCACCGTCCCCACTCTCCGTCCCCACTCTCCGTCCCCACTCTCCGTCCCCACTCTCTGTCCCCACGCACCGTCCCCACTCACCGTCCCCACTCTCCGTCCCCACTCTCCGCCCCCACTCACCGTCCCCACTCCCCGTCCCCACTCAGTGTCCCCACTCACCGTCGCCACTCTCCGTCCCCACTCTCCGTCCCCACTCTCCGTCCCCACTCTCCGTCCCCACTCTCCGTCCCCACTCTCCGTCCCCACTCTCTGTCCCCACTCTCCGTCCCCACTCTCCGTCCCCATTCTCCGTCACCATTCTCCGTCCCCACTCCCCGTCCCCACTCTCTGACCCCACTCTCCGACCCCACTCTCCGACCCCACTCTCCGACCCCACTCTCCGACCCCACTCTCCTACCCCACTCACCGTCGCCACTCTTCGTCCCCACTCTTCGTCCCCACTCTTCGTCCCCACTCTCCGTCCCCACTCTCCGTCCCCACTCACCGTCCCCACTCACCGTCGCCACTCTTCGTCCCCACTCTTCGTCCCCACTCTTCGTCCCCACTCTCCGTCCCCACTCTCCGTCCCCACTCACCGTCCCCACTCCCCGTCCCCACTCAGTGTCCCCACTCACCGTCGCCACTCTCCGTCCCCACTCACCGTCGCCACTCTCCGTCCCCACTCTCCGTCCCCACTCTCCGTCCCCACTCACCGTCCCCACTCTCCGTCCCCACTCTCTGTCCCCACTCTCCGTCCCCACTCTCCGTCCCCATTCTCCGTCACCATTCTCCGTCCCCACTCCCCGTCCCCACTCTCTGACCCCACTCTCTGACCCCACTCTCCGACCCCACTCTCCGACCCCACTCTCCGACCCCACTCTCTGACCCCACTCTCCGACCCCACTCTCCGACCCCACTCTCCGACCCCACTCTCCTACCCCACTCACCGTCGCCACTCTTCGTCCCCACTCTTCGTCCCCACTCCCCGTCCCCACTCTCCGTCCCCACTCAGTGTCCCCACTCAGTGTCCCCACTCAGTGTCCCCACTCACCGTCCCCACTCACGGTCCCCACTCACCGTCGTCACTCTCCGTCCCCACTCACCGTCCCCACTCTCCGTCCCCACTCTCCGTCCCCACTCCCCGTCCCCACTCCCCGTCCCCACTCCACGTCCCCACTCCCCGTCCCCACTCTCCGTCCCCACTCTCCGTCCCCACTCTCCGACCCCACTCTCCGACCCCACTCACCGTCGCCACTCACCATCGCCACTCACCGTCGCCACTCACCGTCCCCACTCCCCGTCCCCACTCCCTGTCCCAACTCCCCGTCCCCACTCCCCGTCCCCACTCCCCGTCCCCACTCCCCGTCCCCACTCCCCGTCCCCATTTTCCGTCCCCATTCTCCGTCCCCACTCACCGTCCCCACTCACCGTCCCCACTCACCGTCCCCACTCACGGTCCCCACTCACCGTCGTCACTCTCCGTCCCCACTCACCGTCCCCACTCACCGTCCCCACTCTCCGTCCCCACTCTCCGTCCCCACTCTCCGTCCCCACTCACCGTCCCCACTCACCGTCCCCATTCTCCATCCCCACTTCACCGTCCCCACTCTCCGTCCCCACTCACCGCCCCCACTCCCCGTCCCCACTCAGTGTCCCCACTCACCGTCGCCACTCTTCGTCCCCACTCACCATCCCCACTCTCCGTCCCCACTCACCGACCCCACTCTCCGTCCCCACTCTCCGTCCCCACTCAACGCCCCACTCACGGTCCCCACTCACCGTCCCCACTCACCGTCCCCACTCTCCGTCCCCACTCCGCGTCCCCACTCACCGTCCCCACTCCCCGTCCCCACTCAGTGTCCCCACTCAGTGTCCCCACTCAGTGTCCCCACTCATCACGCCACTCTCCGACCCCACTCTCCGACCCCACTCTACGACCCCACTCACCGTCGCCACTCACCGTCGCCACTCACCGTCCCCACTCTCCGACCCCACTCACCGTCCGCACTCACCGTCCCCAGTCACCGTCCCCACTCTCCGACCCCACTCACCGTCGCCACTCACCGTCGCCACTCACCGTCGCCACTCACCGTCCCCACTCTCCGTCCCCACTCACCGTCCCCACTCACCGTCCCCATTCTCCATCCCCATTCTCCATCCCCACTTCACCGTCCCCACTCTCCGTCCCCACTCACCGTCCCCACTCTCCGTCCCCACTCCGCGTCCCCACTCACGGTCCCCACTCCCCGTCCCCACTCAGTGTCCCCACTCAGTGTCCCCACTCACACACGCCACTCTCCGACCCCACTCTCCGACCCCACTCTAAGACCCCACTCACCGTCGCCACTCACCGTCGCCACTCACCGTCCCCACTCTCCGACCCCACTCTGCGACCCCACTCACCGTCCGCACTCACCGTCCCCACTCACCGTCCCCACTCTCCGTCCCCACTTCACCGTCCCCACTCTCCGTCCCCACTCTCCATCCCCACTCTCCGTCCCCACTCTCCGTCCCCACTCGCCGTCCCCACTCACCGTCCCCACTCTCCGTCCCCACTCTCCGTCCCCACTCTCCGTCCCCACTCTCTGTCCCCACGCACCGTCCCCACTCACCGTCCCCAGTCTCCGTCCCCACTCTCCGTCCCCACTCACCGTCCCCACTCCCCGTCCCCTCTCAGTGTCCCCACTCACCGTCGCCACTCTCCGTCCCCACTCACCGTCGCCACTCTCCGTCCCCACTCTCCGTCCCCACTCTCCGTCCCCACTCACCGTCCCCACTCTCCGTCCCCACTCTCTGTCCCCACTCTCCGTCCCCACTCTCCGTCCCCACTCTCCGTCCCCACTCTCCGTCCCCATTCTCCGTCACCATTCTCCGTCCCCACTCCCCGTCCCCACTCTCTGACCCCACTCTCCGACCCCACTCTCCGACCCCACTCTCCGACCCCACTCTCCGACCCCACTCTCCTACCCCACTCACCGTCGCCACTCTTCGTCCCCACTCTTCGTCCCCACTCTCCGTCCCCACTCTCCGTCCCCACTCTCCGTCCCCACTCACCGACCCCACTCTCCGTCCCCACTCAGTGTCCCCACTCAGTGTCCCCACTCAGTGTCCCCACTCACCGTCCCCACTCACGGTCCCCACTCACCGTCGTCACTCTCCGTCCCCACTCACCGTCCCCACTCTCCGTCCCCACTCTCCGTCCCCACTCCCCGTCCCCACTCCCCGTACCCACTCCACGTCCCCACTCCCCGTCCCCACTCTCCGTCCCCACTCTCCGTCCCCACTCTCCGACCCCACTCTCCGACCCCACTCACCGTCGCCACTCACCATCGCCACTCACCGTCCCCACTCTCCGACCCCACTCTCCGACCCCACTCTCCGACCCCACTCACCGTCCCCTCTCTCCGTCCCCTCTCTCCGTCCCCACTCTCCGACCCCACTCTCCGTCCCCACTCACCGTCCCCACTCACCGTCGCCACTCACCGTCTCCACTCACCGTCGCCACTCACCGTCCCCACTCCCCATCCCCACTCCCTGTCCCAACTCCCCGTCCCCACTCCCCGTCCCCACTCCCCGTCCCCACTCCCCGTCCCCATTTTCCGTCCCCATTCTCCGTCCCCACTCACCGTCCCCACTCACCGTCCCCACTCTCCGTCCCCACTCTCCGTCCCCACTCTCCGTCCCCACTCTCCGTCCCCACTCTCCGACCCCACTCTCCGTCCCCACTCTCCGTCCCCAGTCTCCGTCCCCACTCTCCGTCCCCACTCTCCGTCCCCACTCCCCGTCCCCACTCCCCGTCCCCACTCCCCGTCCTCACTCACCGCCCCACTCACCGTCCCCACTCACCGTCCCCCCTCACCGTCCCCACTCTCCGTCCCCACTCCCCGTCCCCACTCCCCGTCCCCACTCCACGTCCCCACTCCCCGTCCCCACTCTCCGTCCCCACTCTCCGTCCCCACTCTCCGTCCCCACTCTCCGTCCCCACTCTCCGACCCCACTCTCTGACCCCACTCTCCGACCCCACTCACCGTCCTCACTCACCGTCCCCACTCACCGTCCCCACTCACCGTCCCCACTCTCCGTCCCCACTCACCGTCCCCAATCACCGTCCCCACTCTCCGTCCCCACTCTCCGTCCCCACTCTCCGTCCCCACTCTCCGTCCCCACTCTCCGTCCCCACTCTCCGTCCCCACTCACCGTCCCCACTCACCGTCCCCACTCTCCGTCCCCACTCACCGTCCCCACTCCCCGTCCCCACTCAGTGCCCCCACTCACCGTCGCCACTCTCAGTCCCCACTCACCGTCCCCACTCACCGTCCCCACTCACCGTCCCCACTCACCGTCCCCACTCTCCGTCCCCACTCTCCGTCCCCACTCACCGTGCCCACTCACCGTCCCCACTCCCCGTCCCCACGCAGTGTCCCCACTCAGTGTCCCCACTCAGTGTCCCCACTCACCGTCGCCACTCTCCGACCCCACTCTCCGACCCCACTCTCCGACCCCACTCTCCGACCCCACTCACCGTCGCCACTCTACGACCCCACTCTCCGTCGCCACTCTCCGTCCCCACTCTCCGTCCCCACTCTCCGTCCCCACTCCCCGTCCCCACTCCCCATCGCCACTCCCCGTCCCCACTCACCGTCCCCATTCACCGTCCCCACTCACCATCCCCACTCTCCGACCCCACTCACCGTCCCCACTCTCCGAGCCCACTCAACGTCCCCACTCACCGTCCCCACTCTCCGACCACACTCACTGCCCCTACTCCCCGTCCCCACTCCCCATCCCCACTCCCCGTCCCCACTCAACATCCCCACTCTCCGACCCCATTCTCCGAACCCACTCACCGTCGCCACTCTCCGTCGCCACTCACCGTCCCCACTCTCCGTCCCCACACTCAATCCCTACTCACCGACCCCAGTCACCGTCCCCACTCAGCGTCCCCACTCAGCGTCCCCACTCAGCGTCCCCACTCAGCGTCCCCACTCAGCGTCCCCACTCAGCGTCCCCACTCAGCGTCCCCACTCAGCGTCCCCACTCTCCGTCCCCACTCACCGTCCCCACTCACTGTCCCCACTCACAGTCCCCACTCCCCGTCCCCACTCTCCGTCCCCACTCCCCGTCCCCACTCTCCGTCCCCACTCTCCGTCCCAACTCTCCGTCCCCACGCTCCGTCCCCACTCCCCGTCCCCACTCCCCGTCCCCACTCACCGTCCCCACTCACCGTCCCCACTCTCCGTCCCCACTCCCCGTCCCCACTCACCGTCCCCACTCACCGTCGCCACTCACCGTCCCCACTCACCGTCCCCACTCACCGTCCCCACTCTCCGACACCACTCTCCGACCCCACTCTCCGACCCCACTCACCGTCCCCACTCACCGTCCCCACTCAACCTCCCCACTCTCCCTCCCCACTCACCGTCCCCACTCACCGTCGCCACTCTCCGTCCCCACTCTGCGTCCCCACTCTCCGTCCCCACTCTCCGTCCCCACTCAGCGTCCCCACTCTCCGTCCCCACTCTCCGTCCCCACTCTCCGTCCCCACTCTACGTCCCCACTCACCGTTCCCACTCACCGTTCCCACTCACCGTCCCCACTCACCGTCCCCACTCACCGTCCCCACTCACCGTCCCCACTCTCCGTCCTCACTCAGTGTCCCCACTGACCGTCGCCACTCTTCGTCCCCACTCTCCGTCCCCACTCTCCGTCCCCACTCTCCGTCCGCACTCAGTGTCCCCACTGACCGTCGCCACTCTCCGTCCCCACTCTCCGTCCCCACTCTCCGTCCCCACTCTCCGTCCCCACTCAGTGTCCCCACACAGTGTCCCCACTCACCGTCGCCACTCTCCGTCCCCACTCTCCGTCCCCACTCTCCGTCCACACTCACCGTCCCCACTCACCGTCCCCACTCAGTGTCCCCACTCACCGTCGCCACTCTCCGTCCCCACTCTCCGTCCCCACTCAACGCCCCACTCACCGTCCCCACTCACCGTCCCCACTCACCGTCCCCTCTCTCCGTCCCCACTCCCCGTCCCCACTCCCCGTCCCCACTCCCCGTCCCCACTCCCCGTCCCCACTCACCGTCCCCACTCCCCGTCCCCACTCACCGTCCCCACTCCCCGTCCCCACTCTCCGTCCCCACTCCCCGTCGCCACTCCCCGGCCCCACTCTCCGACCCCACTCTCCGACCCCACTCACCGTCGCCACTCACCGTCGCCACTCACCGTCGCCACTCACCGTCCCCACTCACCGTACCCACTCTCCGTCCCCGCTCTCCGTCCCCGCTCTCCGTCCCCGCTCTCCGTCCCCGCTCTCCGTCCCCACTCTCCGACCCCACTCTCCGCCCCCACTCTCCGACCCCACTCACCGTCCCCACTCTCCGTCCCCAGTCTCCGTCCCCACTCACCGTCGCCACTCACCGTCGCCACTCCCCGTCCCCACTCCCCGTCCCCACTCCCCGTCCCCACTCTCCGTCCCCACTCTCCGTCCCCACTCCCCGTCCCCATTCACCGTCCCCACTCCCCGTCCCCACTCCCCGTCCCCACTCTCCATCCCCACTCACCGTCCCCACTCTCCGTCCCCACTCTCCATCCCCACTCATCGTCCCCACTCTCCGTCCCCACTCTCCGTCCCAACTCACCGTCCCCAATCCCCGTCCCCACTCAGTGCCCCCACTCACCGTCGCCACTCTCAGTCCCCACTCACCGTCCCCACTCACCGTCCCCACTCTCCGTCCCCACTCACCGTGCCCACTCACCGTCCCCACTCCCCGTCCCCACGCAGTGTCCCCACGCAGTGTCCCCACTCAGTGTCCCCACTCAGTGTCCCCACTCAGTGTCCCCACTCTCCGACCCCACTCTCCGACCCCACTCTCCGACCCCACTCACCGTCGCCACTCACCGTCGCCCCTCACCGTCCCCACTCACCGTCCCCACTCTCCGACCCCACTCTCCGACCCCTCTCTCCGACCCCACTCACCAACCCCACTCACCGTCCCCACTCACCGTCCCCACTCACCGTCGCCACTCTCCGTCCCCACTCACCGTCCCCACTCACCGTCCCCACTCTCCGTCCCCACTCTCCGTCCCCATTCTCCGTCCCCATTCTCCGTCCCCATTCTCCGTCCCCACTCCACGTCCCCACTCCCCGTCCCCACTCTCCGTCCCCACTCTCCGTCCCCACTCTCCGTCCCCACTCTCCGACCCCACTCTCTGACCCCACTCTCCGACCCCACTCACCGTCCCCTCTCTCCGTCCCCACTCCCCGTCCCCACTCCCCGTCCCCACTCCCCGTCCCCACTCACCGTCCCCACTCCCCGTCCCCACTCACCGTCCCCACTCCCCGTCCCCACTCTCCGTCCCCACTCCCCGTCGCCACTCCCCGACCCCACTCCCCGGCCCCACTCTCCGACCCCACTCTCCGACCCCACTCACCGTCGCCACTCACCGTCGCCACTCACCGTCGCCACTCACCGTCCCCACTCACCGTACCCACTCTCTGTCCCCGCTCTCCGTCCCCGCTCTCCGTCCCCGCTCTCCGTCCCCGCTCTCCGTCCCCACTCTCCGACCCCACTCTCCGCCCCCACTCTCCGACCCCACTCACCGTCCCCACTCTCCGTCCCCAGTCTCCGTCCCCACTCACCGTCGCCACTCACCGTCGCCACTCCCCGTCCCCACTCCCCGTCCCCACTCCCCGTCCCCACTCTCCGTCCCCACTCTCCGTCCCCACTCCCCGTCCCCATTCACCGTCCCCACTCCCCGTCCCCACTCCCCGTCCCCACTCTCCATCCCCACTCACCGTCCCCACTCTCCGTCCCCACTCTCCATCCCCACTCATCGTCCCCACTCTCCGTCCCCACTCTCCGTCCCAACTCACCGTCCCCAATCCCCGTCCCCACTCAGTGCCCCCACTCACCGTCGCCACTCTCAGTCCCCACTCACCGTCCCCACTCACCGTCCCCACTCACCGTCCCCACTCACCGTCCCCACTCTCCGTCCCCACTCTCCGTCCCCACTCTCCGTCCCCACTCACCGTGCCCACTCACCGTCCCCACTCCCCGTCCCCACGCAGTGTCCCCACGCAGTGTCCCCACTCAGTGTCCCCACTCAGTGTCCCCACTCAGTGTCCCCACTCACCGTCGCCACTCTCCGACCCCACTCTCCGACCCCACTCTCCGACCCCACTCTCCGACCCCACTCACCGTCGCCACTCACCGTCGCCACTCACCGTCGCCCCTCACCGTCCCCACTCACCGTCCCCACTCTCCGACCCCACTCTCCGACCCCTCTCTCCGACCCCACTCACCAACCCCACTCACCGTCCCCACTCACCGTCCCCACTCACCGTCCCCACTCACCGTCGCCACTCTCCGTCCCCACTCACCGTCTCCACTCACCGTCCCCACTCTCCGTCCCCACTCTCCGTCCCCATTCTCCGTCCCCATTCTCCGTCCCCATTCTCCGTCCCCACTCCACGTCCCCACTCCCCGTCCCCACTCTCCGTCCCCAATCTCCGTCCCCACTCTCCGTCCCCACTCTCCGACCCCACTCTCTGACCCCACTCTCCGACCCCACTCACCGTCCTCACTCACCGTCCCCACTCACCGTCCCCACTCTCCGTCCCCACTCACCGTCCCCAATCACCGTCCCCACTCTCCGTCCCCACTCTCCGTCCCCACTCTCCGTCCCCACTCACCGTCCCCACTCTCCATCCCCACTCTCCGTCCCCACTCTCCGTCCCCACTCTCCGTCCCCACTCACCGTCCCCACTCACCGTCCCCACTCTCCGTCCCCACTCACCGTCCCCACTCCCCGTCCCCACTCAGTGCCCCCACTCACCGTCGCAACTCTCAGTCCCCACTCACCGTCCCCACTCACCGTCCCCACTCACCATCCCCACTCACCGTCCCCACTCTCCGTCCCCACTCTCCGTCCCCACTCACCGTGCAGACTCACCGTCCCCACTCCCCGTCCCCACGCAGTGTCCCCACTCAGTGTCCCCACTCAGTGTCCCCACTCACCGTCGCCACTCTCCGACCCCACTCTCCGACCCCACTCTCCGACCCCACTCTCCGACCCCACTCACCCTCGCCACTCTACGACCCCACTCTCCGTCGCCACTCTCCGTCCCCACTCTCCGTCCCCACTCTCCGTCCCCACTCCCCGTCCCCACTCCCCGTCCCCACTCCCCGTCCCCACTCCCCATCGCCACTCCCCGTCCCCACTCACCGTCCCCATTCACCGTCCCCACTCACCATCCCCACTCTCCGACCCCACTCACCGTCCCCACTCTCCGAGCCCACTCACCGTCCCCACTCACCGTCCCCACTCTCCGACCACACTCACTGCCCCCACTCCCCGTCCCCACTCCCCATCCCCACTCCCCGTCCCCACTCACCATCCCCACTCTCCGACCCCATTCTCCGAACCCACTCACCGTCGCCACTCTCCGTCGCCACTCACCGTCCCCACTCTCCGTCCCCACACTCCGTCCCTACTCACCGTCCCCAGTCACCGTCCCCACTCAGCGTCCCCACTCAGCGTCCCCACTCAGCGTCCCCACTCTGCGTCCCCACTCTCCGTCCCCACTCACCGTCCCCACTCACCGTCCCCACTCACCGTCCCCACTCACCGTACCCACTCACCGTCCCCACTCCCCGTCCCCACTCTCCGTCCCCACTCTCCGTCCCAACTCTCCGTCCCCACGCTCCGTCCCCACTCCCCGTCCCCACTCACCGTCCCCACTCACCGTCCCCACTCCCCGTCCCCACTCACCGTCCCCACTCACCGTCGCCACTCACCGTCGCCACTCACCGTCCCCACTCACCGTCCCCACTCTCCGACACCACTCTCCGACCCCACTCTCCGACCCCACTCACCGTCCCCACTCACCGTCCCCACTCAACCTCCCCACTCTCCCTCCCCACTCACCGTCCCCACTCACCGTCGCCACTCTCCGTCCCCACTCTGCGTCCCCACTCTCCGTCCCCACTCTCCGTCCCCACTCAGCGTCCCCACTCAACGTCCCCACTCTCCGTCCCCACTCTCCGTCCCCACTCACCCTCCCCACTCACCGTTCCCACTCACCGTCCCCACTCACCGTCCCCACTCACCGTCCCCACTCTCCGTCCTCACTCAGTGTCCCCACTGACCGTCGCCACTCTTCGTCCCCACTCTCCGTCCCCACTCTCCGTCCGCACTCAGTGTCCCCACTGACCGTCGCCACTCTCCGTCCCCACTCTCCGTCCCCACTCTCCGTCCCCACTCTCCGTCCCCACTCAGTGTCCCCACACAGTGTCCCCACTCACCGTCGCCACTCTCCGTCCCCACTCTCCGTCCCCACTCTCCGTCCACACTCACCGTCCCCACTCACCGTCCCCACTCAGTGTCCCCACTCACCGTCGCCACTCTCCGTCCCCACTCTCCGTCCCCACTCAACGCCCCACTCACCGTCCCCACTCACCGTCCCCACTCACCGTCCCCTCTCTCCGTCCCCACTCCCCGTCCCCACTCCCCGTCCCCACTCCCCGTCCCCACTCCCCGTCCCCACTCACCGTCCCCACTCCCCGTCCCCACTCACCGTCCCCACTCCCCGTCCCCACTCTCCGTCCCCACTCCCCGTCGCCACTCCCCGACCCCACTCCCCGGCCCCACTCCCCGACCCCACTCACCGTCGCCACTCACCGTCGCCACTCACCGTCGCCACTCACCGTCCCCACTCACCGTCCCCACTCACCGTACCCACTCTCTGTCCCCGCTCTCCGTCCCCGCTCTCCATCCCCGCTCTCCGTCCCCGCTCTCCGTCCCCACTCTCCGACCCCACTCTCCGCCCCCACTCACCGTCGCCACTCACCGTCGCCACTCACCGTCGCCACTCACCGTCCCCACTCACCGTCGCCACTCACCGTCCCCACTCTCTGTCCCCACTCTCCGTCCCCACTCTCCGTCCCCACTCTCCGTCCCCACTCTCCGACCCCACTCACCGTCGCCACTCACCGTCGCCACTCACCTCCCCACTCCCCGTCCCCACTCCCCGTCCCCACTCCCCGTCCCCACTCTCAGACCCCACACTCCGTCGTCACTCACCATCCCCACTCTCCGTCGACACTCTCCGACCCCACTCTCCGACCCCACTCTCCGACCCCACTCTCCGTCGCCACACACCGTCCCCACTCACCGTCCCCACTCACCGTCCCCACTCACCGTCCCCACTCTCCGTCCCCACTCTCCGACCCCACTCTCAGACCCCACTCACCGTCCCCACTCACCCTCCCCACTCCCCGTCCCCACTCCCCGCCCCCAATCCCCATCCCCACTCCCCGTCCCCACTCCCCGTCCCCACTCACCGTCCCCACTCACCGTCCCCACTCTCCGACCCCACTCTCCGACCCCACTCACCGCCCCCACTCACCGCCCCCACTCACCGCCCCCACTCACCGCCCCCACTCACCGTCCCCAATCTCCGACCCCACTCACCGCCCCCACTCCCCGTCCCCACTCCCCATCCCCACTCTCCGACCCCACTCTCCGACCCCGCTCACCGTCGCCACTCTCCGTCCCCACTCACCGTCCCCACTCTCCGTCCCCACTCTCCGTCCCCACTCACCGTCCCCCCTCACCGTCCCCACTCACCGTCCCCATTCTCCATCCCCACTTCACCGTCCCGACTCTCCGTCCCCACTCACCGTCCCCACTCCCCGTCCCCACTCAGTGTCCCCACTCACCGTCGCCACTCTTCGTCCCCACTCACCGTCCCCACTCTCCGTCCCCACTCACCGACCCCACTCTCCGTCCCCACTCTCCGTCCCCACTCTCCGTCCCCACTCTCCGTCCCACTCACGGTCCCCACTCACCGTCCACACTCACTGTCCCCACTCTCCGTCCCCACTCCGCGTCCCCACTCAGCGTCCCCACTCCCCGTCCCCACTCAGTGTCCCCACTCCCCGTCCCCACTCAGTGTCCCCACTCAGTGTCCCCACTCAGTGTCCCCACTCACGCACGCCACTCTCCGACCCCACTCTCCGACCCCACTCTACGACCCCACTCACCGTCGCCACTCACCGTCGCCACTCACCGTCCCCACTCCCCGTCCCCACTCCGTGTCCCCAATCAGTGTCCCCACTCACCGTCCCCACTCTCCGTCCCCACTCACCGTCCCCACTCACCGTCCCCACTCTCCGTCCCCACTCTCCGTCCCCACTCTCCGTCCCCACTCTCCGTCCCCACTCACCGTCCCCACTCTCCGTCCCCACTCTCCGTCCCCACTCTCCGTCCCCATGCACCGTCCCCACTCACCGTCCCCACTCTCCGTCCCCACTCACCGTCCCCACTCTCCGTCCCCACTCCCCGTCCCCACTCTCCGTCCCCACACTCCGTCCCCACGCACCGTCCCCACTCACCGTCCCCACTCTCCGTCCCCACTCTCCGTCCCCACTCACCGTCCCCACTCCCCGTCCCCACTCAGTGTCCCCACTCACCGTCGCCACTCTCCGTCCCCACTCACCGTCCCCACTCTCCGTCCCCACTCTCCGTCCCCACTCTCCGTCCCCACTCTCCGTCCCCACTCCCCGTCCCCACTCCCCGTCCCCACTCCCCGTCCCCTCTCATCGTCCCCACTCTCCGTCCCCACTCTCCGTCCCCACTCTCCGTCCCCACTCACCGTCCCCACTCACCGTCCCCACTCCCCGTCCCCACTCACCGTCCCCACTCACCGTCGCCACTCACCGTCGCCACTCACCGTCCCCACTCACCGTCCCCACTCTCCGACACCACTCTCCGACCCCACTCTCCGACCCCACTCACCGTCCCCACTCACCGTCCCCACTCAACCTCCCCACTCTCCCTCCCCACTCACCGTCCCCACTCACCGTCGCCACTCTCCGTCCCCACTCTGCGTCCCCACTCTCCGTCCCCACTCTCCGTCCCCACTCAGCGTCCCCACTCAACGTCCCCACTCTCCGTCCCCACTCTCCGTCCCCACTCACCCTCCCCACTCACCGTTCCCACTCACCGTCCCCACTCACCGTCCCCACTCACCGTCCCCACTCTCCGTCCTCACTCAGTGTCCCCACTGACCGTCGCCACTCTTCGTCCCCACTCTCCGTCCCCACTCTCCGTCCGCACTCAGTGTCCCCACTGACCGTCGCCACTCTCCGTCCCCACTCTCCGTCCCCACTCTCCGTCCCCACTCTCCGTCCCCACTCAGTGTCCCCACACAGTGTCCCCACTCACCGTCGCCACTCTCCGTCCCCACTCTCCGTCCCCACTCTCCGTCCACACTCACCGTCCCCACTCACCGTCCCCACTCAGTGTCCCCACTCACCGTCGCCACTCTCCGTCCCCACTCTCCGTCCCCACTCAACGCCCCACTCACCGTCCCCACTCACCGTCCCCACTCACCGTCCCCTCTCTCCGTCCCCACTCCCCGTCCCCACTCCCCGTCCCCACTCCCCGTCCCCACTCCCCGTCCCCACTCACCGTCCCCACTCCCCGTCCCCACTCACCGTCCCCACTCCCCGTCCCCACTCTCCGTCCCCACTCCCCGTCGCCACTCCCCGACCCCACTCCCCGGCCCCACTCCCCGACCCCACTCACCGTCGCCACTCACCGTCGCCACTCACCGTCGCCACTCACCGTCCCCACTCACCGTCCCCACTCACCGTACCCACTCTCTGTCCCCGCTCTCCGTCCCCGCTCTCCATCCCCGCTCTCCGTCCCCGCTCTCCGTCCCCACTCTCCGACCCCACTCTCCGCCCCCACTCACCGTCGCCACTCACCGTCGCCACTCACCGTCGCCACTCACCGTCCCCACTCACCGTCGCCACTCACCGTCCCCACTCTCTGTCCCCACTCTCCGTCCCCACTCTCCGTCCCCACTCTCCGTCCCCACTCTCCGACCCCACTCACCGTCGCCACTCACCGTCGCCACTCACCTCCCCACTCCCCGTCCCCACTCCCCGTCCCCACTCCCCGTCCCCACTCTCAGACCCCACACTCCGTCGTAACTCACCATCCCCACTCTCCGTCGACACTCTCCGACCCCACTCTCCGTCCCCACTCTCCGACCCCACTCTCCGTCGCCACACACCGTCCCCACTCACCGTCCCCACTCACCGTCCCCACTCACCGTCCCCACTCTCCGTCCCCACTCTCCGACCCCACTCTCAGACCCCACTCACCGTCCCCACTCACCCTCCCCACTCCCCGTCCCCACTCCCCGCCCCCAATCCCCATCCCCACTCCCCGTCCCCACTCCCCGTCCCCACTCACCGTCCCCACTCACCGTCCCCACTCTCCGACCCCACTCTCCGACCCCACTCACCGCCCCCACTCACCGCCCCCACTCACCGCCCCCACTCACCGCCCCCACTCACCGTCCCCAATCTCCGACCCCACTCACCGCCCCCACTCCCCGTCCCCACTCCCCATCCCCACTCTCCGACCCCACTCTCCGACCCCGCTCACCGTCGCCACTCTCCGTCCCCACTCACCGTCCCCACTCTCCGTCCCCACTCTCCGTCCCCACTCACCGTCCCCCCTCACCGTCCCCACTCACCGTCCCCATTCTCCATCCCCACTTCACCGTCCCGACTCTCCGTCCCCACTCACCGTCCCCACTCCCCGTCCCCACTCAGTGTCCCCACTCACCGTCGCCACTCTTCGTCCCCACTCACCGTCCCCACTCTCCGTCCCCACTCACCGACCCCACTCTCCGTCCCCACTCTCCGTCCCCACTCTCCGTCCCCACTCTCCGTCCCACTCACGGTCCCCACTCACCGTCCACACTCACTGTCCCCACTCTCCGTCCCCACTCCGCGTCCCCACTCAGCGTCCCCACTCCCCGTCCCCACTCAGTGTCCCCACTCCCCGTCCCCACTCAGTGTCCCCACTCAGTGTCCCCACTCAGTGTCCCCACTCACGCACGCCACTCTCCGACCCCACTCTCCGACCCCACTCTACGACCCCACTCACCGTCGCCACTCACCGTCGCCACTCACCGTCCCCACTCCCCGTCCCCACTCCGTGTCCCCAATCAGTGTCCCCACTCACCGTCCCCACTCTCCGTCCCCACTCACCGTCCCCACTCACCGTCCCCACTCTCCGTCCCCACTCTCCGTCCCCACTCTCCGTCCCCACTCTCCGTCCCCACTCACCGTCCCCACTCTCCGTCCCCACTCTCCGTCCCCACTCTCCGTCCCCATGCACCGTCCCCACTCACCGTCCCCACTCTCCGTCCCCACTCACCGTCCCCACTCTCCGTCCCCACTCCCCGTCCCCACTCTCCGTCCCCACACTCCGTCCCCACGCACCGTCCCCACTCACCGTCCCCACTCTCCGTCCCCACTCTCCGTCCCCACTCACCGTCCCCACTCCCCGTCCCCACTCAGTGTCCCCACTCACCGTCGCCACTCTCCGTCCCCACTCACCGTCCCCACTCTCCGTCCCCACTCTCCGTCCCCACTCTCCGTCCCCACTCTCCGTCCCCACTCTCCGTCCCCACTCTCCGTCCCCACTCCCCGTCCCCACTCCCCGTCCCCACTCCCCGTCCCCACTCCCCGTCCCCACTCACCGTCCCCACTCACCGTCCCCACTCACCGTCCCCACTCTCCGTCCCCACTCTCCGACCCCACTCACCGTCCCCACTCACCGTCCCCACTCTCCGACCCCACTCCCCGTCCCCACTCAGTGTCCCCACTCAGTGTCCCCACTCACGCACGCCACTCTCCGACCCCACTCTCCGACCCCACTCTCCGACCCCACTCTACGACTCCACTCACCGTCGCCACTCACCGTCCCCACTCTCCGTCCCCACTCTCCGACCCCACTCACCGTCCGCACTCACCGTCCCCACTCACCGTCCCCACTCTCCGTCCCCACTCACCGTCCCCACTCACCGTCCCCACTCTCCGTCCCCACTCTCCGTCCCCACTCACCGTCCCCACTCTCCGTCCCCACTCTCCGTCCCCACTCTCCGTCCCCATGCACCGTCCCCACTCCCCGTCCCCACTCTCTGTCCCCACTCTCCGTCCCCACTCTCCGTCCCCACTCTCCGTCCCCACTCTCCGACCCCACTCACCGTCGCCACTCACCGTCGCCACTCACCGTCGCCACTCACCTCCCCACTCCCCGTCCCCACTCCCCGTCCCCACTCCCCGTCCCCACTCCCCGTCCCCACTCTCAGACCCCACTCACCGTCCCCACTCACTGTCCCCACTCACCGTCCCCACTCACCGTCCCCAATCTCCGACCCCACTCACCGCCCCTACTCCCCGTCCCCACTCCCCATCCCCACTCTCCGACCCCACTCTCCGACCCCACTCTCCGACCCCACTCACCGTCGCCACTCTCCGTCCCCACTCTCCGTCCCCACTCTCCGTCCCCACTCACTGTCCCCACTCACCGTCCCCACTCTCCATCGCCACTTCATCGTCCCCACTCTCCGTCCCCACTCACCGTCCCCACTCATCGTCCCCACTCCCCGTCCCCACTCACCGTCCCCACTCACCGTCCCCACTCACCGTCCCCACTCACCGTCCCCACTCTCCATCCCCACTTCACCGTCCCCACTCTCCGTCCCCACTCTCCGTCCCCACTCACAATCCCCACTCTCCGTCCCCACTCTCCGTCCCCACTCACCGTCCCCACTATTCGTCCCCACTCACCGTCCCCACTCTCCGTCCCCACTCTCCATCGCCACTCACCGTCCCCACTCTCCGACCCCACTCTCCGACCCCACTCTCTGTCGCCACTCACCGTCCCCACTCTCCATCCCCACTCTCCGTCCCCACTCAAAGCCCCAGTCACGGTCCCCACTCACCGTCCCCACTCACCGTCCCCACTCTCCGTCCCCACTCACCGTCCCCACTCCCCGTCCCCACTCCGTGTCCCCAATCAGTGTCCCCACTCACCGTCCCCACTCTCCGTCCCCACTCACCGTCCCCACTCACCGTCCCCACTCTCCGTCCCCACTCTCCGTCCCCACTCTCCGTCCCCACTCTCCGTCCCCACTCACCGTCCCCACTCTCCGTCCCCACTCTCCGTCCCCACTCTCCGTCCCCATGCACCGTCCCCACTCACCGTCCCCACTCTCCGTCCCCACTCACCGTCCCCACTCTCCGTCCCCACTCCCCGTCCCCACTCTCCGTCCCCACACTCCGTCCCCACGCACCGTCCCCACTCACCGTCCCCACTCTCCGTCCCCACTCTCCGTCCCCACTCACCGTCCCCACTCCCCGTCCCCACTCAGTGTCCCCACTCACCGTCGCCACTCTCCGTCCCCACTCACCGTCCCCACTCTCCGTCCCCACTCTCCGTCCCCACTCTCCGTCCCCACTCTCCGTCCCCACTCCCCGTCCCCACTCCCCGTCCCCACTCCCCGTCCCCTCTCATCGTCCCCACTCTCCGTCCCCACTCTCCGTCCCCACTCTCCGTCCCCACTCACCGTCCCCACTCACCGTCCCCACTCCCCGTCCCCACTCACCGTCCCCACTCACCGTCGCCACTCACCGTCGCCACTCACCGTCCCCACTCACCGTCCCCACTCTCCGACACCACTCTCCGACCCCACTCTCCGACCCCACTCACCGTCCCCACTCACCGTCCCCACTCAACCTCCCCACTCTCCCTCCCCACTCACCGTCCCCACTCACCGTCGCCACTCTCCGTCCCCACTCTGCGTCCCCACTCTCCGTCCCCACTCTCCGTCCCCACTCAGCGTCCCCACTCAACGTCCCCACTCTCCGTCCCCACTCTCCGTCCCCACTCACCCTCCCCACTCACCGTTCCCACTCACCGTCCCCACTCACCGTCCCCACTCACCGTCCCCACTCTCCGTCCTCACTCAGTGTCCCCACTGACCGTCGCCACTCTTCGTCCCCACTCTCCGTCCCCACTCTCCGTCCGCACTCAGTGTCCCCACTGACCGTCGCCACTCTCCGTCCCCACTCTCCGTCCCCACTCTCCGTCCCCACTCTCCGTCCCCACTCAGTGTCCCCACACAGTGTCCCCACTCACCGTCGCCACTCTCCGTCCCCACTCTCCGTCCCCACTCTCCGTCCACACTCACCGTCCCCACTCACCGTCCCCACTCAGTGTCCCCACTCACCGTCGCCACTCTCCGTCCCCACTCTCCGTCCCCACTCAACGCCCCACTCACCGTCCCCACTCACCGTCCCCACTCACCGTCCCCTCTCTCCGTCCCCACTCCCCGTCCCCACTCCCCGTCCCCACTCCCCGTCCCCACTCCCCGTCCCCACTCACCGTCCCCACTCCCCGTCCCCACTCACCGTCCCCACTCCCCGTCCCCACTCTCCGTCCCCACTCCCCGTCGCCACTCCCCGACCCCACTCCCCGGCCCCACTCCCCGACCCCACTCACCGTCGCCACTCACCGTCGCCACTCACCGTCGCCACTCACCGTCCCCACTCACCGTCCCCACTCACCGTACCCACTCTCTGTCCCCGCTCTCCGTCCCCGCTCTCCATCCCCGCTCTCCGTCCCCGCTCTCCGTCCCCACTCTCCGACCCCACTCTCCGCCCCCACTCACCGTCGCCACTCACCGTCGCCACTCACCGTCGCCACTCACCGTCCCCACTCACCGTCGCCACTCACCGTCCCCACTCTCTGTCCCCACTCTCCGTCCCCACTCTCCGTCCCCACTCTCCGTCCCCACTCTCCGACCCCACTCACCGTCGCCACTCACCGTCGCCACTCACCTCCCCACTCCCCGTCCCCACTCCCCGTCCCCACTCCCCGTCCCCACTCTCAGACCCCACACTCCGTCGTAACTCACCATCCCCACTCTCCGTCGACACTCTCCGACCCCACTCTCCGTCCCCACTCTCCGACCCCACTCTCCGTCGCCACACACCGTCCCCACTCACCGTCCCCACTCACCGTCCCCACTCACCGTCCCCACTCTCCGTCCCCACTCTCCGACCCCACTCTCAGACCCCACTCACCGTCCCCACTCACCCTCCCCACTCCCCGTCCCCACTCCCCGCCCCCAATCCCCATCCCCACTCCCCGTCCCCACTCCCCGTCCCCACTCACCGTCCCCACTCACCGTCCCCACTCTCCGACCCCACTCTCCGACCCCACTCACCGCCCCCACTCACCGCCCCCACTCACCGCCCCCACTCACCGCCCCCACTCACCGTCCCCAATCTCCGACCCCACTCACCGCCCCCACTCCCCGTCCCCACTCCCCATCCCCACTCTCCGACCCCACTCTCCGACCCCGCTCACCGTCGCCACTCTCCGTCCCCACTCACCGTCCCCACTCTCCGTCCCCACTCTCCGTCCCCACTCACCGTCCCCCCTCACCGTCCCCACTCACCGTCCCCATTCTCCATCCCCACTTCACCGTCCCGACTCTCCGTCCCCACTCACCGTCCCCACTCCCCGTCCCCACTCAGTGTCCCCACTCACCGTCGCCACTCTTCGTCCCCACTCACCGTCCCCACTCTCCGTCCCCACTCACCGACCCCACTCTCCGTCCCCACTCTCCGTCCCCACTCTCCGTCCCCACTCTCCGTCCCACTCACGGTCCCCACTCACCGTCCACACTCACTGTCCCCACTCTCCGTCCCCACTCCGCGTCCCCACTCAGCGTCCCCACTCCCCGTCCCCACTCAGTGTCCCCACTCCCCGTCCCCACTCAGTGTCCCCACTCAGTGTCCCCACTCAGTGTCCCCACTCACGCACGCCACTCTCCGACCCCACTCTCCGACCCCACTCTACGACCCCACTCACCGTCGCCACTCACCGTCGCCACTCACCGTCCCCACTCCCCGTCCCCACTCCGTGTCCCCAATCAGTGTCCCCACTCACCGTCCCCACTCTCCGTCCCCACTCACCGTCCCCACTCACCGTCCCCACTCTCCGTCCCCACTCTCCGTCCCCACTCTCCGTCCCCACTCTCCGTCCCCACTCACCGTCCCCACTCTCCGTCCCCACTCTCCGTCCCCACTCTCCGTCCCCATGCACCGTCCCCACTCACCGTCCCCACTCTCCGTCCCCACTCACCGTCCCCACTCTCCGTCCCCACTCCCCGTCCCCACTCTCCGTCCCCACACTCCGTCCCCACGCACCGTCCCCACTCACCGTCCCCACTCTCCGTCCCCACTCTCCGTCCCCACTCACCGTCCCCACTCCCCGTCCCCACTCAGTGTCCCCACTCACCGTCGCCACTCTCCGTCCCCACTCACCGTCCCCACTCTCCGTCCCCACTCTCCGTCCCCACTCTCCGTCCCCACTCTCCGTCCCCACTCTCCGTCCCCACTCTCCGTCCCCACTCCCCGTCCCCACTCCCCGTCCCCACTCCCCGTCCCCACTCCCCGTCCCCACTCACCGTCCCCACTCACCGTCCCCACTCACCGTCCCCACTCTCCGTCCCCACTCTCCGACCCCACTCACCGTCCCCACTCACCGTCCCCACTCTCCGACCCCACTCCCCGTCCCCACTCAGTGTCCCCACTCAGTGTCCCCACTCACGCACGCCACTCTCCGACCCCACTCTCCGACCCCACTCTCCGACCCCACTCTACGACTCCACTCACCGTCGCCACTCACCGTCCCCACTCTCCGTCCCCACTCTCCGACCCCACTCACCGTCCGCACTCACCGTCCCCACTCACCGTCCCCACTCTCCGTCCCCACTCACCGTCCCCACTCACCGTCCCCACTCTCCGTCCCCACTCTCCGTCCCCACTCACCGTCCCCACTCTCCGTCCCCACTCTCCGTCCCCACTCTCCGTCCCCATGCACCGTCCCCACTCCCCGTCCCCACTCTCTGTCCCCACTCTCCGTCCCCACTCTCCGTCCCCACTCTCCGTCCCCACTCTCCGACCCCACTCACCGTCGCCACTCACCGTCGCCACTCACCGTCGCCACTCACCTCCCCACTCCCCGTCCCCACTCCCCGTCCCCACTCCCCGTCCCCACTCCCCGTCCCCACTCTCAGACCCCACTCACCGTCCCCACTCACTGTCCCCACTCACCGTCCCCACTCACCGTCCCCAATCTCCGACCCCACTCACCGCCCCTACTCCCCGTCCCCACTCCCCATCCCCACTCTCCGACCCCACTCTCCGACCCCACTCTCCGACCCCACTCACCGTCGCCACTCTCCGTCCCCACTCTCCGTCCCCACTCTCCGTCCCCACTCACTGTCCCCACTCACCGTCCCCACTCTCCATCGCCACTTCATCGTCCCCACTCTCCGTCCCCACTCACCGTCCCCACTCATCGTCCCCACTCCCCGTCCCCACTCACCGTCCCCACTCACCGTCCCCACTCACCGTCCCCACTCACCGTCCCCACTCTCCATCCCCACTTCACCGTCCCCACTCTCCGTCCCCACTCTCCGTCCCCACTCACAATCCCCACTCTCCGTCCCCACTCTCCGTCCCCACTCACCGTCCCCACTATTCGTCCCCACTCACCGTCCCCACTCTCCGTCCCCACTCTCCATCGCCACTCACCGTCCCCACTCTCCGACCCCACTCTCCGACCCCACTCTCTGTCGCCACTCACCGTCCCCACTCTCCATCCCCACTCTCCGTCCCCACTCAAAGCCCCAGTCACGGTCCCCACTCACCGTCCCCACTCACCGTCCCCACTCTCCGTCCCCACTCCCCGTCCCCACTCCCCGTCCCCACTCCGTGTCCCCAATCAGTGTCCCCACTCACCGTCGCCACTCTCCGACCCCACTCTCCGACCCCACTCACCGTCGCCACTCACCGTCGCCACTCACCGTCCCCACTCTCCGACCCCACTCTCCGACCCCACACACCGTCCCCACTCACCGTCCCCACTCAGTGTCCCCACTCACCGTCGCCACTCTTCGTCCCCACTCACCATCCCCACTCTCCGTCCCCACTCACCGACCCCACTCTCCGTCCCCACTCTCCGTCCCCACTCAACGCCCCACTCACAGTCCCCACTCACCGTCCCCACTCTCCGACCCCACACACCGTCCCCACTCACCGTCCCCACTCATTGTCCCCACTCACCGTCGCCACTCTTCGTCCCCACTCACCATCCCCACTCTCCGTCCCCACTCACCATCCCCACTCTCCGTCCCCACTCACCGACCCCACTCTCCGTCCCCACTCTCCGTCCCCACTCAACGCCTCACTCACGGTCCCCATTCACCGTCCCCACTCTCCGTCCCCACTCTCCGTCCCCACTCCGCGTCCCCACTCACCGTCCCCACTCCCCGTCCCCACTCAGTGTCCCCACTCACTCACGCCACTCTCCGACCCCACTCTCCGACCCCACTCTCCGACCCCACTCACCGTCGCCACTCACCGTCGCCACTCACCGTCCCCACTCTCCGACCCCACTCTCCGACCCCACTCTCCGACCCACTCTCCGACTCCACTCAGCGTCCGCACTCACCGTCCCCACTCACCGTCCCCACTCTCCGACCCCACTCACCGTCGCCACTCACCGTCGCCACTCACCGTCCCCACTCTCCGTCCCCACTCACCGTCCCCACTCACCGTCCCCATTCTCCATCCCCACTCCACCGTCCCCACTCTCCGTCCCCACTCACCGTCCCCACTCTGCGTCCCCACTCCGCATCCCCACTCACCGTCCCCACTCCCCGTCCCCACTCAGTGTCCCCACTCACACACGCCACTCTCCGACCCCACTCTCCGACCCCACTCTACGACCCCACTCACCGTCGCCACTCACCGTCGCCACTCACCGTCGCCACTCACCGTCCCCACTCTCCGACCCCACTCTCCGACCCCACTCACCGTCCGCACTCACCGTCCCCACTCACCGTCCCCACTCTCCGTCCCCACTCACCGTCCCCACTCACCGTCCCCACTCTCCGTCCCCACTCTCCGTCCCCACTCTCCGTCCCCACTCACCGTCCCCACTCTCCGTCCCCACTCTCCGTCCCCACGCACCGTCCCCACTCACCGTCCCCACTCTCCGTCCCCACTCCCCGTCCCCACTCCCCGTCCCCACTCAGTGTCCCCACTCACCGTCGCCCCTCTCCGTCCCCACTCACCGTCCCCAATCTCGGTCCCCACTCTCCGCCCCACTCTCCGTCCCCACTCTCTGTCCCCACTCTCTGTCCCCACTCACCGTCCCCACTCACCGTCCCCACTCTCCGTCCCCACTCTCCGTCCCCATTCTCCGTCACCATTCTCCGTCCCCACTCCCCGTCCCCACTCTCCGTCCCCACTCTCTGACCCCACTCTCCGACCCCACTCTCCGACCCCACTCTCCGACCCCACTCTCCTACCCCACTCACCGTCGCCACTCTTCGTCCCCACTCTTCGTCCCCACTCTCCGTCCCCACTCACCGTCCCCACTCACCGTCCCCATTCTCCATCCCCACTCCACCGTCCCCACTCTCCGTCCCCACTCACCGTCCCCACTCTGCGTCCCCACTCCGCATCCCCACTCACCGTCCCCACTCCCCGTCCCCACTCAGTGTCCCCACTCACACACGCCACTCTCCGACCCCACTCTCCGACCCCACTCTACGACCCCACTCACCGTCGCCACTCACCGTCGCCACTCACCGTCGCCACTCACCGTCCCCACTCTCCGACCCCACTCTCCGACCCCACTCACCGTCCGCACTCACCGTCCCCACTCACCGTCCCCACTCTCCGTCCCCACTCACCGTCCCCACTCACCGTCCCCACTCTCCGTCCCCACTCTCCGTCCCCACTCACCGTCCCCACTCTCCGTCCCCACTCTCCGTCCCCACGCACCGTCCCCACTCACCGTCCCCACTCTCCGTCCCCACTCCCCGTCCCCACTCCCCGTCCCCACTCAGTGTCCCCACTCACCGTCGCCCCTCTCCGTCCCCACTCACCGTCCCCAATCTCGGTCCCCACTCTCCGCCCCACTCTCCGTCCCCACTCTCTGTCCCCACTCTCTGTCCCCACTCACCGTCCCCACTCACCGTCCCCACTCTCCGTCCCCACTCTCCGTCCCCATTCTCCGTCACCATTCTCCGTCCCCACTCCCCGTCCCCACTCTCCGTCCCCACTCTCTGACCCCACTCTCCGACCCCACTCTCCGACCCCACTCTCCGACCCCACTCTCCTACCCCACTCACCGTCGCCACTCTTCGTCCCCACTCTTCGTCCCCACTCTCCGTCTCCACTCTCCGACCCCACTCACCGACCCCACTCTCCGTCCCCACTCTCCGTCCCCACTCAGTGTCCCCACTCACGGTCCCCATTCACCGTCCCCACTCTCCGTCCCCACTCTCCGTCCCCACTCCGCGTCCCCACTCACCGTCCCCACTCACCGTCCCCACTCAGTGTCCCCACTCAGTGTCCCCACTCACCGTCGCCACTCTCCGACCCCACTCTCCGACCCCACTCTCCGACCCCACTCTCCAACCCCACTCACCGTCGCCACTCACCGTCGCCACTCACCTTCCCCACTCTCCGACCCCACTCTCCGACCCCACTCTCCGACCCCACTCTCCGACCCCACTCTCCGACCCCACTCACCGTCCTCACTCACCGACCCCACTCACCGTCCCCACTCACCGTCCCCACTCTCCATCCCCACTCACCGTCCCCACTCACCGTCCCCACTCTCCGTCCCCACTCTCCGTCCCCACTCTCCGTCCCCACTCACCGTCCCCACTCACCGTCCCCACTCACCGTCCCCACTCACCGTCCCCACTCACCGTCCCCACTCACCGTCCCCACTCTCCGTCCCCACTCACCGTCCCCACTCAGTGTCCCCACTCACCGTCGCCACTCTCCGTCCCCACTCACCGTCGCCACTCTCCGTCCCCACTCTCCGTCCCCACTCTCCGTCCCCACTCTCCGTCCCCACTCTCCGACCCCACTCTCCGACCCCACTCTCCGACCCCACTCTCTGACCCCACTCACCGTCCCCAGTCTCCGTCCCCAGTCTCCGTCCCCACTCACCGTCGCCACTAACCGTCGCCACTCACCGTCGCCACTCACCGTCCCCAGTCCCCGTCCACACTCCCCGTCCCCACTCTCCGTCCCCACTCACCGTCCCCACTCTCCGTCCCCACTTCACCGTCCCCAATCTCCGTCCCCACTCCCCGTCCCCACTCACGGTCCCCACTCACCGTCCCCACTCTCCGTCCCCACTCTCCGTCCCCACTCCCCGTCCCCACTCCCCGTCCCCACTCCCCATCGCCACTCCCCGTCCCCACTCACCGTCCCCATTCACCGTCCCCACTCACCATCCCCACTCTCCGACCCCACTCACCGTCCCCACTCTCCGACCCCACTCACCGTCCCCACTCACCGTCGCCACTCTCCGACCACACTCACTGCCCCCACTCCCCGTCCCCACTCCCCGTCCCCACTCACCATCCCCACTCTCCGACCCCATTCTCCGAACCCACTCACCGTCGCCACTCTCCGTCGCCACTCACCGTCCCCACTCACCGTCCCCACTCTCCGTCCCCACTCTCCGTCCCCACTCTCCGTCCCCACTCTCCGTCCCCACGCACCGTCCCCACTCACCGTCCCCACTCTCCTTCCCCACTCTCCGTCCCCACTCACCGTCCCCACTCACCGTCCCCACTCTCCGTCCCCACTCACCGTCCCCACTCACCGTCCCCACTCACCGTCCCCACTCCCCGTCCCCACTCTCCGTCCCCACTCTCCGTCCCCACTCACCGTCCCAACTCTCCGTCCCCACGCTCCGTCCCCACTCCCCGTCCCCACTCACCGTCCCCACTCCCCGTCCCCACTCACCGTCCCCACTCCCCGTCCCCACTCACCGTCCCCACTCCCCGTCGCCACTCACCGTCGCCACTCACCGTCGCCACTCACCGTCCCCACTCTCCGACACCACTCTCCGACCCCACTCTCCGACCCCACTCTCCGACCCCACTTACCGTCCCCACTCACCGTCCCCACTCAACCTCCCCACTCTCCGTCCCCACTCACCGTCCCCACTCACCGTCCCCACTCTCCGTCCCCACTCTGCGTCCCCACTCTCCGTCCGCACTCAGCGTCCCCACTCACCGTCCCCACTCACCGTCCCCACTCTCCGTCCCCACTCTCCGTCCCCACTCTACGTCCCCACTCACCGTTCCCACTCACCGTTCCCACTCACCGTCCCCACTCACCGTCCCCACTCACCGTCCCCACTCTCCGTCCTCACTCAGTGTCCACACTGACCGTCGCCACTCTCCGTCCCCACTCTCCGTCCCCACTCTCCGTCCCCACTCTCCGTCCGCACACTCCGTCCGCACTCAGTGTCCCCACTGACCGTCGCCACTCTCCGTCCCCACTCTCCGTCCCCACTCTCCGTCCCCACTCTCCGTCCCCACTCTCCGTCCCCACTCAGTGTCCCCACACAGTGTCCCCACTCACCGTCGCTACTCTCCGTCCCCACTCTCCGTCCCCACTCTCCGTCCCCACTCACCGTCCCCACTCACCGTCCCCACTCAGTGTCCCCACTCACCGTCGCCACTCTCCATCCCCACTCTCCATCCCCACTCAACGCCCCACTCACCGTCCCCACTCACCGTCCCCACTCACCGTCCCCACTCTCCGTCCCCACTCCCCGTCCCCACTCCCCGTCCCGACTCCCCGTCCCCACTCCCCGTCCCCACTAACCGTCCCCACTCCCCGTCCCCACTCACCGTCCCCACTCCCCGTCCCCACTCAGTGTCCCCACTCTCCGTCCCCACTCACCGTCCCCACTCTCCGTCCCCACTCTCCGTCCCCACTTTCCGTCCCCACTCCCCGACGCCACTCCCCGACCCCACTCCCCGTCCCCACTCTCCGTCCCCACTCCCCGTCCCCACTCCCCGTCCCCACTCACCGTCCCCACTCCCCGTCCCCACTCCCCGTCCCCACTCTCCGTCCCCACTCACCGTCCCCACTCTCCGTCCCCACTCTCCGTCCCCACTCATCGTCCCCACTCATCGTCCCCACTCTCCGTCCCCACTCTCCGTCCCCACTCACCGTCCCCAATCCCCGTCCCCACTCAGTGCCCCCACTCACCGTCGCCACTCTCAGTCCCCACTCACCGTCCCCACTCACCGTCCCCACTCACCGTCCCCACTCACCGTCCCCACTCACCGTCCCCACTCACCGTCCCCACTCTCCGTCCCCACTCTCCGTCCCCACTCTCCGTCCCCACTCTCAGACCCCACACTCCGTCGCCACTCACCGTCCCCACTCTACGTCGCCACTCACCATCCCCACTCACCGTCCCCACTCTCCGTCCCCACTCTCCGTCCCCACTCTCCGACCCCACTCTCAGACCCCACTCACCGTCCCCACTCACCCTCCCCACTCCCCGTCCCCACTCGCCGCCCCCAATCCCCGTCCCCACTCCCCGTCCCCACTCCCCGTCCCCACTCACCGTCCCCACTCACCGTCCCCACTAACCGCCCCCACTCACCGCCCCCACTCACCGCCCCCACTCACCGCCCCCACTCACCGTCCCCAATCTCCGACCCCACTCACCGCCCCCACTCCCCGTCCCCACTCCCCATCCCCACTCTCCGACCCCACTCTCCGACCCCACTCACCGTCGCCACTCTCCGTCCCCACTCTCCGTCCCCACTCACCGTCCCCACTCTCCGTCCCCACTCTCCGTCCCCACTCTCCGTCCCCACTCACCGTCCCCACTCACCGTCCCCATTCTCCATCCCCACTTCACCGTCCCCACTCTCCGTCCCCACTCACCGTCCCCACGCACCGTCCCCACTCCCCGTCCCCACTCAGTGTCCCCACTCACCGTCGCCACTCTTCGTCCCCACTCACCATCCCCACTCACCGTCCCCACTCACCGTCCCCACTCTCCGTCCCCACTCCGCGTCCCCACTCACCGTCCCCACTCCCCGTCCCCACTCAGTGTCCCCACTCAGTGTCCCCACTCACACACGCCACTCTCCGACCCCACTCTCCGACCCCACTCTACGACCCCACTCACCGTCGCCACTCACCGTCGCCACTCACCGTCCCCACTCTCCGACCCCACTCTCCGACCCCACTCACCGTCCGCACTCACCGTCCCCACTCACCGTTCCCACTCTCCGACCCCACTCACCGTCGCAACTCACCGTCGCCACTCACCTTCCCCACTCTCCGTCCCCACTCACCGTCCCCACTCACCGTCCCCATTCTCCATCCCCACTTCACCGTCCCCACTCTCCGTCCCCACTCTCCGTCCCCACTCACCGTCCCCACTCTCCGTCCCCACTCCGCGTCCCCACTCACCGTCCCCACTCCCCGTCCCCACTCAGTGTCCCCACTCAGTGTCCCCACTCACACACGCCACTCTCCGACCCCACTCTCCGACCCCACTCTACGACCCCACTCTACGACCCCACTCACCGTCGCCACTCACCGTCGCCACTCACCGTCCCCACTCTCCGACCCCACTCTCCGACCCCACTCACCGTCCGCACTCACCGTCCCCACTCACCGTCCCCACTCACCGTCCCCACTCTCCGTCCCCACTCACCGTCCCCACTCACCGTCCCCACTCTCCGTCCCCACTCTCCATTCCCACTCTCCGTCCCCACTCTCCGTCCCCACTCACCGTCCCCACTCTCCGTCCCCACTCTCCGTCCCCACTCTCCGTCCCCACTCTCCGTCCCCACTCTCCGTCCCCACTCTCCGTCCCCACGCACCGTCCCCACTCACCGTCCCCACTCTCCGTCCCCACTCTCCGTCCCCACTCACCGTCCCCACTCCCCGTCCCCACTCAGTGTCCCCACTCACTGTCGCCACTCTCCGTCCCCACTCACCGTCCCCACTCTCCGTCCCCACTCTCCGTCCCCACTCTCCGTCCCCACTCACCGTCCCCACTCTCCGTCCCCACTCTCCGTGCCCATTCTCCGTCCCCATTCTCCGTCACCATTCTCCGTCCCCACTCCCCGTCCCCACTCCCCGTCCCCACTCTCCGTCCCCACTCTCCGACCCCACTCTCCGACCCCACTCTCCGACCCCACTCTCCGACCCCACTCTCCTACCCCACTCACCGTCGCCACTCTTCGTCCCCACTCTTCGTCCCCACTCTCCGTCCCCACTCTCCATCCCCACTCACCGACCCCACTCTCCGTCCCCACTCTCCGTCCCCACTCTCCGTCCCCACTCTCCGTCCCCACTCAGTGTCCCCACTCAGTGTCCCCACTCAGTGTCCCCACTCAGTGTCCCCACTCACGGTCCCCACTCACGGTCCCCACTCACCGTCCCCATTCTCCGTCCCCACTCTCCGTCCCCACTCCGCGTCCCCACTCACCGTCCCCACTCACCGTCCCCACTCAGTGTCCCCACTCAGTGTCCCCACTCAACGTCGCCACTCTCCGACCCCACTCTCCGACCCCACTCTCCGACCCCACTCTCCGACCCCACTCTCCGACCCCACTCACCGTCGCCACTCACCGTCGCCACTCACCTTCCCCACTCTCCGACCACACTCTCCAACCCCACTCTCCGACCCCACTCTCCGACCCCACTCTCCGACCCCACTCTCCGACCCCACTCACCGTCCTCACTCACCGTCCCCACTTACCGTCCCCACTCTCCGTCCCCACTCACCGTCCCCGATCACCGTCCCCACTCTCCGTCCCCACTCACCGTCCCCACTCTCCGTCCCCACTCTCTGTCCCCACTCTCCGTCCCCACTCTCCGTCCCCACTCTCCGTCCCCACTCACCGTCCCCACTCACCTTCCCCACTCACCGTCCCCACTCACCGTCCCCACTCTCCGTCCCCACTCACCGTCCCCACTCCCCGTCCCCACTCAGTGTCCCCACTCACCGTCGCCACTCTCCGTCCCCACTCACCGTCGCCACTCTCCGTCCCCACTCTCCGTCCCCACTCTCCGTCCCCACTCTCCGTCCCCACTCTCCGACCCCACTCTCCGACCCCACTCTCCGACCCCACTCTCCGACCCCACTCTCCGACCCCATTCTCCGACCCCACTCTCTGACCCCAGTCTCCGTCCCCAGTCTCCGTCCCCACTCACCGTCGCCACTAACCGTCGCCACTCACCGTCGCCACTCACCGTCCCCAGTCCCCGTCCACACTCCCCGTCCCCACTCTCCGTCCCCACTCACCGTCCCCACTCTCCGTCCCCACTTCACCGTCCCCAATCTCCGTCCCCACTCCCCGTCCCCACTCACCGTCCCCACTCACCGTCCCCACTCTCCGTCCCCACTCAACGTCCCCACTCTCCGACCCCACTCTCCGTCCCCACTCTCCGTCCCCACTCTCCGTCCCCACTCTCCGTCCCCACTCTCCGTCCCCACTCTCCGTCCCCACGCACCGTCCCCACTCACCGTCCCCACTCTCCGTCCCCACTCTCCGTCCCCACTCAGTGTCCCCACTCACCGTCGCCACTCTCCGTCCCCACTCTCCGACCCCACTCTCCGACCCCACTCTCCGACCCCACTCACCGTCGCCACTCTTCGTCCCCACTCTTCGTCCCCACTCTCCGTCCCCACTCTCCGTCCCCACTCACCGACCCCACTCTCCGTCCCCACTCTCCATCCCCACTCAGTGTCCCCACTCAGTGTCCCCACTCACGGTCCCCACTCACGGTCCCCACTCACCGTCCCCACTCTCCGTCCCCACTCCGCGTCCCCACTCACCGTCCCCACTCACCGTCCCCACTCAGTGTCCCCACTCAGTGTCCCCACTCACCGTCGCCACTCTCCGACCCCACTCTCCGACCCCACTCTCCGACCCCACTCTCCGACCCCACTCTCCGACCCCACTCACCGTCGCCACTCACCGTCGCCACTCACCTTCCCCACTCTCCGACCCCACTCTCCGACCCCACTCTCCGACCCCACTCTCCGACCCCACTCTCCGACCCCACTCACCGTCCTCACTCACCGTCCCCACTCACCGTCCCCACTCTCCGTCCCCACTCACCGTCCCCACTCTCCGTCCCCACTCTCCGTCCCCACTCTCCGTCCCCACTCACCGTCCCCAAACTCCGTCCCCACTCTCCGTCCCCACTCTCCGTCCCCACTCACCGTCCCCACTCACCGTCCCCACTCACCGTCCCCACTCTCCGTCCCCACTCACCGTCCCCACTCAGTGTCCCCACTCACCGTCGCCACTCTCCGTCCCCACTCACCGTCGCCACTCTCCGTCCCCACTCTCCGTCCCCACTCTCCGCCCCCACTCTCCGTCCCCACTCTTCGTCCCCACTCTCCGTCCCCACTCTCTGTCCCCACTCACCGACCCCACTCTCCGTCCCCACTCAGTGTCCCCACTCTGTGTCCCCACTCACGGTCCCCACTCACGGTCCCCACTCAACGTCCCCACTCTCCGTCCCCACTCCGCGTCCCCACTCACCGTCCCCACTCACCGTCCCCACTCAGTGTCCCCACTCAGTGTCCCCACTCAAGTCGCCACTCTCCGACCCCACTCTCCGACCCCACTCTCCGACCCCACTCTCCGACCCCACTCACCGTCGCCACTCACCGTCGCCACTCACCTTCCCCACTCTCCGACCCCACTCTCCGACCCCACTCTCCGACCCCACTCTCCGACCCCACTCTCCGACCCCACTCTCCGACCCCACTCACCGTCCTCACTCACCGTCCCCACTCACCGTCCCCACTCTCCGTCCCCACTCACCGTCCCCAATCACCGTCCCCACTCTCCGTCCCCACTCACCGTCCCCACTCACCGTCCCCACTCTCCGTCCCCACTCTCCGTCCCCACTCTCCGTCCCCACTCTCCGTCCCCACTCACCGTCCCAACTCACCGTCCCCACTCACCGTCCCCACTCTCCGTCCCCACTCACCGTCCCCACTCCCCGTCCCCACTCAGTGTCCCCACTCACCGTCGCCACTCACCGTCGCCACTCTCCGTCCCCACTCACCGTCGCCACTCTCCGTCCCCACTCTCCGTCCCCACTCTCCGTCCCCACTCTCCGTCCCCACTCTCCGACCCCACTCTCCGACCCCACTCTCCGACCCCACTCTCCGACCCCACTCTCCGACCCCACTCTCTGACCCCAGTCTCCGTTATCAGTCTCCGTCCCCACTCACCGTCGCCACTAACCGTCGCCACTCACCGTCGCCACTCACCGTCCCCAGTCCCCGTCCACACTCCCCGTCCCCACTCTCCGTCCCCACTCACCGTCCCCACTCTCCGTCCCCACTTCACCGTCCCCAATCTCCGTCCCCACTCCCCGTCCCCACTCACCGTCCCCACTCACCGTCCCCACTCTCCGTCCCCACTCTCCGTCCCCACTCTCCGACCCCACTCTCCGACCCCACTCTCCGACCCCACTCTCCGTCCCCACTCTCCGTCCCCACTCTCCGTCCCCACTCTCCGTCCCCACTCCCCGTCCCCACTCCCCATCGCCACTCCCCGTCCCCACTCACCGTCCCCATTCACCGTCCCCACTCACCATCCCCACTCTCCGACCCCACTCACCGTCCCCACTCTCCGACCCCACTCACCGTCCCCACTCTCCGACCCCACTCTCCGACCCCACTCACCGTCCCCACTCTCCGACCCCACTCACCGTCCCCACTCACCGTCCCCACTCTCCGACCACACTCACTGCCCCCACTCCCCGTCCCCACTCCCCGTCCCCACTCCCCGTCCCCACTCTCCGTCGCCACTCACCGTCCCCACTCTCCATCCCCACACTCCGTCCCCACTCACCGTCCCCAGTCACCGTCCCCACTCAGCGTCCCCACTCAGCGTCCCCACTCTCCGTCCCCACTCACCGTCCCCACTCTCCGTCCCCACTCACCGTCCCCACTCACCGTCCCCACTCACCGTCCCCACTCTCCGTCCCCACTCTCCGTCCCCACTCACCGTCCCAACTCTCCGTCCCCACGCTCCGTCCCCACTCCCCGTCCCCACTCACCGTCCCCACTCACCGTCCCCACTCTCCGTCCCCACTCCCCGTCCCCACTCACCGTCCCCACTCCCCGTCCCCACTCCCCGTCGCCACTCACCGTCGCCACTCACCGTCCCCACTCTCCGACACCACTCTCCGACCCCACTCTCCGACCCCACTCACCGTCCCCACTCACCGTCCCCACTCAACCTACCCACTCTCCTTCCCCACTCACCGTCCCCACTCACCGTCCCCACTCACCGTCCCCACTCTCCGTCCCCACTCTGCGTCCCCACTCTGCGTCCCCACTCTCCGACCCCACTCACCGTCCCCACTCACCGTCCCCACTCAACCTACCCACTCTCCTTCCCCACTCACCGTCCCCACTCACCGTCCCCACTCACCGTCCCCACTCTCCGTCCCCACTCTGCGTCCCCACTCTGCGTCCCCACTCTCCGTCCCCACTCTCCGTCCCCACTCTACGTCCCCACTCACCGTCCCCACTCTCCGTCCTCACTCAGTGTCCCCACTGACCGTCGCCACTCTCCGTCGCCACTCTCCGTCCCCACTCTCCGTCCCCACTCTCCGTCCCCACTCTCCGTCCCCACTCTCCGTCCGCACTCAGTGTCCCCACTGACCGTCGCCACTCTCCGTCCCCACTCTCCGTCCCCACTCTCCGTCCCCACTCTCCGTCCCCACTCTCCGTCCCCACTCTCCGTCCCCACTCAGTGTCCCCACACAGTGTCCCCACTCACCGTCGCCACTCACCGTCGCCACTCTCCGTCCCCACTCTCCGTCCCCACTCTCCGTCCCCACTCTCCGTCCCCACTCTCCGTCCCCACTCACCGTCCCCACTCACCGTCCCCACTCACCGTCCCCACTCAGTGTCCCCACTCAGTGTCCCCACTCACCGTCGCCACTCTCTGTCCCCACTCTCCGTCCCCACTCAACGCCCCACTCACCGTCCCCACTCACCGTCCCCACTCTCCGTCCCCACTCACCGTCCCCACTCACCGTCCCCACTCACCGTCCCCACTCTCCGTCCCCACTCTCCGTCCCCACTCACCGTCCCAACTCTCCGTCCCCACGCTCCGTCCCCACTCCCCGTCCCCACTCACCGTCCCCACTCACCGTCCCCACTCTCCGTCCCCACTCCCCGTCCCCACTCACCGTCCCCACTCCCCGTCGCCACTCACCGTCGCCACTCACCGTCGCCACTCACCGTCCCCACTCTCCGACACCACTCTCCGACCCCACTCTCCGACCCCACTCACCGTCCCCACTCACCGTCCCCACTCAACCTCCCCACTCTCCGTCCCCACTCACCGGCCCCACTCACCGTCCCCACTCACCGTCCCCACTCTCCGTCCCCACTCTGCGTCCCCACTCTGCGTCCCCACTCTCCGTCCCCACTCTCCGTCCCCACTCAGCGTCCCCACTCACCGTCCCCACTCTCCGTCCCCACTCTCCGTCCCCACTCTCCGTCCCCACTCTACGTCCCCACTCACCGTTCCCACTCACCGTCTCCACTCACCGTCCCCACTCACCGTCCCCACTCTCCGTCCTCACTCAGTGTCCCCACTGACCGTCGCCACTCTCCGTCGCCACTCTCCGTCCCCACTCTCCGTCCCCACTCTCCGTCCCCACTCTCTGTCCGCACTCAGTGTCCCCACTGACCGTCGCCACTCTCCGTCCCCACTCTCCGTCCCCACTCTCCGTCCCCACTCTCCGTCCCCACTCTCCGTCCCCACTCAGTGTCCCCACACAGTGTCCCCACTCACCGTCGCCACTCTCCGTCCCCACTCTCCGTCCCCACTCTCCGTCCCCACTCTCCGTCCCCACTCACCGTCCCCACTCACCGTCCCCACTCAGTGTCCCCACTCAGTGTCCCCACTCACCGTCGCCACTCTCCGTCCCCACTCTCCGTCCCCACTCAACGCCCCACTCACCGTCCCCACTCACCGTCCCCACTCTCCGTCCCCACTCCCCGTCCCCGCTCCCCGTCACCACTACCCGTCCCCACTCACCGTCCCCACTCCCCGTCCCCACTCACCGTCCCCACTCACCGTCCCCACTCCCCGTCCCCACTCAGTGTCCCCACTCTCCGTCCCCACTCACCGTCCCCACTCTCCGTCCCCACTCCCGTTCGCCACTCCCCTACCCCACTTCCCGACCCCACTCTCCGGCCCCACTCTCCGGCCCCACTCTCCGGCCCCACTCTCCGACCCCACTCACCGTCGCCACTCACCGTCGCCACTCACCGTCCCCACTCACCGTCCCCACTCACCGTCCCCACTCACCGTACCCACTCTCTGTCCCCACTCTCCGTCCCCGCTCTCCGTCCCCGCTCTCCGTCCCCACTCTCCGACCCCACTCTCCGACCCCACTCTCCGACCCCACTCACCGTCCCCACTCTCCGTCCCCAGTCTCCGTCCCCACTCACCGTCGCCACTCACCGTCGCCACTCACCGTCGCCACTCACCGTCCCCACTCCCCGTTCCCACTCCCCGTCCCCACTCCCCGTCCCCACTCTCCGTCCCCACTCCCCGTCCCCACTCACCGTCCCCACTCCCCGTCCCCACTCCCCGTCCCCACTCTCCGTCCCCACTCACCGTCCCCACTCTCCATCCCCACTCATCGTCCCCACTCTCCGTCCCCACTCTCCGTCCCCACTCTCCGTCCCCACTCACCGTCCCCACTCCCCGTCCCCACTCAGTGTCCCCACTCAGTCTCCCCACTCAGGGTCCCCACTCACCGTCGCCACTCTCCGACCCCACTCTCCGACCCCACTCTCCGACCCCACTCTCCGACCCCACTCACCGTCCCCACTCACCGTCCCCACTCTCCGTCAACACTCCCCGTCCCCACTCACCGTCCCCACTCCCCGTCGCCACTCACCGTCGCCACTCACCGTCGCCACTCACCGTCCCCACTCTCCGACACCACTCTCCGACCCCACTCTCCGACCCCACTCACCGTCCCCACTCACCGTCCCCACTCAACCTCCCCACTCTCCGTCCCCACTCACCGTCCCCACTCACCGTCCCCACTCACCGTCCCCACTCTCCGTCCCCACTCTGCGTCCCCACTCTGCGTCCCCACTCTCCGTCCCCACTCTCCGTCCCCACTCAGCGTCCCCACTCACCGTCCCCACTCTCCGTCCCCACTCTCCGTCCCCACTCTACGTCCCCACACACCGTTCCCACTCACCGTCTCCACTCACCGTCCCCACTCACCGTCCCCACTCTCCGTCCTCACTCAGTGTCCCCACTGACCGTCGCCACTCTCCGTCGCCACTCTCCGTCCCCACTCTCCGTCCCCACTCTCCGTCCCCACTCTCCGTCCGCACTCAGTGTCCCCACTGACCGTCGCCACTCTCCGTCCCCACTCTCCGTCCCCACTCTCCGTCCCCACTCTCCGTCCCCACTCTCCGTCCCCACTCTCCGTCCCCACTCTCCGTCCCCACTCAGTGTCCCCACACAGTGTCCCCACTCACCGTCGCCACTCTCCGTCCCCACTCTCCGTCCCCACTCTCCGTCCCCACTCTCCGTCCCCACTCACCGTCCCCACTCAGTGTCCCCACTCAGTGTCCCCACTCACCGTCGCCACTCTCCGTCCCCACTCTCCGTCCCCACTCAACGCCCCACTCACCGTCCCCACTCACCGTCCCCACTCTCCGTCCCCACTCCCCGTCCCCGCTCCCCGTCACCACTACCCGTCCCCACTCACCGTCCCCACTCCCCGTCCCCACTCACCGTCCCCACTCCCCGTCCCCACTCAGTGTCCCCACTCTCCGTCCCCACTCACCGTCCCCACTCTCCGTCCCCACTCCCGTTCGCCACTCCCCTACCCCACTTCCCGACCCCACTCTCCGGCCCCACTCTCCGACCCCACTCACCGTCGCCACTCACCGTCGCCACTCACCGTCCCCACTCACCGTCCCCACTCACCGTCCCCACTCACCGTACCCTCTCTCTGTCCCCACTCTCCGTCCCCGCTCTCCGTCCCCGCTCTCCGTCCCCACTCTCCGACCCCACTCTCCGACCCCACTCTCCGACCCCACTCACCGTCCCCACTCTCCGTCCCCAGTCTCCGTCCCCACTCACCGTCGCCACTCACCGTCGCCACTCACCGTCGCCACTCACCGTCCCCACTCCCCGTTCCCACTCCCCGTCCCCACTCCCCGTCCCCACTCCCCGTCCCCACTCTCCGTCCCCACTCCCCGTCCCCACTCACCGTCCCCACTCCCCGTCCCCACTCCCCGTCCCCACTCCCCGTCCCCACTCTCCGTCCCCACTCACCGTCCCCACTCTCCATCCCCACTCATCGTCCCCACTCTCCGTCCCCACTCTCCGTCCCCACTCACCGTCCCCAATCCCCGTCCCCACTCAGTGCCCCCACTCACCGTCGCCACTCTCAGTCCCCACTCACCGTCCCCACTCACCGTCCCCACTCACCGTCCCCACTCACCATCCCCACTCTCCGTCCCCACTCTCCGTCCCCACTCTCCGTCCCCACTCACCGTCCCCACTCTCCGTCCCCACTCACCGTGCCCACTCACCGTCCCCACTCCCCGTCCCCACTCAGTGTCCCCACTCAGTGTCCCCACTCAGGGTCCCCACTCACCGTCGCCACTCTCCGACCCCACTCTCCGACCCCACTCTCCGACCCCACTCTCCGACCCCACTCACCGTCGCCACTCACCGTCGCCACTCACCGTCGCCACTCACCGTCCCCACTCACCGTCCCCACTCACCGTCCCCACTCACCGTACCCTCTCTCTGTCCCCACTCTCCGTCCCCGCTCTCCGTCCCCGCTCTCCGTCCCCACTCTCCGACCCCACTCTCCGACCCCACTCTCCGACCCCACTCACCGTCCCCACTCTCCGTCCCCAGTCTCCGTCCCCACTCACCGTCGCCACTCACCGTCGCCACTCACCGTCCCCACTCCCCGTTCCCACTCCCCGTCCCCACTCCCCGTCCCCACTCTCCGTCCCCACTCCCCGTCCCCACTCACCGTCCCCACTCCCCGTCCCCACTCCCCGTCCCCACTCTCCGTCCCCACTCACCGTCCCCACTCTCCATCCCCACTCATCGTCCCCACTCTCCGTCCCCACTCTCCGTCCCCACTCACCGTCCCCAATCCCCGTCCCCACTCAGTGCCCCCACTCACCGTCGCCACTCTCAGTCCCCACTCACCGTCCCCACTCACCGTCCCCACTCACCGTCCCCACTCACCATCCCCACTCTCCGTCCCCACTCTCCGTCCCCACTCTCCGTCCCCACTCACCGTCCCCACTCTCCGTCCCCACTCACCGTGCCCACTCACCGTCCCCACTCCCCGTCCCCACTCAGTGTCCCCACTCAGTGTCCCCACTCAGGGTCCCCACTCAGGGTCCCCACTCACCGTCGCCACTCTCCGACCCCACTCTCCGACCCCACTCTCCGACCCCACTCTCCGACCCCACTCACCGTCGCCACTCACCGTCGCCACTCACCGTCGCCACTCACCGTCCCCACTCACCGTCCCCACTCTCCGACCCCACTCTCCGACCCCACTCTCCGACCCCACTCACCGTCCCCACTCACCGTCCCCACTCACCGTCCCCACTCACCGTCCCCACTCACCGTCCCCACTCACCGTCGCCACTCTCCGTCGCCACTCTCCGTCCCCACTCAACGTCCCCACTCACCGTCCCCACTCTCCGTCCCCACTCTCCGTCCCCACTCTCCGTCCCCACTCACCGTCGCCACTCTCCGTCCCCACTCTCCGTCCCCACTCTCTGTCCCCACTCACCGTCCCCACTCTCCGTCCCCACTCTCCGTCCCCACTCTCCGTCCCCACTCTCCGTCCCCACTCTCCGTCCCCACTCTCCGTCCCCACTCACGGTCCCCACTCTCCGTCCCCACTCTCCGTCCCCACTCTCCGTCCCCACTCTCCGTCCCCACTCCCCGTCCCCACTCCCCGTCCCCACTCCCCGACCCCACTCTCTGACCCCACTCTCCGACCCCACTCTCCGACCCCACTCTCCGACCCCACTCTCCGACCCCACTCTCCGACCCCACTCTCCTACCCCACTCACCGTCGCCACTCACCGTCGCCACTCACCGTCCCCACTCTCCGTCCCCACTCACCGTCCCCACTCACCGTCCCCACTCTCCGTCCCCACTCTCCGACCCCACTCTCTGACCCCACTCACCGTCCCCAGTCTCCGTCCCCACTCACCGTCGCCACTCACCGTCGCCACTCACCGTCGCCACTCACGGTCCCCACTCCCCGTCCCCACTCCCCGTCCCCACTCCCCGTCCCCACTCTCCGTCCCCACTCTCCGTCCCCACACACCGTCCCCACTCTCCGTCCCCACTTCACCGTCCCCACTCTCCGTCCCCACTCTCCGTCCCCACTCCCCGTCCCCACTCACCGTCCCCACTCTCCGTCCCCACTCTCCGTCCCCACTCACCGTCCCCACTCTCCGTCCCCACTCACCGTCCCCACTCACCGTCCCCACTCCCCGTCCCCACTCACAATCCCCACTCCCCGTCCCCACTCTCCGTCCCCACTCACCGTCCCCACTCTCCGTCCACACTCTCCGTCCCCACTCATCGACCCCACTCTCCGTCCCCACTCACTGTCCCCACACCCCGTCCCCACTCAGTGTCCCCACTCACCGTCGCCTCTCTCAGTCCCCACTCACTGTCCCCACTCTCCGTCCCCACTCTCCGTCCCCACTCTCCGTCCCCACTCTCCATCCCCACTCTCCGTCCCCACTCTCCGTCCCCACTCACCGTCCCCACTCACAGTCCCCACTCACCGTCCCCACTCACCGTCCCCACTCTCCGTCCCCACTCTCCGTCCCCACTCTCCGTCCCCACTCTCCGTCCCCACTCCCCGTCCCCACTCCCCGTCCCCACACACCGTCCCCACTCACCGTCCCCACTCACCGTCCCCACTCACCGTCCCAACTCACCGTCCCCACTCACCGTCCCCACTCTCCGTCCCCACTCCCCGTCCCCACTCACCGTGGCCACTCACAGTCCACACTCTCCGACCCCACTCTCCGACCCCACTCACCCTCCCCACTCACCCTCCCCACTCACCCTCCCCAATCCCCGTCCCCAATCCCCGTTCCCACTCCCCGTCCCCACTCCCCGTCCCCACTCCCCGTCCCCACTCACTGTCCCCACTCACCGTCCCCACTCACCGTCCCCACTCTCCGACCCCACTCACCGTCCCCACTCTCCGACCCCACTCACCGTCCCCACTCACCGTACCCACTCTCCGACCCCACTCACCGCCCCCACTCCCCGTCCACCACTCCCCGTCCCCACTCACAATCCCCACTCTCCGACCCCATACTCCGATCCCACTCTCCGTCCCCACTCTCCGTCCCCACTCTCCGTCCCCACTCACCGTCCCCACTCACCGTCCCCACTCACCGTCCCCACTCTCCGTCCCCACTCACCGTCCCCACTCTCCGTCACCACTCACCGTCCCCACTCTCCGTCCCCACTCACCGTCCCAACTCTCCGTCCCCACTCTCCGTCCCCACTCCCCGTCCCCACTCACCATCCCCACTCTCCGTCCCCACTCCCTGTCCCCACTCACCGTACCCACTCACCGTCCCCACACTCTGTCCCCACTCCCCGTCCCCACTCACCGTCTCCACTCCCCGTCACCACTCAGTGTCCCCAATTACGGTCGCCACTCTCCGACCCCACTCTCCGACCCCACTCACAGTCCCCACGCACCGTCCCCACTCAACCTCCCCACTCTCCGTCCCCACTCACCGTCCCCACTCACCGTCCCCATTCTCCGTCCCCACTCTCCGTCCCCACTCACCGTCCCCACTCTCCGTCCCCACTCTCCGTCCCCACTCTCCGTCCCCACTCACCGTCCCCACTCTCCGTCCCCACTCTACGTCCCCACTCACCGTTCCCACTCACCGTTCCCACTCACCGTCCCCACTCACCGTCCCCACTCACCGTCCCCACTCAACGTCCCCACTCTCCGTCCTCACTCTCCGTCCTCACTCAGTGTCCCCACTGACCGTCGCCACTCTCCGTCCCCACTCTCCGTCCCCACTCTCCGTCCCCACTCAGTGTCCCCACTCACCGTCGCCACTCTCCGTCCCCACTCTCCGTCCCCACTCACCGTCCCCACTCTCCGTCCCCACTCACCGTCCCCACTCACCGTCCCCACTCAGTGTCCCCACTCACCGACCCCACTCTCCGTCCCCACTCTCCGTCCCCACTCAACGCCCCACTCACCGTCCCCACTCACCGTCCCCACTCACCGTCCCCACTCACCGTCCCCACTCTCCGTCCCCACTCCCCGTCCCCACTCCCCGTCCCCACACCCGTCCCCACTCCCCGTCCCCGCTCCCCGTCCCCACTCCCCGTCCCCACTCAGTGTCCCCACTCACCGTCGCCACTCTCCGACCCCACTCTCCGACCCCACTCTCCGACCCCACTCACCGTCGCCACTCACCGTCGCCACTCACCGTCCCCACTCTCCGACCCCACTCTCCGACCCCACTCTCCGACCCCACTCACCGTCCCCACTCACCGTCCCCACTCACCGTCCCCACTCACCGTCCCCACTCTCCGTCCCCACTCTCCGTCCCCACTCACCTTCGACACTCTCCGTCGCCACTCACCGTCCCCACTCTCCGTCCCCACTCACCGTCCCCACTCTCCATCCCCACTCACCGTCCCCACTCTCCGTCCCCACTCTCCGTCCCCACTCCCCGTCGCCACTCCCCGTCCCCACTCTCCGACCCCACTCTCCGACCCCACTCTCCTACCCCACTTACCGTCGCCACTCACCGTCGCCACTCACCGTCCCCACTCACCGTCCCCACTCTCCGTCCCCACTCACCGTCCCCACTCTCCGTCCCCACTCTCCGTCCCCACTCTCCGTCCCCACTCTCCGACCCCACTCTCCGACCCCACTCTCCGACCACACTCTCCGACCCCACTCACCGTCCCCACTCTCCGTCCCCAGTCTCCGTCCCCAGTCTCCGTCCCCAATCACCGTCCCCACTCTCCGTCCCCACTCAACGCCCCACTCACCGTCCCCACTCACCGTCCCCACTCACCGTCCCCACTCACCGTCCCCACTCTCCGTCCCCACTCCCCGTCCCCGCTCCCCGTCACCACTACCCGTCCCCACTCCCCGTCCCCACTCACCGTCCCCACTCCCCGTCCCCACTCAGTGTCCCCACTCTCCGTCCCCACTCACCGTCCCCACTCTCCGTCCCCACTCCCGTTCGCCACTCCTCTACCCCACTTCCCGACCCCACTCTCCGGCCCCACTCTCTGGCCCCACTCTCCGACCCCACTCACCGTCGCCACTCACCATCGCCACTCACCGTCCCCACTCACCGTCCCCACTCACCGTCCCCACTCACCGTACCCACTCTCTGTCCCCACTCTCCGTCCCCGCTCTCCGTCCCCGCTCTCCGTCCCCACTCTCCGACCCCACTCTCCGACCCCACTCTCCGACCCCACTCACCGTCCCCACTCTCCGTCCCCAGTCTCCGTCGCCACTCACCGTCGCCACTCACCGTCGCCACTCACCGTCGCCACTCACCGTCCCCACTCCCCGTCCCCACTCCCCGTCCCCACTCCCCGTCCTCACTCTCCGTCCCCACTCCCCGTCCCCACTCACCGTCCCCACTCCCCGTCCCCACTCCCCGTCCCCACTCTCCGTCCCCACTCACCGTCCCCACTCTCCATCCTCACTCATCGTCCCCACTCTCCGTCCCCACTCTCCGTCCCCACTCACCGTCCCCAATCCCCGTCCCCACTCAGTGCCCCCACTCACCGTCGCCACTCTCAGTCCCCACTCACCGTCCCCACTCACCGTCCCCACTCACCGTCCCCACTCACCGTCCCCACTCACCGTCCCCACTCTCCGTCCCCACTCTCCGTCCCCACTCACCGTGCCCACTCACCGTGCCCACTCACCGTCCCCACTCCCCGTCCCCACTCCCCGTCCCCACTCAGTGTCCCCACTCAGGGTCCCCACTCACCGTCGCCACTCTCCGACCCCACTCTCCGACCCCACTCTCCGACCCCACTCTCCGACCCCACTCACCGTCGCCACTCACCGTCGCCACTCACCGTCGCCACTCACCGTCCCCACTCACCGTCCCCACTCTCCGACCCCACTCTCCGACCCCACTCTCCGACCCCACTCACCGTCCCCACTCACCGTCCCCACTCACCGTCCCCACTCACCGTCCCCACTCACCGTCCCCACTCACCGTCGCCACTCTCCGTCGCCACTCTCCGTCCCCACTCAACGTCCCCACTCACCGTCCCCACTCTCCGTCCCCACTCTCCGTCCCCACTCTCCGTCCCCACTCACCGTCGCCACTCTCCGTCCCCACTCTCCGTCCCCACTCTCCGTCCCCACTCACCGTCCCCACTCTCCGTCCCCACTCTCCGTCCCCACTCTCCGTCCCCACTCTCCGTCCCCACTCTCCGTCCCCACTCTCCGTCCCCACTCTCCGTCCCCACTCACCGTCCCCACTCTCCGTCCCCACTCTCCGTCCCCACTCTCCGTCCCCACTCTCCGTCCCCACTCCCCGTCCCCACTCCCCGTCCCCACTCCCCGACCCCACTCTCTGACCCCACTCTCCGACCCCACTCTCCGACCCCACTCTCCGACCCCACTCTCCGACCCCACTCTCCGACCCCACTCTCCTACCCCACTCACCGTCGCCACTCACCGTCGCCACTCACCGTCCCCACTCTCCGTCCCCACTCACCGTCCCCACTCACCGTCCCCACTCTCCGTCCCCACTCTCCGACCCCACTCTCTGACCCCACTCACCGTCCCCAGTCTCCGTCCCCACTCACCGTCGCCACTCACCGTCGCCACTCACCGTCGCCACTCACGGTCCCCACTCCCCGTCCCCACTCCCCGTCCCCACTCCCCGTCCCCACTCTCCGTCCCCACTCTCCGTCCCCACACACCGTCCCCACTCTCCGTCCCCACTTCACCGTCCCCACTCTCCGTCCCCACTCTCCGTCCCCACTCCCCGTCCCCACTCACCGTCCCCACTCTCCGTCCCCACTCTCCGTCCCCACTCACCGTCCCCACTCTCCGTCCCCACTCACCGTCCCCACTCACCGTCCCCACTCCCCGTCCCCACTCACCATCCCCACTCCCCGTCCCCACTCTCCGTCCCCACTCACCGTCCCCACTCTCCGTCCACACTCTCCGTCCCCACTCATCGACCCCACTCTCCGTCCCCACTCACTGTCCCCACACCCCGTCCCCACTCAGTGTCCCCACTCACCGTCGCCACTCTCAGTCCCCACTCACTGTCCCCACTCTCCGTCCCCACTCTCCGTCCCCACTCTCCGTCCCCACTCTCCATCCCCACTCTCCGTCCCCACTCACAGTCCCCACTCACCGTCCCCACTCACCGTCCCCACTCTCCGTCCCCACTCTCCGTCCCCACTCTCCGTCCCCACTCTCCGTCCCCACTCCCCGTCCCCACTCCCCGTCCCCACACACCGTCCCCACTCACCGTCCCCACTCACCGTCCCCACTCACCGTCCCAACTCACCGTCCCCACTCACCGTCCCCACTCTCCGTCCCCACTCCCCGTCCCCACTCACCGTGGCCACTCACAGTCCACACTCTCCGACCCCACTCTCCGACCCCACTCACCCTCCCCACTCACCCTCCCCACTCACCCTCCCCAATCCCCGTCCCCAATCCCCGTTCCCACTCCCCGTCCCCACTCCCCGTCCCCACTCCCCGTCCCCACTCACTGTCCCCACTCACCGTCCCCACTCACCGTCCCCACTCTCCGACCCCACTCACCGTCCCCACTCTCCGACCCCACTCACCGTCCCCACTCACCGTACCCACTCTCCGACCCCACTCACCGCCCCCACTCCCCGTCCACCACTCCCCGTCCCCACTCACAATCCCCACTCTCCGACCCCATACTCCGATCCCACTCTCCGTCCCCACTCTCCGTCCCCACTCTCCGTCCCCACTCACCGTCCCCACTCACCGTCCCCACTCACCGTCCCCACTCTCCGTCCCCACTCACCGTCCCCACTCTCCGTCACCACTCACCGTCCCCACTCTCCGTCCCCACTCACCGTCCCAACTCTCCGTCCCCACTCTCCGTCCCCACTCCCCGTCCCCACTCACCATCCCCACTCTCCGTCCCCACTCCCTGTCCCCACTCACCGTACCCACTCACCGTCCCCACACTCTGTCCCCACTCCCCGTCCCCACTCACCGTCTCCACTCCCCGTCACCACTCAGTGTCCCCAATTACGGTCGCCACTCTCCGACCCCACTCTCCGACCCCACTCACAGTCCCCACGCACCGTCCCCACTCAACCTCCCCACTCTCCGTCCCCACTCACCGTCCCCACTCACCGTCCCCATTCTCCGTCCCCACTCTCCGTCCCCACTCACCGTCCCCACTCTCCGTCCCCACTCTCCGTCCCCACTCTCCGTCCCCACTCACCGTCCCCACTCTCCGTCCCCACTCTACGTCCCCACTCACCGTTCCCACTCACCGTCCCCACTCACCGTCCCCACTCACCGTCCCCACTCAACGTCCCCACTCTCCGTCCTCACTCTCCGTCCTCACTCAGTGTCCCCACTGACCGTCGCCACTCTCCGTCCCCACTCTCCGTCCCCACTCTCCGTCCCCACTCAGTGTCCCCACTCACCGTCGCCACTCTCCGTCCCCACTCTCCGTCCCCACTCACCGTCCCCACTCTCCGTCCCCACTCACCGTCCCCACTCACCGTCCCCACTCAGTGTCCCCACTCACCGACCCCACTCTCCGTCCCCACTCTCCGTCCCCACTCAACGCCCCACTCACCGTCCCCACTCACCGTCCCCACTCACCGTCCCCACTCACCGTCCCCACTCTCCGTCCCCACTCCCCGTCCCCACTCCCCGTCCCCACACCCGTCCCCACTCCCCGTCCCCGCTCCCCGTCCCCACTCCCCGTCCCCACTCAGTGTCCCCACTCACCGTCGCCACTCTCCGACCCCACTCTCCGACCCCACTCTCCGACCCCACTCACCGTCGCCACTCACCGTCGCCACTCACCGTCCCCACTCTCCGACCCCACTCTCCGACCCCTCTCTCCGACCCCACTCACCGTCCCCACTCACCGTCCCCACTCACCGTCCCCACTCACCGTCCCCACTCTCCGTCCCCACTCTCCGTCCCCACTCCCCGTCCCCACTCCCCGTCCCCACACCCGTCCCCACTCCCCGTCCCCGCTCCCCGTCCCCACTCCCCGTCCCCACTCAGTGTCCCCACTCTCCGTCCCCACTCACCGTCCCCACTCTCCGTCCCCACTCTCCGTCCCCACTCACCGTCCCCACTCACCGTCCCCACTCAGTGTCCCCACTCACCGTCCCCACTCTCCGACCCCACTCTCCGACCCCACTCTCCGACCCCACTCACCGTCCCCACTCACCGTCCCCACTCACCGTCCCCACTCACCGTCCCCACTCTCCGTCCCCACTCTCCGTCCCCACTCACCTTCGACACTCTCCGTCGCCACTCACCGTCCCCACTCTCCGTCCCCACTCACCGTCCCCACTCTCCATCCCCACTCACCGTCCCCACTCTCCGTCCCCACTCTCCGTCCCCACTCCCCGTCGCCACTCCCCGTCCCCACTCTCCGACCCCACTCTCCGACCCCACTCTCCTACCCCACTTACCGTCGCCACTCACCGTCGCCACTCACCGTCCCCACTCACCGTCCCCACTCTCCGTCCCCACTCACCGTCCCCACTCTCCGTCCCCACTCTCCGTCCCCACTCTCCGTCCCCACTCTCCGACCCCACTCTCCGACCCCACTCTCCGACCACACTCTCCGACCCCACTCACCGTCCCCACTCTCCGTCCCCAGTCTCCGTCCCCACTCACCGTCCCCACTCACCGTCCCCACTCTCCGTCCCCACTCCCCGTCCCCGCTCCCCGTCACCACTACCCGTCCCCACTCCCCGTCCCCACTCACCGTCCCCACTCCCCGTCCCCACTCAGTGTCCCCACTCTCCGTCCCCACTCACCGTCCCCACTCTCCGTCCCCACTCCCGTTCGCCACTCCTCTACCCCACTTCCCGACCCCACTCTCCGGCCCCACTCTCCGGCCCCACTCTCCGACCCCACTCACCGTCGCCACTCACCATCGCCACTCACCGTCCCCACTCACCGTCCCCACTCACCGTCCCCACTCACCGTACCCACTCTCTGTCCCCACTCTCCGTCCCCGCTCTCCGTCCCCGCTCTCCGTCCCCACTCTCCGACCCCACTCTCCGACCCCACTCTCCGACCCCACTCACCGTCCCCACTCTCCGTCCCCAGTCTCCGTCGCCACTCTCCGTCCCCACTCAGTGTCCCCACTCACCGTCGCCACTCTCCGTCCCCACTCTCCGTCCCCACTCACCGTCCCCACTCTCCGTCCCCACTCACCGTCCCCACTCACCGTCCCCACTCAGTGTCCCCACTCACCGTCCCCACTCTCCGTCCCCACTCTCCGTCCCCACTCAACGCCCCACTCACCGTCCCCACTCACCGTCCCCACTCACCGTCCCCACTCACCGTCCCCACTCTCCGTCCCCACTCCCCGTCCCCACTCCCCGTCCCCACACCCGTCCCCACTCCCCGTCCCCACTCCCCGTCCCCACTCCCCGTCCCCACTCAGTGTCCCCACTCACCGTCGCCACTCTCCGACCCCACTCTCCGACCCCACTCTCCGACCCCACTCACCGTCGCCACTCACCGTCGCCACTCACCGTCCCCACTCTCCGACCCCACTCTCCGACCCCACTCTCCGACCCCACTCACCGTCCCCACTCACCGTCCCCACTCACCGTCCCCACTCACCGTCCCCACCCTCCGTCCCCACTCTCCGTCCCCACTCTCCGTCCCCACTCACCTTCGACACTCTCCGTCGCCACTCACCGTCCCCACTCTCCGTCCCCACTCACCGTCCCCACTCTCCATCCCCACTCACCGTCCCCACTCTCCGTCCCCACTCTCCGTCCCCACTCCCCGTCGCCACTCCCCGTCCCCACTCTCCGACCCCACTCTCCGACCCCACTCTCCTACCCCACTTACCGTCGCCACTCACCGTCGCCACTCACCGTCCCCACTCACCGTCCCCACTCTCCGTCCCCACTCACCGTCCCCACTCTCCGTCCCCACTCTCCGTCCCCACTCTCCGACCCCACTCTCCGACCCCACTCTCCGACCACACTCTCCGACCCCACTCACCGTCCCCACTCTCCGTCCCCAGTCTCCGTCCCCAGTCTCCGTCCCCAATCACCGTCCCCACTCTCCGTCCCCACTCAACGCCCCACTCACCGTCCCCACTCACCGTCCCCACTCACCGTCCCCACTCACCGTCCCCACTCTCCGTCCCCACTCCCCGTCCCCGCTCCCCGTCACCACTACCCGTCCCCACTCCCCGTCCCCACTCACCGTCCCCACTCCCCGTCCCCACTCAGTGTCCCCACTCTCCGTCCCCACTCACCGTCCCCACTCTCCGTCCCCACTCCCGTTCGCCACTCCCCTACCCCACTTCCCGACCCCACTCTCCGGCCCCACTCTCCGGCCCCACTCTCCGACCCCACTCACCGTCGCCACTCACCATCGCCACTCACCGTCCCCACTCACCGTCCCCACTCACCGTCCCCACTCACCGTACCCACTCTCTGTCCCCACTCTCCGTCCCCGCTCTCCGTCCCCGCTCTCCGTCCCCACTCTCCGACCCCACTCTCCGACCCCACTCTCCGACCCCACTCACCGTCCCCACTCTCCGTCCCCAGTCTCCGTCGCCACTCACCGTCGCCACTCACCGTCGCCACTCACCGTCGCCACTCACCGTCCCCACTCCCCATCCCCACTCCCCGTCCCCACTCCCCGTCCTCACTCTCCGTCCCCACTCACCGTCCCAACTCACCGTCCCCACTCACCGTCCCCACTCCCCGTCCCCACTCACCGTGGCCACTCACAGTCCACACTCTCCGACCCCACTCTCCGACCCCACTCACCCTCCCCACTCTCCCTCCCCACTCACCCTCCCCAATCCCCGTCCCCAATCCCCGTTCCCACTCCCCGTCCCCACTCCCCGTCCCCACTCCCCGTCCCCACTCACTGTCCCCACTCACCGTCCCCACTCACCGTCCCCACTCTCCGACCCCACTCACCGTCCCCACTCTCCGACCCCACTCACCGTCCCCACTCACCGTCCCCACTCTCCGACCCCACTCACCGCCCCCACTCCCCGTCCACCACTCCCCGTCCCCACTCACAATCCCCACTCTCCGACCCCATACTCCGATCCCACTCTCCGTCCCCACTCTCCGTCCCCACTCTCCGTCCCCACTCACCGTCCCCACTCACCGTCCCCACTCACCGTCCCCACTCTCCGTCCCCACTCACCGTCCCCACTCTCCGTCACCACTCACCGTCCCCACTCTCCGTCCCCACTCACCGTCCCAACTCTCCGTCCCCACTCTCCGTCCCCACTCCCCGTCCCCACTCACCATCCCCACTCTCCGTCCCCACTCCCTGTCCCCACTCACCGTACCCACTCACCGTCCCCACACTCTGTCCCCATTCCCCGTCCCCACTCACCGTCCCCACTCCCCGTCACCACTCAGTGTCCCCAATTACGGTCGCCACTCTCCGACCCCACTCTCCGACCCCACTCACAGTCCCCACGCACCGTCCCCACTCAACCTCCCCACTCTCCGTCCCCACTCACCGTCCCCACTCACCGTCCCCATTCTCCGTCCCCACTCTCCGTCCCCACTCACCGTCCCCACTCTCCGTCCCCACTCTCCGTCCCCACTCTCCGTCCCCACTCACCGTCCCCACTCTCCGTCCCCACTCTACGTCCCCACTCACCGTTCCCACTCACCGTTCCCACTCACCGTCCCCACTCACCGTCCCCACTCACCGTCCCCACTCACCGTCCCCACTCTCCGTCCTCACTCTCCGTCCTCACTCAGTGTCCCCACTGACCGTCGCCACTCTCCGTCCCCACTCTCCGTCCCCACTCTCCGTCCCCACTCAGTGTCCCCACTCACCGTCGCCACTCTCCGTCCCCACTCTCCGTCCCCACTCACCGTCCCCACTCTCCGTCCCCACTCACCGTCCCCACTCACCGTCCCCACTCAGTGTCCCCACTCACCGTCCCCACTCTCCGTCCCCACTCTCCGTCCCCACTCTCCGTCCCCACTCAACGCCCCACTCACCGTCCCCACTCACCGTCCCCACTCACCGTCCCCACTCACCGTCCCCACTCTCCGTCCCCACTCCCCGTCCCCACTCCCCGTCCCCACACCCGTCCCCACTCCCCGTCCCCACTCCCCGTCCCCACTCCCCGTCCCCACTCAGTGTCCCCACTCACCGTCGCCACTCTCCGACCCCACTCTCCGACCCCACTCACCGTCGCCACTCACCGTCGCCACTCACCGTCCCCACTCTCCGACCCCACTCTCCGACCCCACTCTCCGACCCCACTCACCGTCCCCACTCACCGTCCCCACTCACCGTCCCCACTCTCCGTCCCCACTCTCCGTCCCCACTCTCCGTCCCCACTCACCTTCGACACTCTCCGTCGCCACTCACCGTCCCCACTCTCCGTCCCCACTCACCGTCCCCACTCTCCATCCCCACTCACCGTCCCCACTCTCCATCCCCACTCACCGTCCCCACTCTCCGTCCCCACTCTCCGTCCCCACTCCCCGTCGCCACTCCCCGTCCCCACTCTCCGACCCCACTCTCCGACCCCACTCTCCTACCCCACTTACCGTCGCCACTCACCGTCGCCACTCACCGTCCCCACTCACCGTCCCCACTCTCCGTCCCCACTCACCGTCCCCACTCTCCGTCCCCACTCTCCGTCCCCACTCTCCGACCCCACTCTCCGACCCCACTCTCCGACCACACTCTCCGACCCCACTCACCGTCCCCACTCTCCGTCCCCAGTCTCCGTCCCCAGTCTCCGTCCCCAATCACCGTCCCCACTCTCCGTCCCCACTCAACGCCCCACTCACCGTCCCCACTCACCGTCCCCACTCACCGTCCCCACTCACCGTCCCCACTCTCCGTCCCCACTCCCCGTCCCCGCTCCCCGTCACCACTACCCGTCCCCACTCCCCGTCCCCACTCACCGTCCCCACTCCCCGTCCCCACTCAGTGTCCCCACTCTCCGTCCCCACTCACCGTCCCCACTCTCCGTCCCCACTCCCGTTCGCCACTCCCCTACCCCACTTCCCGACCCCACTCTCCGGCCCCACTCTCCGGCCCCACTCTCCGACCCCACTCACCGTCGCCACTCACCATCGCCACTCACCGTCCCCACTCACCGTCCCCACTCACCGTCCCCACTCACCGTACCCACTCTCTGTCCCCACTCTCCGTCCCCGCTCTCCGTCCCCGCTCTCCGTCCCCACTCTCCGACCCCACTCTCCGACCCCACTCTCCGACCCCACTCACCGTCCCCACTCTCCGTCCCCAGTCTCCGTCGCCACTCACCGTCTCCACTCACCGTCGCCACTCACCGTCGCCACTCACCGTCCCCACTCCCCGTCCCCACTCCCCGTCCCCACTCCCCGTCCTCACTCTCCGTCCCCACTCCCCGTCCCCACTCACCGTCCCCACTCCCCGTCCCCACTCCCCGTCCCCACTCTCCGTCCCCACTCACCGTCCCCACTCTCCATCCCCACTCATCGTCCCCACTCTCCGTCCCCACTCTCCGTCCCCACTCACCGTCCCCAATCCCCGTCCCCACTCAGTGCCCCCACTCACCGTCGCCACTCTCAGTCCCCACTCACCGTCCCCACTCACCGTCCCCACTCACCGTCCCCACTCACCGTCCCCACTCTCCGTCCCCACTCTCCGTCCCCACTCACCGTGCCCACTCACCGTCCCCACTCCCCGTCCCCACTCCCCGTCCCCACTCCCCGTCCCCACTCAGTGTCCCCACTCAGGGTCCCCACTCACGGTCGCCACTCTCCGACCCCACTCTCCGACCCCACTCTCCGACCCCACTCTCCGACCCCACTCTCCGACCCCACTCTCCGACCCCACTCACCGTCGCCACTCACCTTCGCCACTCACCGTCCCCACTCACCGTCCCCACTCTCTGACCCCACTCTCCGACCCCACTCTCCGACCCCACTCACCGTCCCCACTCACCGTCCCCACTCACCGTCCCCACTCACCGTCCCCTCTCACCGTCCCCACTCACCGTCGCCACTCTCCGTCGCCACTCTCCGTCCCCACTCACCGTCCCCACTCACCGTCCCCACTCTCCATCCCCACTCTCCGTCCCCACTCTCCGTCCCCACTCTCCGTCCCCACTCACCGTCGCCACTCTCCGTCCCCACTCTCTGTCCCCACTCACCGTCCCCACTCTCCGTCCCCACTCTCCGTCCCCACTCTCCGTCCCCACTCACCGTCCCCACTCTCCGTCCCCACTCTCCGTCCCCACTCTCCGTCCCCACTCTCCGTCCCCACTCTCCGTCCCCACTCCCCGTCCCCACTCCCCGACCCCACTCCCCGACCCCACTCCCCGTCCCCACTCTCCGTCCCCACTCTCCGTCCCCACTCTCCGTCCCCACTCTCCGTCCCCACTCACCGTCCCCACTCTCCGTCCCCACTCTCCGTCCCCACTCTCCGTCCCCACTCTCCGTCCCCACTCCCCGTCCCCACTCCCCGTCCCCACTCTCCGACCCCACTCTCTGACCCCACTCTCCGACCCCACTCTCCGACCCCACTCTCCGACCCCACTCTCCTACCCCACTCTCCTACCCCACTCACCGTCGCCACTCACCGTCGCCACTCACCGTCCCCACTCTCCGTCCCCACTTACCGTCCCCACTCACCGTCCCCACTCCCCGTCCCCACTCTACGACCCCACTCTCTGACCCCACTCACCATCCCCTGTCTCCGTCCCCACTCTCCGTCCCCTCTCCCCGTCCCCACTCCCCGTCCCCACTCACCGTCCCCACTCCCCGTCCCCACTCTCCGTCCCCACTCTCCGTCCCCACTCACCGTCCCCACTCTCCGTCCCCACTCTCCGTCCCCACTCATCGACCCCACTCTCCGTCCCCACTCACTGTCCCCACACCCCGTCCCCACTCAGTGTCCCCACTCACCGTCGCCACTCTCCGTCCCCACTCTCCGTCCCCACTCTCCGTCCCCACTCTCCGACCCCACTCTCCGACCCCACTCTCCGACCCCACTCACCGTCCCCACTCACCGTCCCCACTCACCGTCCCCACTCACCGTCCCCTCTCACCGTCCCCACTCACCGTCGCCACTCTCCGTCGCCACTCTCCGTCCCCACTCACCGTCCCCACTCACCGTCCCCACTCTCCATCCCCACTCTCCGTCCCCACTCTCCGTCCCCACTCACCGTCGCCACTCTCCGTCCCCACTCTCTGTCCCCACTCACCGTCCCCACTCTCCGTCCCCACTCTCCGTCCCCACTCTCCGTCCCCACTCACCGTCCCCACTCTCCGTCCCCACTCTCCGTCCCCACTCTCCGTCCCCACTCTCCGTCCCCACTCTCTGTCCCCACTCTCCGTCCCCACTCTCCGTCCCCACTCTCCGTCCCCACTCCCCGTCCCCACTCCCCGTCCCCACTCCCCGACCCCACTCCCCGACCCCACTCCCCGTCCCCACTCTCCGTCCCCACTCTCCGTCCCCACTCACCGTCCCCACTCTCCGTCCCCACTCTCCGTCCCCACTCTCCGTCCCCACTCTCCGTCCCCACTCACCGTCCCCACTCCCCGTCCCCACTCCCCGTCCCCACTCCCCGTCCCCACTCTCTGACCCCACTCTCTGACCCCACTCTCCGACCCCACTCTCCGACCCCACTCTCCGACCCCACTCTCCGACCCCACTCTCCTACCCCACTCTCCTACCCCACTCACCGTCGCCACTCACCGTCGCCAATCACCGTCCCCACTCTCCGTCCCCACTTACCGTCCCCACTCACCGTCCCCACTCTCCGTCCCCACTCTACGACCCCACTCTCTGACCCCACTCACCGTCCCCAGTCTCCGTCCCCACTCTCCGTCCCCTCTCCCCGTCCCCACTCCCCGTCCCCACTCACCGTCCCCACTCCCCGTCCCCACTCTCCGTCCCCACTCTCCGTCCCCACTCACCGTCCCCACTCTCCGTCCCCACTCTCCGTCCCCACTCATCGACCCCACTCTCCGTCCCCACTCACTGTCCCCACACCCCGTCCCCACTCAGTGTCCCCACTCACCGTCGCCACTCTCCGTCCCCACTCTCCGTCCCCACTCTCCGTCCCCACTCTCCGACCCCACTCTCCGACCCCACTCTCCGACCCCACTCACCGTCCCCACTCACCGTCCCCACTCACCGTCCCCACTCACCGTCCCCTCTCACCGTCCCCACTCACCGTCGCCACTCTCCGTCGCCACTCTCCGTCCCCACTCACCGTCCCCACTCACCGTCCCCACTCTCCATCCCCACTCTCCGTCCCCACTCTCCGTCCCCACTCACCGTCGCCACTCTCCGTCCCCACTCTCTGTCCCCACTCACCGTCCCCACTCTCCGTCCCCACTCTCCGTCCCCACTCTCCGTCCCCACTCTCCGTCCCCACTCACCGTCCCCACTCTCCGTCCCCACTCTCCGTCCCCACTCTCCGTCCCCACTCTCCGTCCCCACTCTCTGTCCCCACTCTCCGTCCCCACTCTCCGTCCCCACTCTCCGTCCCCACTCCCCGTCCCCACTCCCCGTCCCCACTCCCCGACCCCACTCCCCGACCCCACTCCCCGTCCCCACTCTCCGTCCCCACTCTCCGTCCCCACTCACCGTCCCCACTCTCCGTCCCCACTCTCCGTCCCCACTCTCCGTCCCCACTCTCCGTCCCCACTCACCGTCCCCACTCCCCGTCCCCACTCCCCGTCCCCACTCCCCGTCCCCACTCTCTGACCCCACTCTCTGACCCCACTCTCCGACCCCACTCTCCGACCCCACTCTCCGACCCCACTCTCCGACCCCACTCTCCTACCCCACTCTCCTACCCCACTCACCGTCGCCACTCACCGTCGCCAATCACCGTCCCCACTCTCCGTCCCCACTTACCGTCCCCACTCACCGTCCCCACTCTCCGTCCCCACTCTACGACCCCACTCTCTGACCCCACTCACCGTCCCCAGTCTCCGTCCCCACTCTCCGTCCCCACTCCCCGTCCCCACTCACCGTCCCCACTCCCCGTCCCCACTCTCCGTCCCCACTCTCCGTCCCCACTCACCGTCCCCACTCTCAGTCCCCACTCTCCGTCCCCACTCATCGACCCCACTCTCCGTCCCCACTCACTGTCCCCACACCCCGTCCCCACTCAGTGTCCCCACTCACCGTCGCCACTCTCCGTCCCCACTCTCCGTCCCCACTCTCCGTCCCCACTCTCCGTCCCCACTCTCTGTCCCCACTCACCGTCCCCACTCACCGTCCCCACTCACCGTCCCCACTCTCCGTCCCCACTCTCCGTCCCCACTCTCCGTCCCCACTCTCTGTCCCCCTCCCCGTCCCCACTCCCCGTCCCCACTCCCCGTCCCCACACACCGTCCCCACTCACCGTCCCCACTCACCGTCCCCACTCACCGTCCCCACTCACCGTCCCCACTCTCCGTCCCCACTCCCCGTCCCCACTCACCGTGGCCACTCACAGTCCACACTCTCCGACCCCACTCTCCGACCCCACTCTCCGTCCCCACTCTCATTCCCCACTCTCTGACCCCACTCTCCGACCCCACTCTCCGACCCCACTCTCCTACCCCACTCTCCTACTCCACTCACCGTCGCCACACACCGTCGCCACTCACCGTCGCCACTCACCGTCGCCACTCACCGTCCCCACTCCCCGTCCCCACTCCCCGTCCCCACTCCCCGTCCCCACTCCCCGTCCCCACTCCCCGTCCCCACTCCCCGTCCCCACTCTCCGTCCCCACTCACCGTCGCCACTCACCGTCCCCACTCTCCGACCCCACTTACCGTCCCCACACACCGTCCCCACTCACTGTCCCCACTCACCGTCCCCACTCACCGTCCCCACTCACCGTCCCCACTCTCCGTCCCCACTCTCCGACCCCACTCTCCTACCCCACTCACCGTCCCCACTCACCGTCGCCACTCACCGTCGCCACTCACCGTCGCCACTCACCCACGCCACTCACCGTCGCCACTCACCGTCCCCACTCCCCGTCCCCACTCCCCGTCCCCACTCTCCGTCCCCACTCTCCGTCCCCACTCACCGTCCCCACTCTCCGTCCCCACTTCACCGTCCCCACTCTCCGTCCCCACTCTCCGTCCCCACTCTCCGTCCCCACTCACCGTCCCCACTCACCGTCCCCACTCAGTGTCCCCACTCACCGTCGCCACTCTCCGTCCCCACTCACCGTCGCCACTCTCCGTCCCCACTTCACCGTCCCCACTCTCCGTCCCCACTCTCCGTCCCTACTCACCGTCCCCACTCAATGTCCCCACTCTCCGTCCCCACTCCCCGTCCCCACTCCCCGTCCCCACTCACCGTCCCCACTCACCGTCCCCACTCACCGTCCCCACTCCCCGTCCCCACTCACCGTCGCCACTCTCCGTCCCCACTCACCGTCCCCACTCTCCGTCCCCAATCACGGTCCCCAATCACCGTCCCCACTCTCCGTCCCCACTCTCCGTCCCCACTCCCCTTCCCCACTCACCGTATCCACTCTCCGTCCCCACTCCCCGTCCCCACACCCCGTCCCCACTCTCCGTCCCCACTCTCCGTCCCCACTGTCCGACCCCACTGTCCGACCCCACTCACCGTCGCCACTCACCGTCGCCACTCACCGTCCCCACTCTCTGTCCCCACTCTCCGTCCCCACTCTCTGTCCCCACTCTCCGTCCCCACTCTACGTCCCCACTCACCGTCCCCACTCTCCGTCCCCACTCTCCGTCCCCACTCACCGTCCCCACTCACTGTCCCCACTCACTGTCCCCACTCACTGTCCCCACTCACCGTCGCCACTCTCCGTCCCCACTCACCGTCCCCACTCACCGTCCCCACTCACCGTCCCCACTCACCGTCCCCACTCTCCGTCCCCACTCACCGTCCCCACTCTCCGTCCCCACTCTCTGTCCCCACTCTCCGTCCCCACTCCCCGTCCCCACTCCCCGTCCCCACTCCCCGTCCCCACTCCCCGTCCCCACTCCCCGTCCCCACTCCCCGTCCCCACTCTCCGTCCCCACTCTCTGTCCCCACTCTCTGTCCCCACTCTCTGTCCCCACTCTCTGTCCCCACTCTCCGACCCCACTCTCCGACCCCACTCTCCTACAACACTCACCGTCGCCACTCACCGTCCCCACTCTCCGACCCCACTCTCCGTCCCCACTCTCCGACCCCAATCTCCGACCCCACTCTCCTACCTCACTCACCGTCGCCACTCACCGTCGCCACTCACCGTCGCCACTCCCCGTCCCCACTCCCCGTCCCCACTCCCCGTCCCCACTCTCCGTCCCCACCCGCCGACCCCACTCACCGTCGCCACTCACCGTCGCCACTCACCGTCCGCACTCTCCAACCCCAGTTACCGTCCCCACTCTCCGTCCCCACTCACCGTCCCCACTCACCGTCCCCACTCAGTGTCCCCACTCACCGTCGCCACTCTCCGTCCCCACTTCACCGTCCCCACTCTCCGTCCCCACTCTCCGTCCCTACTCACCGTCCCCACTCACCGTCCCCACTCACCGTCCCCACTCTCCGTCCCCACTCCCCGTCCCCACTCCCCGTCCCCACTCACCGTCCCCACTCACCGTCCCCACTCACCGTCCCCACTCCCCGTCCCCACTCCCCGAACCCACTCACCGTCGCCACTCTCCGTCCCCACTCACCGTCCCCACTCTCCGTCCCCACTCTCCGTCCCCAATCACGGTCCCCAATTACATTCCCCACTCTCCGTCCCCACTCTCCGTCCCCACTCCCCGTCCCCACTCACTGTACCCACTCTCCGTCCCCACTCCCCGTCCCCACTCCCCGTCCCCACTCCCCGTCCCCACTCTCCGTCCCCACTCTCCGTCCCCACTCTCCGACCCCTCTGTCCGACCCCACTCACCGTCGCCACTCACCGTCGCCACTCACCGTCCCCACTCTCCGTCCCCACTCTCCGTCCCCACTCTCCGTCCCCACTCTACGTCCCCACTCTCCGTCCCCACTCTCCGTCCCCACTCACCGTCCCCACTCAGTGTCCCCACTCACTGTCCCCACTCACTGTCCCCACTCACCGTCCCCACTCAGTGTCCCCACTCTCCGTCCCCACTCACCGTCCCCACTCACCGTCCCCACTCAGTGTCCCCACTCACCGACCCCACTCTCCGTCCCCACTCTCCGTCCCCACTCAACGCCCCACTCACCGTCCCCACTCACCGTCCCCACTCACCGTCCCCACTCACCGTCCCCACTCTCCGTCCCCACTCCCCGTCCCCACTCCCCGTCCCCACACCCGTCCCCACTCCCCGTCCCCGCTCCCCGTCCCCACTCCCCGTCCCCACTCAGTGTCCCCACTCACCGTCGCCACTCTCCGACCCCACTCTCCGACCCCACTCTCCGACCCCACTCACCGTCGCCACTCACCGTCGCCACTCACCGTCCCCACTCTCCGACCCCACTCTCCGACCCCACTCTCCGACCCCACTCACCGTCCCCACTCACCGTCCCCACTCACCGTCCCCACTCACCGTCCCCACTCTCCGTCCCCACTCTCCGTCCCCACTCACCTTCGACACTCTCCGTCGCCACTCACCGTCCCCACTCTCCGTCCCCACTCACCGTCCCCACTCTCCATCCCCACTCACCGTCCCCACTCTCCGTCCCCACTCTCCGTCCCCACTCCCCGTCGCCACTCCCCGTCCCCACTCTCCGACCCCACTCTCCGACCCCACTCTCCTACCCCACTTACCGTCGCCACTCACCGTCGCCACTCACCGTCCCCACTCACCGTCCCCACTCTCCGTCCCCACTCACCGTCCCCACTCTCCGTCCCCACTCTCCGTCCCCACTCTCCGTCCCCACTCTCCGACCCCACTCTCCGACCCCACTCTCCGACCACACTCTCCGACCCCACTCACCGTCCCCACTCTCCGTCCCCAGTCTCCGTCCCCAGTCTCCGTCCCCAATCACCGTCCCCACTCTCCGTCCCCACTCAACGCCCCACTCACCGTCCCCACTCACCGTCCCCACTCACCGTCCCCACTCACCGTCCCCACTCTCCGTCCCCACTCCCCGTCCCCGCTCCCCGTCACCACTACCCGTCCCCACTCCCCGTCCCCACTCACCGTCCCCACTCCCCGTCCCCACTCAGTGTCCCCACTCTCCGTCCCCACTCACCGTCCCCACTCTCCGTCCCCACTCCCGTTCGCCACTCCTCTACCCCACTTCCCGACCCCACTCTCCGGCCCCACTCTCTGGCCCCACTCTCCGACCCCACTCACCGTCGCCACTCACCATCGCCACTCACCGTCCCCACTCACCGTCCCCACTCACCGTCCCCACTCACCGTACCCACTCTCTGTCCCCACTCTCCGTCCCCGCTCTCCGTCCCCGCTCTCCGTCCCCACTCTCCGACCCCACTCTCCGACCCCACTCTCCGACCCCACTCACCGTCCCCACTCTCCGTCCCCAGTCTCCGTCGCCACTCACCGTCGCCACTCACCGTCGCCACTCACCGTCGCCACTCACCGTCCCCACTCCCCGTCCCCACTCCCCGTCCCCACTCCCCGTCCTCACTCTCCGTCCCCACTCCCCGTCCCCACTCACCGTCCCCACTCCCCGTCCCCACTCCCCGTCCCCACTCTCCGTCCCCACTCACCGTCCCCACTCTCCATCCTCACTCATCGTCCCCACTCTCCGTCCCCACTCTCCGTCCCCACTCACCGTCCCCAATCCCCGTCCCCACTCAGTGCCCCCACTCACCGTCGCCACTCTCAGTCCCCACTCACCGTCCCCACTCACCGTCCCCACTCACCGTCCCCACTCACCGTCCCCACTCACCGTCCCCACTCTCCGTCCCCACTCTCCGTCCCCACTCACCGTGCCCACTCACCGTGCCCACTCACCGTCCCCACTCCCCGTCCCCACTCCCCGTCCCCACTCAGTGTCCCCACTCAGGGTCCCCACTCACCGTCGCCACTCTCCGACCCCACTCTCCGACCCCACTCTCCGACCCCACTCTCCGACCCCACTCACCGTCGCCACTCACCGTCGCCACTCACCGTCGCCACTCACCGTCCCCACTCACCGTCCCCACTCTCCGACCCCACTCTCCGACCCCACTCTCCGACCCCACTCACCGTCCCCACTCACCGTCCCCACTCACCGTCCCCACTCACCGTCCCCACTCACCGTCCCCACTCACCGTCGCCACTCTCCGTCGCCACTCTCCGTCCCCACTCAACGTCCCCACTCACCGTCCCCACTCTCCGTCCCCACTCTCCGTCCCCACTCTCCGTCCCCACTCACCGTCGCCACTCTCCGTCCCCACTCTCCGTCCCCACTCTCTGTCCCCACTCACCGTCCCCACTCTCCGTCCCCACTCTCCGTCCCCACTCTCCGTCCCCACTCTCCGTCCCCACTCTCCGTCCCCACTCTCCGTCCCCACTCTCCGTCCCCACTCACCGTCCCCACTCTCCGTCCCCACTCTCCGTCCCCACTCTCCGTCCCCACTCTCCGTCCCCACTCCCCGTCCCCACTCCCCGTCCCCACTCCCCGACCCCACTCTCTGACCCCACTCTCCGACCCCACTCTCCGACCCCACTCTCCGACCCCACTCTCCGACCCCACTCTCCGACCCCACTCTCCTACCCCACTCACCGTCGCCACTCACCGTCGCCACTCACCGTCCCCACTCTCCGTCCCCACTCACCGTCCCCACTCACCGTCCCCACTCTCCGTCCCCACTCTCCGACCCCACTCTCTGACCCCACTCACCGTCCCCAGTCTCCGTCCCCACTCACCGTCGCCACTCACCGTCGCCACTCACCGTCGCCACTCACGGTCCCCACTCCCCGTCCCCACTCCCCGTCCCCACTCCCCGTCCCCACTCTCCGTCCCCACTCTCCGTCCCCACACACCGTCCCCACTCTCCGTCCCCACTTCACCGTCCCCACTCTCCGTCCCCACTCTCCGTCCCCACTCCCCGTCCCCACTCACCGTCCCCACTCTCCGTCCCCACTCTCCGTCCCCACTCACCGTCCCCACTCTCCGTCCCCACTCACCGTCCCCACTCACCGTCCCCACTCCCCGTCCCCACTCACCATCCCCACTCCCCGTCCCCACTCTCCGTCCCCACTCACCGTCCCCACTCTCCGTCCACACTCTCCGTCCCCACTCATCGACCCCACTCTCCGTCCCCACTCACTGTCCCCACACCCCGTCCCCACTCAGTGTCCCCACTCACCGTCGCCACTCTCAGTCCCCACTCACTGTCCCCACTCTCCGTCCCCACTCTCCGTCCCCACTCTCCGTCCCCACTCTCCATCCCCACTCTCCGTCCCCACTCACAGTCCCCACTCACCGTCCCCACTCACCGTCCCCACTCTCCGTCCCCACTCTCCGTCCCCACTCTCCGTCCCCACTCTCCGTCCCCACTCCCCGTCCCCACTCCCCGTCCCCACACACCGTCCCCACTCACCGTCCCCACTCACCGTCCCCACTCACCGTCCCAACTCACCGTCCCCACTCACCGTCCCCACTCTCCGTCCCCACTCCCCGTCCCCACTCACCGTGGCCACTCACAGTCCACACTCTCCGACCCCACTCTCCGACCCCACTCACCCTCCCCACTCACCCTCCCCACTCACCCTCCCCAATCCCCGTCCCCAATCCCCGTTCCCACTCCCCGTCCCCACTCCCCGTCCCCACTCCCCGTCCCCACTCACTGTCCCCACTCACCGTCCCCACTCACCGTCCCCACTCTCCGACCCCACTCACCGTCCCCACTCTCCGACCCCACTCACCGTCCCCACTCACCGTACCCACTCTCCGACCCCACTCACCGCCCCCACTCCCCGTCCACCACTCCCCGTCCCCACTCACAATCCCCACTCTCCGACCCCATACTCCGATCCCACTCTCCGTCCCCACTCTCCGTCCCCACTCTCCGTCCCCACTCACCGTCCCCACTCACCGTCCCCACTCACCGTCCCCACTCTCCGTCCCCACTCACCGTCCCCACTCTCCGTCACCACTCACCGTCCCCACTCTCCGTCCCCACTCACCGTCCCAACTCTCCGTCCCCACTCTCCGTCCCCACTCCCCGTCCCCACTCACCATCCCCACTCTCCGTCCCCACTCCCTGTCCCCACTCACCGTACCCACTCACCGTCCCCACACTCTGTCCCCACTCCCCGTCCCCACTCACCGTCTCCACTCCCCGTCACCACTCAGTGTCCCCAATTACGGTCGCCACTCTCCGACCCCACTCTCCGACCCCACTCACAGTCCCCACGCACCGTCCCCACTCAACCTCCCCACTCTCCGTCCCCACTCACCGTCCCCACTCACCGTCCCCATTCTCCGTCCCCACTCTCCGTCCCCACTCACCGTCCCCACTCTCCGTCCCCACTCTCCGTCCCCACTCTCCGTCCCCACTCACCGTCCCCACTCTCCGTCCCCACTCTACGTCCCCACTCACCGTTCCCACTCACCGTCCCCACTCACCGTCCCCACTCACCGTCCCCACTCAACGTCCCCACTCTCCGTCCTCACTCTCCGTCCTCACTCAGTGTCCCCACTGACCGTCGCCACTCTCCGTCCCCACTCTCCGTCCCCACTCTCCGTCCCCACTCAGTGTCCCCACTCACCGTCGCCACTCTCCGTCCCCACTCTCCGTCCCCACTCACCGTCCCCACTCTCCGTCCCCACTCACCGTCCCCACTCACCGTCCCCACTCAGTGTCCCCACTCACCGACCCCACTCTCCGTCCCCACTCTCCGTCCCCACTCAACGCCCCACTCACCGTCCCCACTCACCGTCCCCACTCACCGTCCCCACTCACCGTCCCCACTCTCCGTCCCCACTCCCCGTCCCCACTCCCCGTCCCCACACCCGTCCCCACTCCCCGTCCCCGCTCCCCGTCCCCACTCCCCGTCCCCACTCAGTGTCCCCACTCACCGTCGCCACTCTCCGACCCCACTCTCCGACCCCACTCTCCGACCCCACTCACCGTCGCCACTCACCGTCGCCACTCACCGTCCCCACTCTCCGACCCCACTCTCCGACCCCACTCTCCGACCCCACTCACCGTCCCCACTCACCGTCCCCACTCACCGTCCCCACTCACCGTCCCCACTCTCCGTCCCCACTCTCCGTCCCCACTCCCCGTCCCCACTCCCCGTCCCCACACCCGTCCCCACTCCCCGTCCCCGCTCCCCGTCCCCACTCCCCGTCCCCACTCAGTGTCCCCACTCTCCGTCCCCACTCACCGTCCCCACTCTCCGTCCCCACTCTCCGTCCCCACTCACCGTCCCCACTCACCGTCCCCACTCAGTGTCCCCACTCACCGTCCCCACTCTCCGACCCCACTCTCCGACCCCACTCTCCGACCCCACTCACCGTCCCCACTCACCGTCCCCACTCACCGTCCCCACTCACCGTCCCCACTCTCCGTCCCCACTCTCCGTCCCCACTCACCTTCGACACTCTCCGTCGCCACTCACCGTCCCCACTCTCCGTCCCCACTCACCGTCCCCACTCTCCATCCCCACTCACCGTCCCCACTCTCCGTCCCCACTCTCCGTCCCCACTCCCCGTCGCCACTCCCCGTCCCCACTCTCCGACCCCACTCTCCGACCCCACTCTCCTACCCCACTTACCGTCGCCACTCACCGTCGCCACTCACCGTCCCCACTCACCGTCCCCACTCTCCGTCCCCACTCACCGTCCCCACTCTCCGTCCCCACTCTCCGTCCCCACTCTCCGTCCCCACTCTCCGACCCCACTCTCCGACCCCACTCTCCGACCACACTCTCCGACCCCACTCACCGTCCCCACTCTCCGTCCCCAGTCTCCGTCCCCACTCACCGTCCCCACTCACCGTCCCCACTCTCCGTCCCCACTCCCCGTCCCCGCTCCCCGTCACCACTACCCGTCCCCACTCCCCGTCCCCACTCACCGTCCCCACTCCCCGTCCCCACTCAGTGTCCCCACTCTCCGTCCCCACTCACCGTCCCCACTCTCCGTCCCCACTCCCGTTCGCCACTCCTCTACCCCACTTCCCGACCCCACTCTCCGGCCCCACTCTCCGGCCCCACTCTCCGACCCCACTCACCGTCGCCACTCACCATCGCCACTCACCGTCCCCACTCACCGTCCCCACTCACCGTCCCCACTCACCGTACCCACTCTCTGTCCCCACTCTCCGTCCCCGCTCTCCGTCCCCGCTCTCCGTCCCCACTCTCCGACCCCACTCTCCGACCCCACTCTCCGACCCCACTCACCGTCCCCACTCTCCGTCCCCAGTCTCCGTCGCCACTCTCCGTCCCCACTCAGTGTCCCCACTCACCGTCGCCACTCTCCGTCCCCACTCTCCGTCCCCACTCACCGTCCCCACTCTCCGTCCCCACTCACCGTCCCCACTCACCGTCCCCACTCAGTGTCCCCACTCACCGTCCCCACTCTCCGTCCCCACTCTCCGTCCCCACTCAACGCCCCACTCACCGTCCCCACTCACCGTCCCCACTCACCGTCCCCACTCACCGTCCCCACTCTCCGTCCCCACTCCCCGTCCCCACTCCCCGTCCCCACACCCGTCCCCACTCCCCGTCCCCACTCCCCGTCCCCACTCCCCGTCCCCACTCAGTGTCCCCACTCACCGTCGCCACTCTCCGACCCCACTCTCCGACCCCACTCTCCGACCCCACTCACCGTCGCCACTCACCGTCGCCACTCACCGTCCCCACTCTCCGACCCCACTCTCCGACCCCACTCTCCGACCCCACTCACCGTCCCCACTCACCGTCCCCACTCACCGTCCCCACTCACCGTCCCCACCCTCCGTCCCCACTCTCCGTCCCCACTCTCCGTCCCCACTCACCTTCGACACTCTCCGTCGCCACTCACCGTCCCCACTCTCCGTCCCCACTCACCGTCCCCACTCTCCATCCCCACTCACCGTCCCCACTCTCCGTCCCCACTCTCCGTCCCCACTCCCCGTCGCCACTCCCCGTCCCCACTCTCCGACCCCACTCTCCGACCCCACTCTCCTACCCCACTTACCGTCGCCACTCACCGTCGCCACTCACCGTCCCCACTCACCGTCCCCACTCTCCGTCCCCACTCACCGTCCCCACTCTCCGTCCCCACTCTCCGTCCCCACTCTCCGACCCCACTCTCCGACCCCACTCTCCGACCACACTCTCCGACCCCACTCACCGTCCCCACTCTCCGTCCCCAGTCTCCGTCCCCAGTCTCCGTCCCCAGTCTCCGTCCCCAATCACCGTCCCCACTCTCCGTCCCCACTCAACGCCCCACTCACCGTCCCCACTCACCGTCCCCACTCACCGTCCCCACTCACCGTCCCCACTCTCCGTCCCCACTCCCCGTCCCCGCTCCCCGTCACCACTACCCGTCCCCACTCCCCGTCCCCACTCACCGTCCCCACTCCCCGTCCCCACTCAGTGTCCCCACTCTCCGTCCCCACTCACCGTCCCCACTCTCCGTCCCCACTCCCGTTCGCCACTCCCCTACCCCACTTCCCGACCCCACTCTCCGGCCCCACTCTCCGGCCCCACTCTCCGACCCCACTCACCGTCGCCACTCACCATCGCCACTCACCGTCCCCACTCACCGTCCCCACTCACCGTCCCCACTCACCGTACCCACTCTCTGTCCCCACTCTCCGTCCCCGCTCTCCGTCCCCGCTCTCCGTCCCCACTCTCCGACCCCACTCTCCGACCCCACTCTCCGACCCCACTCACCGTCCCCACTCTCCGTCCCCAGTCTCCGTCGCCACTCACCGTCGCCACTCACCGTCGCCACTCACCGTCGCCACTCACCGTCCCCACTCCCCATCCCCACTCCCCGTCCCCACTCCCCGTCCTCACTCTCCGTCCCCACTCACCGTCCCAACTCACCGTCCCCACTCACCGTCCCCACTCCCCGTCCCCACTCACCGTGGCCACTCACAGTCCACACTCTCCGACCCCACTCTCCGACCCCACTCACCCTCCCCACTCTCCCTCCCCACTCACCCTCCCCAATCCCCGTCCCCAATCCCCGTTCCCACTCCCCGTCCCCACTCCCCGTCCCCACTCCCCGTCCCCACTCACTGTCCCCACTCACCGTCCCCACTCACCGTCCCCACTCTCCGACCCCACTCACCGTCCCCACTCTCCGACCCCACTCACCGTCCCCACTCACCGTCCCCACTCTCCGACCCCACTCACCGCCCCCACTCCCCGTCCACCACTCCCCGTCCCCACTCACAATCCCCACTCTCCGACCCCATACTCCGATCCCACTCTCCGTCCCCACTCTCCGTCCCCACTCTCCGTCCCCACTCACCGTCCCCACTCACCGTCCCCACTCACCGTCCCCACTCTCCGTCCCCACTCACCGTCCCCACTCTCCGTCACCACTCACCGTCCCCACTCTCCGTCCCCACTCACCGTCCCAACTCTCCGTCCCCACTCTCCGTCCCCACTCCCCGTCCCCACTCACCATCCCCACTCTCCGTCCCCACTCCCTGTCCCCACTCACCGTACCCACTCACCGTCCCCACACTCTGTCCCCATTCCCCGTCCCCACTCACCGTCCCCACTCCCCGTCACCACTCAGTGTCCCCAATTACGGTCGCCACTCTCCGACCCCACTCTCCGACCCCACTCACAGTCCCCACGCACCGTCCCCACTCAACCTCCCCACTCTCCGTCCCCACTCACCGTCCCCACTCACCGTCCCCATTCTCCGTCCCCACTCTCCGTCCCCACTCACCGTCCCCACTCTCCGTCCCCACTCTCCGTCCCCACTCTCCGTCCCCACTCACCGTCCCCACTCTCCGTCCCCACTCTACGTCCCCACTCACCGTTCCCACTCACCGTTCCCACTCACCGTCCCCACTCACCGTCCCCACTCACCGTCCCCACTCACCGTCCCCACTCTCCGTCCTCACTCTCCGTCCTCACTCAGTGTCCCCACTGACCGTCGCCACTCTCCGTCCCCACTCTCCGTCCCCACTCTCCGTCCCCACTCAGTGTCCCCACTCACCGTCGCCACTCTCCGTCCCCACTCTCCGTCCCCACTCACCGTCCCCACTCTCCGTCCCCACTCACCGTCCCCACTCACCGTCCCCACTCAGTGTCCCCACTCACCGTCCCCACTCTCCGTCCCCACTCTCCGTCCCCACTCTCCGTCCCCACTCAACGCCCCACTCACCGTCCCCACTCACCGTCCCCACTCACCGTCCCCACTCACCGTCCCCACTCTCCGTCCCCACTCCCCGTCCCCACTCCCCGTCCCCACACCCGTCCCCACTCCCCGTCCCCACTCCCCGTCCCCACTCCCCGTCCCCACTCAGTGTCCCCACTCACCGTCGCCACTCTCCGACCCCACTCTCCGACCCCACTCTCCGACCCCACTCACCGTCGCCACTCACCGTCGCCACTCACCGTCCCCACTCTCCGACCCCACTCTCCGACCCCACTCTCCGACCCCACTCACCGTCCCCACTCACCGTCCCCACTCACCGTCCCCACTCTCCGTCCCCACTCTCCGTCCCCACTCTCCGTCCCCACTCACCTTCGACACTCTCCGTCGCCACTCACCGTCCCCACTCTCCGTCCCCACTCACCGTCCCCACTCTCCATCCCCACTCACCGTCCCCACTCTCCATCCCCACTCACCGTCCCCACTCTCCGTCCCCACTCTCCGTCCCCACTCCCCGTCGCCACTCCCCGTCCCCACTCTCCGACCCCACTCTCCGACCCCACTCTCCTACCCCACTTACCGTCGCCACTCACCGTCGCCACTCACCGTCCCCACTCACCGTCCCCACTCTCCGTCCCCACTCACCGTCCCCACTCTCCGTCCCCACTCTCCGTCCCCACTCTCCGACCCCACTCTCCGACCCCACTCTCCGACCACACTCTCCGACCCCACTCACCGTCCCCACTCTCCGTCCCCAGTCTCCGTCCCCAGTCTCCGTCCCCAATCACCGTCCCCACTCTCCGTCCCCACTCAACGCCCCACTCACCGTCCCCACTCACCGTCCCCACTCACCGTCCCCACTCACCGTCCCCACTCTCCGTCCCCACTCCCCGTCCCCGCTCCCCGTCACCACTACCCGTCCCCACTCCCCGTCCCCACTCACCGTCCCCACTCCCCGTCCCCACTCAGTGTCCCCACTCTCCGTCCCCACTCACCGTCCCCACTCTCCGTCCCCACTCCCGTTCGCCACTCCCCTACCCCACTTCCCGACCCCACTCTCCGGCCCCACTCTCCGGCCCCACTCTCCGACCCCACTCACCGTCGCCACTCACCATCGCCACTCACCGTCCCCACTCACCGTCCCCACTCACCGTCCCCACTCACCGTACCCACTCTCTGTCCCCACTCTCCGTCCCCGCTCTCCGTCCCCGCTCTCCGTCCCCACTCTCCGACCCCACTCTCCGACCCCACTCTCCGACCCCACTCACCGTCCCCACTCTCCGTCCCCAGTCTCCGTCGCCACTCACCGTCGCCACTCACCGTCGCCACTCACCGTCGCCACTCACCGTCCCCACTCCCCGTCCCCACTCCCCGTCCCCACTCCCCGTCCTCACTCTCCGTCCCCACTCCCCGTCCCCACTCACCGTCCCCACTCCCCGTCCCCACTCCCCGTCCCCACTCTCCGTCCCCACTCACCGTCCCCACTCTCCATCCCCACTCATCGTCCCCACTCTCCGTCCCCACTCTCCGTCCCCACTCACCGTCCCCAATCCCCGTCCCCACTCAGTGCCCCCACTCACCATCGCCACTCTCAGTCCCCACTCACCGTCCCCACTCACCGTCCCCACTCACCGTCCCCACTCACCGTCCCCACTCTCCGTCCCCACTCTCCGTCCCCACTCACCGTGCCCACTCACCGTCCCCACTCCCCGTCCCCACTCCCCGTCCCCACTCCCCGTCCCCACTCAGTGTCCCCACTCAGGGTCCCCACTCACGGTCGCCACTCTCCGACCCCACTCTCCGACCCCACTCTCCGACCCCACTCTCCGACCCCACTCTCCGACCCCACTCTCCGACCCCACTCACCGTCGCCACTCACCTTCGCCACTCACCGTCCCCACTCACCGTCCCCACTCTCCGACCCCACTCTCCGACCCCACTCTCCGACCCCACTCACCGTCCCCACTCACCGTCCCCACTCACCGTCCCCACTCACCGTCCCCTCTCACCGTCCCCACTCACCGTCGCCACTCTCCGTCGCCACTCTCCGTCCCCACTCACCGTCCCCACTCACCGTCCCCACTCTCCATCCCCACTCTCCGTCCCCACTCTCCGTCCCCACTCTCCGTCCCCACTCACCGTCGCCACTCTCCGTCCCCACTCTCTGTCCCCACTCACCGTCCCCACTCTCCGTCCCCACTCTCCGTCCCCACTCTCCGTCCCCACTCACCGTCCCCACTCTCCGTCCCCACTCTCCGTCCCCACTCTCCGTCCCCACTCTCCGTCCCCACTCTCCGTCCCCACTCCCCGTCCCCACTCCCCGACCCCACTCCCCGACCCCACTCCCCGTCCCCACTCTCCGTCCCCACTCTCCGTCCCCACTCTCCGTCCCCACTCTCCGTCCCCACTCACCGTCCCCACTCTCCGTCCCCACTCTCCGTCCCCACTCTCCGTCCCCACTCTCCGTCCCCACTCCCCGTCCCCACTCCCCGTCCCCACTCTCCGACCCCACTCTCTGACCCCACTCTCCGTCCCCACTCTCCGACCCCACTCTCCGACCCCACTCTCCTACCCCACTCTCCTACCCCACTCACCGTCGCCACTCACCGTCGCCACTCACCGTCCCCACTCTCCGTCCCCACTTACCGTCCCCACTCACCGTCCCCACTCCCCGTCCCCACTCTACGACCCCACTCTCTGACCCCACTCACCATCCCCTGTCTCCGTCCCCACTCTCCGTCCCCTCTCCCCGTCCCCACTCCCCGTCCCCACTCACCGTCCCCACTCCCCGTCCCCACTCTCCGTCCCCACTCTCCGTCCCCACTCACCGTCCCCACTCTCCGTCCCCACTCTCCGTCCCCACTCATCGACCCCACTCTCCGTCCCCACTCACTGTCCCCACACCCCGTCCCCACTCAGTGTCCCCACTCACCGTCGCCACTCTCCGTCCCCACTCTCCGTCCCCACTCTCCGTCCCCACTCTCCGACCCCACTCTCCGACCCCACTCTCCGACCCCACTCACCGTCCCCACTCACCGTCCCCACTCACCGTCCCCACTCACCGTCCCCTCTCACCGTCCCCACTCACCGTCGCCACTCTCCGTCGCCACTCTCCGTCCCCACTCACCGTCCCCACTCACCGTCCCCACTCTCCATCCCCACTCTCCGTCCCCACTCTCCGTCCCCACTCACCGTCGCCACTCTCCGTCCCCACTCTCTGTCCCCACTCACCGTCCCCACTCTCCGTCCCCACTCTCCGTCCCCACTCTCCGTCCCCACTCACCGTCCCCACTCTCCGTCCCCACTCTCCGTCCCCACTCTCCGTCCCCACTCTCCGTCCCCACTCTCTGTCCCCACTCTCCGTCCCCACTCTCCGTCCCCACTCTCCGTCCCCACTCCCCGTCCCCACTCCCCGTCCCCACTCCCCGACCCCACTCCCCGACCCCACTCCCCGTCCCCACTCTCCGTCCCCACTCTCCGTCCCCACTCACCGTCCCCACTCTCCGTCCCCACTCTCCGTCCCCACTCTCCGTCCCCACTCTCCGTCCCCACTCACCGTCCCCACTCCCCGTCCCCACTCCCCGTCCCCACTCCCCGTCCCCACTCTCTGACCCCACTCTCTGACCCCACTCTCCGACCCCACTCTCCGACCCCACTCTCCGACCCCACTCTCCGACCCCACTCTCCTACCCCACTCTCCTACCCCACTCACCGTCGCCACTCACCGTCGCCAATCACCGTCCCCACTCTCCGTCCCCACTTACCGTCCCCACTCACCGTCCCCACTCTCCGTCCCCTCTCTACGACCCCACTCTCTGACCCCACTCACCGTCCCCAGTCTCCGTCCCCACTCTCCGTCCCCTCTCCCCGTCCCCACTCCCCGTCCCCACTCACCGTCCCCACTCCCCGTCCCCACTCTCCGTCCCCACTCTCCGTCCCCACTCACCGTCCCCACTCTCCGTCCCCACTCTCCGTCCCCACTCATCGACCCCACTCTCCGTCCCCACTCACTGTCCCCACACCCCGTCCCCACTCAGTGTCCCCACTCACCGTCGCCACTCTCCGTCCCCACTCTCCGTCCCCACTCTCCGTCACCACTCTCCGACCCCACTCTCCGACCCCACTCTCCGACCCCACTCACCGTCCCCACTCACCGTCCCCACTCACCGTCCCCACTCACCGTCCCCTCTCACCGTCCCCACTCACCGTCGCCACTCTCCGTCGCCACTCTCCGTCCCCACTCACCGTCCCCACTCACCGTCCCCACTCTCCATCCCCACTCTCCGTCCCCACTCTCCGTCCCCACTCACCGTCGCCACTCTCCGTCCCCACTCTCTGTCCCCACTCACCGTCCCCACTCTCCGTCCCCACTCTCCGTCCCCACTCTCCGTCCCCACTCACCGTCCCCACTCTCCGTCCCCACTCTCCGTCCCCACTCTCCGTCCCCACTCTCCGTCCCCACTCTCTGTCCCCACTCTCCGTCCCCACTCTCCGTCCCCACTCTCCGTCCCCACTCCCCGTCCCCACTCCCCGTCCCCACTCCCCGACCCCACTCCCCGACCCCACTCCCCGTCCCCACTCTCCGTCCCCACTCTCCGTCCCCACTCACCGTCCCCACTCTCCGTCCCCACTCTCCGTCCCCACTCTCCGTCCCCACTCTCCGTCCCCACTCACCGTCCCCACTCCCCGTCCCCACTCCCCGTCCCCACTCCCCGTCCCCACTCTCTGACCCCACTCTCTGACCCCACTCTCCGACCCCACTCTCCGACCCCACTCTCCGACCCCACTCTCCGACCCCACTCTCCTACCCCACTCTCCTACCCCACTCACCGTCGCCACTCACCGTCGCCAATCACCGTCCCCACTCTCCGTCCCCACTTACCGTCCCCACTCACCGTCCCCACTCTCCGTCCCCACTCTACGACCCCACTCTCTGACCCCACTCACCGTCCCCAGTCTCCGTCCCCACTCTCCGTCCCCACTCCCCGTCCCCACTCACCGTCCCCACTCCCCGTCCCCACTCTCCGTCCCCACTCTCCGTCCCCACTCACCGTCCCCACTCTCAGTCCCCACTCTCCGTCCCCACTCATCGACCCCACTCTCCGTCCCCACTCACTGTCCCCACACCCCGTCCCCACTCAGTGTCCCCACTCACCGTCGCCACTCTCCGTCCCCACTCTCCGTCCCCACTCTCCGTCCCCACTCTCCGTCCCCACTCTCTGTCCCCACTCACCGTCCCCACTCACCGTCCCCACTCACCGTCCCCACTCTCCGTCCCCACTCTCCGTCCCCACTCTCCGTCCCCACTCTCTGTCCCCACTCCCCGTCCCCACTCCCCGTCCCCACTCCCCGTCCCCACACACCGTCCCCACTCACCGTCCCCACTCACCGTCCCCACTCACCGTCCCCACTCACCGTCCCCACTCTCCGTCCCCACTCCCCGTCCCCACTCACCGTGGCCACTCACAGTCCACACTCTCCGACCCCACTCTCCGACCCCACTCTCCGTCCCCACTCTCATTCCCCACTCTCTGACCCCACTCTCCGACCCCACTCTCCGACCCCACTCTCCTACCCCACTCTCCTACTCCACTCACCGTCGCCACACACCGTCGCCACTCACCGTCGCCACTCACCGTCGCCACTCACCGTCCCCACTCCCCGTCCCCACTCCCCGTCCCCACTCCCCGTCCCCACTCCCCGTCCCCACTCCCCGTCCCCACTCCCCGTCCCCACTCTCCGTCCCCACTCACCGTCGCCACTCACCGTCCCCACTCTCCGACCCCACTTACCGTCCCCACACACCGTCCCCACTCACTGTCCCCACTCACCGTCCCCACTCACCGTCCCCACTCACCGTCCCCACTCTCCGTCCCCACTCTCCGACCCCACTCTCCTACCCCACTCACCGTCCCCACTCACCGTCGCCACTCACCGTCGCCACTCACCGTCGCCACTCACCCACGCCACTCACCGTCGCCACTCACCGTCCCCACTCCCCGTCCCCACTCCCCGTCCCCACTCTCCGTCCCCACTCTCCGTCCCCACTCACCGTCCCCACTCTCCGTCCCCACTTCACCGTCCCCACTCTCCGTCCCCACTCTCCGTCCCCACTCTCCGTCCCCACTCACCGTCCCCACTCACCGTCCCCACTCAGTGTCCCCACTCACCGTCGCCACTCTCCGTCCCCACTCACCGTCGCCACTCTCCGTCCCCACTTCACCGTCCCCACTCTCCGTCCCTACTCACCGTCCCCACTCAATGTCCCCACTCTCCGTCCCCACTCCCCGTCCCCACTCCCCGTCCCCACTCACCGTCCCCACTCACCGTCCCCACTCACCGTCCCCACTCCCCGTCCCCACTCACCGTCGCCACTCTCCGTCCCCACTCACCGTCCCCACTCTCCGTCCCCAATCACGGTCCCCAATCACCGTCCCCACTCTCCGTCCCCACTCTCCGTCCCCACTCCCCTTCCCCACTCACCGTATCCACTCTCCGTCCCCACTCCCCGTCCCCACACCCCGTCCCCACTCTCCGTCCCCACTCTCCGTCCCCACTGTCCGACCCCACTGTCCGACCCCACTCACCGTCGCCACTCACCGTCGCCACTCACCGTCCCCACTCTCTGTCCCCACTCTCCGTCCCCACTCTCTGTCCCCACTCTCCGTCCCCACTCTACGTCCCCACTCACCGTCCCCACTCTCCGTCCCCACTCTCCGTCCCCACTCACCGTCCCCACTCACTGTCCCCACTCACTGTCCCCACTCACTGTCCCCACTCACCGTCGCCACTCTCCGTCCCCACTCACCGTCCCCACTCACCGTCCCCACTCACCGTCCCCACTCACCGTCCCCACTCTCCGTCCCCACTCACCGTCCCCACTCTCCGTCCCCACTCTCTGTCCCCACTCTCCGTCCCCACTCCCCGTCCCCACTCCCCGTCCCCACTCCCCGTCCCCACTCCCCGTCCCCACTCCCCGTCCCCACTCCCCGTCCCCACTCTCCGTCCCCACTCTCTGTCCCCACTCTCTGTCCCCACTCTCTGTCCCCACTCTCTGTCCCCACTCTCCGACCCCACTCTCCGACCCCACTCTCCTACAACACTCACCGTCGCCACTCACCGTCCCCACTCTCCGACCCCACTCTCCGTCCCCACTCTCCGACCCCAATCTCCGACCCCACTCTCCTACCTCACTCACCGTCGCCACTCACCGTCGCCACTCACCGTCGCCACTCCCCGTCCCCACTCCCCGTCCCCACTCCCCGTCCCCACTCTCCGTCCCCACCCGCCGACCCCACTCACCGTCGCCACTCACCGTCGCCACTCACCGTCCGCACTCTCCAACCCCAGTTACCGTCCCCACTCTCCGTCCCCACTCACCGTCCCCACTCACCGTCCCCACTCAGTGTCCCCACTCACCGTCGCCACTCTCCGTCCCCACTTCACCGTCCCCACTCTCCGTCCCCACTCTCCGTCCCTACTCACCGTCCCCACTCACCGTCCCCACTCACCGTCCCCACTCTCCGTCCCCACTCCCCGTCCCCACTCCCCGTCCCCACTCACCGTCCCCACTCACCGTCCCCACTCACCGTCCCCACTCCCCGTCCCCACTCCCCGAACCCACTCACCGTCGCCACTCTCCGTCCCCACTCACCGTCCCCACTCTCCGTCCCCACTCTCCGTCCCCAATCACGGTCCCCAATTACATTCCCCACTCTCCGTCCCCACTCTCCGTCCCCACTCCCCGTCCCCACTCACTGTACCCACTCTCCGTCCCCACTCCCCGTCCCCACTCCCCGTCCCCACTCCCCGTCCCCACTCTCCGTCCCCACTCTCCGTCCCCACTCTCCGACCCCTCTGTCCGACCCCACTCACCGTCGCCACTCACCGTCGCCACTCACCGTCCCCACTCTCCGTCCCCACTCTCCGTCCCCACTCTCCGTCCCCACTCTACGTCCCCACTCTCCGTCCCCACTCTCCGTCCCCACTCACCGTCCCCACTCAGTGTCCCCACTCACTGTCCCCACTCACTGTCCCCACTCACCGTCCCCACTCAGTGTCCCCACTCTCCGTCCCCACTCACCGTCCCCACTCACCGCCCCCACTCTCCGTCCCCACTCACCGTCCCCACTCTCCGTCCCCACTCTCCGTCCCCACTCTCCGTCCCCACTCTCTGTCCCCACTCTCCGTCCCCACTCCCCGTCCCCACTCCCCGTCCCCACTCCCCGTCCCCACTCTCCATCCCCACTCTCTGTCCCCACTCTCTGTCCCCACTCTCCGACCCCACTCTCCTACAACACTCACCGTCGCCACTCACCGTCCCCACTCTCCGACCCCACTCTCCGTCCCCACTCTCCGTCCCCACTCTCCGTACCCACTCTCCGACCCCACTCTCCTACCCCACTCACCGTCGCCACTCACCGTCGCCACTCACCGTCGCCACTCACCGTCCCCACTCCCCGTACCCACTCCCCGTCCCCACTCCCCGTCCCCACTCCCCGTCCCCACTCCCCGTCCCCACTCCCCGTCCCCACTCTCCGTCCCCACTCTCCGACCCCACTCACCGTCGCCACTCACCGTCCGCACTCTCCAACTCCACTCACCGTCCGCACTCACCGTCCCCACTCACCGTCCCCACTCACTGTCCCCACTCACCGTCCCCACTCACCGTCTCCACTCTCCGTCCCCACTCTCCGTCCCCACTCACCGTCCCCACTCTCCGTCCCCACTCTCCGTCCCCACTCTCCGTCCCCACTCCCCGTCCACACTCCCCGTCCACACTCCCCGTCCCCACTCACCGTCCCCACTCACCGTCCCCACTCACCGTCCCCACTCTCCGACCCCACACTCCGACCCCACTCTCCGACCCCACCCTCCTACCCCACTCACAGTCGCCACTCACCATCCCCACTCTCTGTCCCCACTCTCCGTCCCCACTCTCTGACCCCACTCTCCGACCCCACTCTCCTACCCCACTCTCCTACCCCACTCACCGTCGCCACACACCGTCGCCACTCACCGTCCCCACTCCCCGTCCCCACTCCCCGTCCCCACTCCCCGTCCCCACTCCCCGTACCCACTCCCCGTCCCCACTCCCCGTCCCCACTCCCCGTCCCCACTCTCCGTCCCCACTCACCGTCGTCACTCACCGTCGCCACTCACCGTCCCCACTCTCCGACCCCACTTACCGTCCCCACTCACCGTCCCCACTCACCGTCCCCACTCACCGTCCCCACTCACCGTCCCCACTCACCGTCCCCACTCACCGTCCCCACACTCCGTCCCCACTCTCCGTCCCCACTCTCCGTCCCCACTCTCCGTCCCCACTCTCCGTCCCCACTCACCGTCCCCACTCTCCGTCCCCACTCTCCGACCCCACTCTCCTACCCCACTCTCCTACCCCACACTCCTACCCCACTCACCGTCGCCACTCACCGACCCCACTCTCCGATCCCACTCTCCGTCCCCACTCTCCGTCCCCGCTCACCGTCCCCACTCTCCGTCCCCACTTCACCGTCCCCACTCTCCGTCCCCACTCTCCGTCCCCACTCACCGTCCCCACTCACCGTCCCCACTCCACGTCCCCACTCAGTGTCCCCACTCAGTGTCCCCACTCAGTGTCCCCACTCACCGTCCCCACTCACCGTCCCCACTCTTCGACCCCACTCTTCGACCCCACTCTCCGTCCCCACTCTCCGTCCCCACTCTCCGTCCCCACTCACCGTACCCACTCCCCGTCCCCACTCAGTGTCCCCACTCACCGTCGTCACTCTCCGTCCCCACTCACCGTCCCCACTCTCCGTCCCCACTCTCCGTCCCCACTCTACGTCCCCACTCTCCGTCCCCAATCTCCGTCCCCACTCACCGTCCCCACTCACCGTCCCCACTCTCTGTCCCCACTCACCGTCCCCACTCAGTGTCCCCACTCACTGTCCCCACTCTACGTCCCCACTCTCCGTCCCCACTCTCCGTCCCCACTCACCGTCCCCACTCAGTGTCCCCACTCACTGTCCCCACTCACTGTCCCCACTCACCCACGCCACTCTCCGTCCCCACTCACCGTCCCCACTCACCGCCCCCACTCTCCGTCCCCACTCACCGTCCCCACTCTCCGTCCCCACTCTCCGTCCCCACTCTCCGTCCCCACTCTCTGTCCCCACTCTCCGTCCCCACTCCCCGTCCCCACTCCCCGTCCCCACTCTCCATCCCCACTCTCTGTCCCCACTCTCTGTTCGCACTCTCCTACCCCACTCACCGTCGCCACTCACCGTCGCCACTCACCGTCGCCACTCACCGTCGCCACTCACCGTCCCCACTCCCCGTACCCACTCCCCGTCCCCACTCCCCGTCCCCACTCCCCGTCCCCACTCCCCGTCCCCACTCCCCGTCCCCACTCTCCGTCCCCACTCTCCGACCCCACTCACCGTCGCCACTCACCGTCCGCACTCTCCAACTCCACTCACCGTCCGCACTCACCGTCCCCACTCACCGTCCCCACTCACTGTCCCCACTCACCGTCCCCACTCACCGTCTCCACTCTCCGTCCCCACTCTCCGTCCCCACTCACCGTCCCCACTCTCCGTCCCCACTCTCCGTCCCCACTCTCCGTCCCCACTCCCCGTCCACACTCCCCGTCCACACTCCCCGTCCCCACTCACCGTCCCCACTCACCGTCCCCACTCTCCGTCCCCACTCTCCTTCCCCACTCTCCGTCCCCACTCTCCGTCCCCACTCTCTGTCCCCACTCTCCGACCCCACACTCCGACCCCACTCTCCGACCCCACCCTCCTACCCCACTCACAGTCGCCACTCACCATCCCCACTCTCTGTCCCCACTCTCCGTCCCCACTCTCCGTCCCCACTCTCTGACCCCACTCTCCGACCCCACTCTCCTACCCCACTCTCCTACCCCACTCACCGTCGCCACACACCGTCGCCACTCACCGTCCCCACTCCCCGTCCCCACTCCCCGTCCCCACTCCCCGTACCCACTCCCCGTCCCCACTCCCCGTCCCCACTCCCCGTCCCCACTCTCCGTCCCCACTCACCGTCGTCACTCACCGTCGCCACTCACCGTCCCCACTCTCCGACCCCACTTACCGTCCCCACTCACCGTCCCCACTCACCGTCCCCACTCACCGTCCCCACTCACCGTCCCCACTCACCGTCCCCACTCACCGTCCCCACTCTCCGTCCCCACTCTCCGTCCCCACTCTCCGTCCCCACTCTCCGTCCCCACTCTCCGTCCCCACTCTCCGTCCCCACTCACCGTCCCCACTCTCCGTCCCCACTCTCCGACCCCACTCTGCTACCCCACTCTCCTACCCCACTCTCCTACCCCACTCACCGTCGCCACTCACCGACCCCACTCTCCGATCCCACTCTCCGTCCCCACTCTCCGTCCCCACTCACCGTCCCCACTCTCCGTCCCCACTTCACCGTCCCCACTCTCCGTCCCCACTCACCGTCCCCACTCACCGTCCCCACTCCACGTCCCCACTCAGTGTCCCCACTCAGTGTCCCCACTCAGTGTCCCCACTCAGTGTCCCCACTCACCGTCCCCACTCTTCGACCCCACTCTTCGACCCCACTCTCCGTCCCCACTCTCCGTCCCCACTCTCCGTCCCCACTCACCGTACCCACTCACCGTACCCACTCCCCGTCCCCACTCAGTGTCCCCACTCACCGTCGTCACTCTCCGTCCCCACTCACCGTCCCCACTCTCCGTCCCCACTCTCCGTCCCCACTCTCCGTCCCCACTCTACGTCCCCACTCTCCGTCCCCAATCTCCGTCCCCACTCACCGTCCCCACTCACCGTCCCCACCCTCTGTCCCCACTCACCGTCCCGACTCAGTGTCCCCACTCACTGTCCCCACTCACCGTCGCCACTCTCCGTCCCCACTCACCGTCCCCACTCACCGTCCCCACTCTCCGTCCCCACTCCCCGTCCCCACTCCCCGTCCCCACTCTCCGTCCCCACTCTCCGACCCCACTCACCGTCGCCACTCACCGTCCGCACTCTCCAACTCCACTCACCGTCCGCACTCACCGTCCCCACTCACCGTCCCCACTCACTGTCCCCACTCTCCGTCCCCACTCACCGTCCCCACTCTCCGTCCCCACTCTCCGTCCCCACTCTCCGTCCCCACTCTCTGTCCCCACTCTCCGTCCCCACTCCCCGTCCCCACTCCCCGTCCCCACTCCCCGTCCCCACTCTCCATTCCCACTCTCTGTCCCCACTCTCTGTTCCCACTCTCCGACCCCACTCTCCGACCCCACTCTCCTACAACACTCACCGTCGCCACTCACCGTCCCCACTCTCCGACCCCACTCTCCGTCCCCACTCTCCGTCCCCACTCTCCGTCCCCACTCTCCGACCCCACTCTCCTACCCCACTCACCGTCGCCACTCACCGTCGCCACTCACCGTCGCCACTCACCGTCGCCACTCACCGTCGCCACTCACCGTCCCCACTCCCCGTACCCACTCCCCGTCCCCACTCCCCGTCCCCACTCCCCGTCCCCACTCCCCGTCCCACTCCCCGTCCCCACTCTCCGTCCCCACTCTCCGTCCCCACTCACCGCGCCACTCACCGTCCGCACTCTCCAACTCCACTCACCGTCCGCACTCACCGTCCCCACTCACCGTCCCCACTCACTGTCCCCACTCACCGTCCCCACTCACCGTCTCCACTCTCCGTCCCCACTCTCCGTCCCCACTCTCCGTCCCCACTCTCCGTCCCCACTCTCCGTCCCCACTCCCCGTCCACACTCCCCGTCCACACTCCCCGTCCCCACTCACCGTCCCCACTCACCGTCCCCACTCTCCGTCCCCACTCTCCTTCCCCACTCTCCGTCCCCACTCTCCGTCCCCACTCTCTGTCCCCACTCTCCGACCCCACACTCCGACCCCACTCTCCGACCCCACCCTCCTACCCCACTCACAGTCGCCACTCACCATCCCCACTCTCTGTCCCCACTCTCCGTCCCCACTCTCCGTCCCCACTCTCTGACCCCACTCTCCGACCCCACTCTCCTACCCCACTCTCCTACCCCACTCACCGTCGCCACACACCGTCGCCACTCACCGTCCCCACTCCCCGTCCCCACTCCCCGTCCCCACTCCCCGTACCCACTCCCCGTCCCCACTCCCCGTCCCCACTCCCCGTCCCCACTCTCCGTCCCCACTCACCGTCGTCACTCACCGTCGCCACTCACCGTCCCCACTCTCCGACCCCACTTACCGTCCCCACTCACCGTCCCCACTCACCGTCCCCACTCACCGTCCCCACTCACCGTCCCCACTCACCGTCCCCACTCACCGTCCCCACTCTCCGTCCCCACTCTCCGTCCCCACTCTCCGTCCCCACTCTCCGTCCCCACTCTCCGTCCCCACTCACCGTCCCCACTCTCCGTCCCCACTCTCCGACCCCACTCTCCTACCCCACTCTCCTACCCCACGCTCCTACCCCACTCTCCTACCCCACTCACCGTCGCCACTCACCGACCCCACTCTCCGATCCCACTCTCCGTCCCCACTCTCCGTCCCCACTCACCGTCCCCACTCTCCGTCCCCACTTCACCGTCCCCACTCTCCGTCCCCACTCACCGTCCCCACTCACCGTCCCCACTCCACGTCCCCACTCAGTGTCCCCACTCAGTGTCCCCACTCAGTGTCCCCACTCACCGTCCCCACTCTTCGACCCCACTCTTCGACCCCACTCTCCGTCCCCACTCTCCGTCCCCACTCTCCGTCCCCACTCACCGTACCCACTCACCGTACCCACTCCCCGTCCCCACTCAGTGTCCCCACTCACCGTCGTCACTCTCCGTCCCCACTCACCGTCCCCACTCTCCGTCCCCACTCTCCGTCCCCACTCTCCGTCCCCACTCTATGTCCCCACTCTCCGTCCCCACTCTCCGTCCCCAATCTCCGTCCCCACTCACCGTCCCCACTCACCGTCCCCACTCTCTGTTCCCACTCACCGTCCCGACTCAGTGTCCCCACTCACTGTCCCCACTCACCGTCGCCACTCTCCGTCCCCACTCACCGTCCCCACTCACCGTCCCCACTCTCCGTCCCCACTCACCGTCCCCACTCTCCTACCCCACTCTCCTACCCCACTCTCCGTCCCCACTCCCCGTCCCCACTCCCCGTCCCCACTCTCCGTCCCCACTCTCTGTCCCCACTCTCTGTCCCCACTCCCTGTCCCCACTCTCCGACCCCACTCTCCTGCAACACTCACCATCACCACTCACCGTCACCACTCACCGTCCCCACTCTCTGACCCCACTCTCCGTCCCCACTCTCCGACCCCACTCTCCGACCCCACTCACCGTCACCACTCACCGTCGCCACTCACCGTCGCCACTCACCGTCGCCACTCACCGTCGCCACTCACCGTCCCCACTCCCCGTCCCCACTCCCCGTCCCCACTCACCGTCCCCACTCCCCGTCCCCACTCTCCGACCCCACTCACCGTCGCCACTCACCGTCGCCACTCACCGACCCCACACTCCGACCCCACTCACCGTCCCCACTCACCGTCCCCACTCACCGTCCCCACTCACCGTCCCCACTCTCCGTCCCCACTCTCCGTCCCCACTCTCCGTCCCCACACACCGTCCCCACACACCGTCCCCACACACCGTCCCCACTCTCCGTCCCCAATCTCCGTCCCCAATCCCCGTCCCCACTCCCCGTCCCCACTCCCCGTCCCCACTCACCGTCCCCACTCTCCGTCCCCACTCTCCTTGCCCACTCTTCGTCCCCACTCTCCGACCCCACTCTCCTACCCCACACACCGTCGCCACTCACCGTCCCCACTCACAGTCCCCACTCTCCGACCCCACTCTCCTACCCCACTCACCGTCGCCACTCACCGTCGCCACTCACCGTCGCCACTCACCGTCGCCACTCACCGTCGCCACTCACCGTCCCCACTCCCCGTCCCCACTCCCCGTCCCCACTCCCCGTCCCCACTCTCCGTCCCCACTCACCGTCCCCACTCCCCGTCCCCACTCAGTGTCCCCACTCACCGTCGCCACTCTCTGTCCCCACTTCAACGTCCCCACTCTCCGTCCCCACTCACCGTCCCCACTCTCCGTCCCCACTCAGTGTCCCCACTCACCATCGTCACTCTCCGTCCCCTCTCTCCGTCCCAACTCTCCTTCCCCACTCTCCGTCCCAACTCTCCGTCCCAACTCTCCGTCCCCACTCTCCGTCCCCACTCTCCGTCCCCACTATCCGTCCCCACTCCCCGTCCCCACTCAACGTCCCCACTCACCGTCCCCACTCACCGTCCCCACACAGTGTCCCCACTCACTGTCGCCACTCTCCGTCCCCACTCACCGTCGCCACTCTCCGTCCCCACTCTCTGTCCCCACTACCCGTCCCCACTACCCGTCCCCACTCCCCGTCCCCACTCCCCGTCCCCACTCCCCGTCCCCACTTACCGTCCCCACTCTCCGTCCCCACTCCCCGTCCCCACTCTCCGTCCCCACTCTCCGTCCCCACTCTCCGTCCACACTCTCCGACCCCACTTTCCGACCCCACTCTCCGACCCCACTCTCCGACCCCACTCTCCGACCCCACTCTCCTACACCACTCACCGTCGCCACTCACCGTCGCCACTCACCGTCGCCACTCACCGTCGCCACTCACCGTCCCCACTCACCGTCCCCACTCTCTGACCCCACTCTCTGACCCCACTCTCCGACCCCACTCACCGACCCCACTCACCGTCCCCACTCTCCGTCCCCACTCTCCGACCCACTCTCCGTCCCCACTTACCGTCCCCACTCTCCGTCCCCACTCCCCGTCCCCACTCTCCGTCCCCACTCTCCGTCCCCTTTCTCCGTCCCCACTCTCCGTCCCCACTCTCCGTCCCCACTCTCCGTCCCCACTCACCGTCCCCACTCTCCGTCCCCACTCTCCGACCCCACTCTCCTACCCCACTCTCCTACCCCACTTTCCTACCCCACTCACCGTCGCCACTCACCGACCCCACTCTCCGATCCCACTCTCCGTCCCCACTCTCCGTCCCCACTCACCGTCCCCACTCTCCGTCCCCACTTCACCGTCCCCACTCTCCGTCCCCACTCTCCGTCCCCACTCACCGTCCCCACTCACCGTCCCCACTCCACGTCCCCACTCAGTGTCCCCACTCAGTGTCCCCACTCAGTGTCCCCACTCAGTGTCCCCACTCACCGTCCCCACTCTTCGACCCCACTCTTCGACCCCACTCTCCGTCCCCACTCTCCGTCCCCACTCTCCGTCCCCACTCACCGTACCCACTCCCCGTCCCCACTCAGTGTCCCCACTCACCGTCGTCACTCTCCGTCCCCACTCACCGTCCCCACTCTCCGTCCCCACTCTCCGTCCCCACTCTCCGTCCCCACTCTACGTCCCCACTCTCCGTCCCCAATCTCCGTCCCCACTCACCGTCCCCACTCACCGTCCCCACTCTCTGTCCCCACTCACCGTCCCCACTCAGTGTCCCCACTCACTGTCCCCACTCTACGTCCCCACTCTCCGTCCCCACTCTCCGTCCCCACTCACCGTCCCCACTCAGTGTCCCCACTCACTGTCCCCACTCACTGTCCCCACTCACCGTCGCCACTCTCCGTCCCCACTCACCATCCCCACTCACCGCCCCCACTCTCCGTCCCCACTCACCGTCCCCACTCTCCGTCCCCACTCTCCGTCCCCACTCTCCGTCCGCACTCTCTGTCCCCACTCTCCGTCCCCACTCCCCGTCCCCACTCCCCGTCCCCACTCCCCGTCCCCACTCTCCATCCCCACTCTCTGTCCCCACTCTCTGTCCCCACTCTCCGACCCCACTCTCCGACCCCACTCTCCTACAACACTCACCGTCGCCACTCACCGTCCCCACTCTCCGACCCCACTCTCCGTCCCCACTCTCCGTCCCCACTCTCCGTCCCCACTCTCCGACCCCACTCTCCGACCCCACTCACCGTCGCCACTCACCGTCGCCACTCACCGTCGCCACTCACCGTCCCCACTCCCCGTACCCACTCCCCGTCCCCACTCCCCGTCCCCACTCCCCGTCCCCACTCCCCGTCCCCACTCCCCGTCCCCACTCTCCGACCCCACTCACCGTCGCCACTCACCGTCCGCACTCTCCAACTCCACTCACCGTCCGCACTCACCGTCCCCACTCACCGTCCCCACTCACTGTCCCCACTCACCGTCCCCACTCACCGTCTCCACTCTCCGTCCCCACTCTCCGTCCCCACTCACCGTCCCCACTCTCCGTCCCCACTCTCCGTCCCACTCTCCGTCCCCACTCCCCGTCCACACTCCCCGTCCACACTCCCCGTCCCCACTCACCGTCCCCACTCACCGTCCCCACTCTCCGTCCCCACTCTCCTTCCCCACTCTCCGTCCCCACTCTCCGTCCCCACTCTCTGTCCCCACTCTCCGACCCCACACTCCGACCCCACTCTCCGACCCCACCCTCCTACCCCACTCACAGTCGCCACTCACCATCCCCACTCTCTGTCCCCACTCTCCGTCCCCACTCTCCGTCCCCACTCTCTGACCCCACTCTCCGACCCCACTCTCCTACCCCACTCTCCTACCCCACTCACCGTCGCCACACACCGTCGCCACTCACCGTCCCCACTCCCCGTCCCCACTCCCCGTCCCCACTCCCCGTACCCACTCCCCGTCCCCACTCCCCGTCCCCACTCCCCGTCCCCACTCTCCGTCCCCACTCTCCGTCCCCACTCACCGTCGTCACTCACCGTCGCCACTCACCGTCCCCACTCTCCGACCCCACTTACCGTCCCCACTCACCGTCCCCACTCACCGTCCCCACTCACCGTCCCCACTCACCGTCCCCACTCACCGTCCCCACTCTCCGTCCCCACTCTCCGTCCCCACTCTCCGTCCCCACTCTCCGTCCCCACTCTCCGTCCCCACTCTCCGTCCCCACTCACCGTCCCCACTCTCCGTCCCCACTCTCCGACCCCACTCTCCTACCCCACTCTCCTACCCCACTCTCCTACCCCACTCACCGTCGCCACTCACCGACCCCACTCTCCGATCCCACTCTCCGTCCCCACTCTCCGTCCCCACTCACCGTCCCCACTCTCCGTCCCCACTTCACCGTCCCCACTCTCCGTCCCCACTCTCCGTCCCCACTCACCGTCCCCACTCACCGTCCCCACTCCACGTCCCCACTCAGTGTCCCCACTCAGTGTCCCCACTCAGTGTCCCCACTCAGTGTCCCCACTCACCGTCCCCACTCTTCGACCCCACTCTTCGACCCCACTCTCCGTCCCCACTCTCCGTCCCCACTCTCCGTCCCCACTCACCGTACCCACTCCCCGTCCCCACTCAGTGTCCCCACTCACCGTCGTCACTCTCCGTCCCCACTCACCGTCCCCACTCTCCGTCCCCACTCTCCGTCCCCACTCTCCGTCCCCACTCTACGTCCCCACTCTCCGTCCCCAATCTCCGTCCCCACTCACCGTCCCCACTCACCGTCCCCACTCTCTGTCCCCACTCACCGTCCCCACTCAGTGTCCCCACTCACTGTCCCCACTCACCGTCGCCACTCTCCGTCCCCACTCACCGTCCCCACTCACCGTCCCCACTCTCCGTCCCCACTCACCGTCCCCACTCTCCTACCCCACTCTCCTACCCCACTCTCCGTCCCCACTCCCCGTCCCCACTCCCCGTCCCCACTCTCTGTCCCCACTCTCTGTCCCCACTCTATGTCCCCACTCTCTGTCCCTACTCTCTGTCCCCACTCTCCGACCCCACTCTCCTGCAACACTCACCGTCACCACTCACCGTCACCACTCACCGTCCCCACTCTCTGACCCCACTCTCCGTCCCCACTCTCCGACCCCACTCTCCGACCCCACTCACTGTCAACACTCACCGTCGCCACTCACCGTCGCCACTCACCGTCGCCACTCACCGTCGCCACTCACCGTCCCCACTCCCCGTCCCCACTCACCGTCCCCACTCCCCGTCCCCACTCTCCGACCCCACTCACCGTCGCCACTCACCGTCGCCACTCACCGTCCCCACACTCCGACCCCACTCACCGTCCCCACTCACCGTCCCCACTCACCGTCCCCACTCACCGTCCCCACTCTCCGTCCCCACTCTCCGTCCCCACTCTCCGTCCCCACTCTCCGTCCCCACACACCGTCCCCACACACCGTCCCCACACACCGTCCCCACTCTCCGTCCCCAATCTCCGTCCCCAATCCCCGTCCCCACTCCCCGTCCCCACTCCCCGTCCCCACTCACCGTCCCCACTCTCCGTCCCCACTCTCCTTGCCCACTCTTCGTCCCCACTCTCCGACCCCACTCTCCTACCCCACACACCGTCGCCACTCACCGTCCCCACTCACAGTCCCCACTCTCCGACCCCACTCTCCTACCCCACTCACCGTCGCCACTCACCGTCGCCACTCACCGTCGCCACTCACCGTCGCCACTCACCGTCGCCACTCACCGTCCCCACTCCCCGTCCCCACTCCCCGTCCCCACTCCCCGTCCCCACTCTCCGTCCCCACTCACCGTCCCCACTCCCCGTCCCCACTCAGTGTCCCCACTCACCGTCGCCACTCTCTGTCCCCACTTCAACGTCCCCACTCTCCGTCCCCACTCACCGTCCCCACTCTCCGTCCCCACTCAGTGTCCCCACTCACCATCATCACTCTCCGTCCCCTCTCTCCGTCCCAACTCTCCGTCCCCACTCTCCGTCCCAACTCTCCGTCCCAACTCTCCGTCCCCACTCTCCGTCCCCACTCTCCGTCCCCACTATCCGTCCCCACTCCCCGTCCCCACTCAACGTCCCCACTCACCGTCCCCACTCACCGTCCCCACACAGTGTCCCCACTCACCATCGCCACTCTCCGTCCCCACTCACCGTCGCCACTCTCCGTCCCCACTCTCTGTCCCCACTACCCGTCCCCACTCCCCGTCCCCACTCCCCGTCCCCACTCCCCGTCCCCACTTACCGTCCCCACTCTCCGTCCCCACTCCCCGTCCCCACTCTCCGTCCCCACTCTCCGTCCCCACTCTCCGTCCACACTCTCCGACCCCACTTTCCGACCCCACTCTCCGACCCCACTCTCCGACCCCACTCTCCGACCCCACTCTCCTACACCACTCACCGTCGCCACTCACCGTCGCCACTCACCGTCGCCACTCACCGTCGCCACTCACCGTCGCCACTCACCGTCCCCACTCTCTGACCCCACTCTCTGACCCCACTCTCCGACCCCACTCACCGACCCCACTCACCGTCCCCACTCTCCGTCCCCACTCTCCGACCCACTCTCCGTCCCCACTTACCGTCCCCACTCTCCGTCCCCACTCCCCGTCCCCACTCTCCGTCCCCACTCTCCGTCCCCACTCTCCGTCCCCACTCTCCGACCCCACTCTCCGACCCCACTCTCCGACCCCACTCTCCTACACCACTCACCGTCGCCACTCACCGTCGCCACTCACCGTCGCCACTCACCGTCGCCACTCACCGTCCCCACTCACCGTCCCCACTCTATGACCCCACTCTCTGACCCCACTCTCTGACCCCACTCTCCGACCCCACTCACCGACCCCACTCACCGTCCCCACTCTCCGTCCCCACTCTCCGACCCCACTCTCCGTCCCCACTCTCCGACCCCACTCTCCGACCCCACTCTCCGACCCCACACACGGTCCCCACTCACCCTCCCCACTCACCCTCCCCACTCCCCGTCCCCACTCCCCGTCCCCACTCCCCGTCCCCACTCCCCGTCCCCACTCACCGTCCCCACTCACCGTCCCCACTCTCCGTCCCCACTCTCCGTCCCCACTCTCCGTCCCCACTCTCCGACCCCACTGACCGTCCCCACTCTCCGACCCCACTCACCGTCGCCACTCACCGTCGCCACTCACCATCCCTACTCACCGTCCCCACTCACCGTCCCCACTCACCGTCCCCACTCACCGTCCCCACTCCCCGTCCCCACTCTCCGTCCCCACTTACCGTCTCCACTCTCCGTCCCCACTTCACCGTCCCCACTTCACCGTCCCCACTTCTCTGTCCCCACTTCACAGTCCCCACTCCCCGTCCCCACTCCCCGTCCCCACTCACCGTCCCCACTCACCGTCCCCACTCTCCGTCCCCACTCACCGTCCCCACTCCCGTCTCCACTCAGTGTCCCCACTCACCGTCGCTACTCTCCGTCCCCACTCCCCGTCCCCACTCACCGTCCCCACTCTCCGTCCCCACTCCCCGTCCCCACTCTCCGTCCCCACTCACCGTCCCCACTCTCCATCCCCACTCCCCGTCCCCACTCCCGTCCCCACTCACCGTCCCACTCACCGTCCCCACTCACCGTCCCCACTCACCGTCCCCACTCCCCGTCCCCAATCACGGTCCCCAATCACCGTCCCCACTCTCCGTCCCCACTCTCCGTCCCCAATCACCGTCCCCACTCTCCGTCCCCACTCTCCGTCCCACTCTCCGTCCCCACTCCCCGTCCCCACTCACTGTACCCACTCTCCGTCCCCACTCTCCGTCCCCACTCTCCGTCCCCACTCTTCCGTCCCCACTCTCCGACCCCACTGTCCGACCCCACTCACCGTCGCCACTCTCCGACCCCACTCACCGTCCCCACTCACCGTCCCCACTCTCTGACCCCACTTACCGCCCCCACTCCCCGCCCCCACTCCCCGTCCCCACTCCCCATCCCCACTCTCCGACCCCACTCTCCGACCCCACTCACCGTCCCCACTCTCCGTCCCCACTCACCATCCCCCCTCTCCGTCCCCCCTCTCCGTCCCCACTCTCCGTCCCCACTCTCCGTCCCACTCTCCGTCCCCACTCTCCGACCCCACTCACCCTCGCCACTCACCGTCGCCACTCACCATCCCCACTCCCCGTCCCCACTCCCCGTCCCCACTCTCCGTCCCCACTCTCCGTCCCCACTCTCCGTCCCCACTCTCCGACCCCACACTCCGTCGCTACTCACCGTCCCCACTCTCCGACCCCACTCTCCGACCCCACTCTCCGTCGCCACTCACCGTCCCCAGTCACCGTCCCCACTCTCCGTCCCCAAACTCCGACCCCACTCTCCGACCCCACTCACCGTCCCCACTCACCCTCCCCACTCCCCGTCCCCACTCCCCGTCCCCACTCCCGCCCCCACTCCCCGCCCCCACTCCCCCGCCCCCACTCCCCGCCCCCACTCCCCGTCCCCACTCCCCGTCCCAACTCACCGTCCCAACTCACCGTCCCCACTCACCGTCCCCACTCACCGTCCCTACTCTCCGACCCCACTCACCGTCCCCACTCTCCGACCCCACTCACCGTCCCCACTATCCGACCCCACTCACCATCCCCACTCACCGTCCCCACTCTCCGACCCCACTTACCGCCCCCACTTACCGCACCCACTCCCGGTCCCCACTCCCCATCCCCACTCTCCGTCCCCACTCTCCGACCCCACTCTCCGTCCCCACTCTCTGTCCCCACTCACCGTCCCCACTCACCATCCCCACTCTCCATCCCCACTTCACTGTCCCACTCTCCGTTCCCACTCACTGTCCCCACTCTCCGTCCCCACTCACCGCCCCCACTCCCTGTCCCACTCAGTGTCCCCACCTACCGTCGCCACTCTCCGTCCCCACTCACCGTCGCCACTCACCGTCCCCACTCTCCGTCCCCACTCTCCGTCCCCACTCTCCGTCCCCACTCACCGTCCCCACTCTCCATCCCCACTCTCCGTCCCCACTCTCCGTCCCCACTCTCCGTCCCCCACTCACCGCCCCACTCACCGTCCCCACTCACCGTCCCCACTCCCCGTCCCCACTCAGTGTCCCCACTCACCATCGCCATTCTCCGACCCCACTCTCCCACCCACTCTCCCACCCCACTCTCCGACCCCACTCACCGTCGCCACTCACCGTCGCCACTCACCGTCCCCTCTCTCCGACCCCACTCTCTGACCCCACTCACCGTCCCCACTCTCCGTCCCCACTCACCGTCCCCACTTACCGCCCCCACTCCCCGTCCCCACTCCCCATCCCCACTCTCCGACCCCACTCTCCGACCCCACTCTCCGACCCCACTCTCCGACCCCACTCTCCGTCCCCACTCTCCGTCCCCACTCACCGTCCCCACTCACCGTCCCCACTTTCCATCCCCACTTCACTGTCCCCACTCTCCGTCCCCACTCACTGTCCCCACTCACTGTCCCCACTCTCCGTCCCCACTCACCGTCCCCACTCCCTGTCCCACTCAGTGTCCCCACTTACCGTCGCCACTCTCCGTCCCCACTCCCCGTCCCCACTCTCCGTCCCCACTCTCCGTCCCCACTCACCGACCCCACTCTCCGTCCCCACTCTCCGTCCCCACTCTCCGTCCCCACTCTCCGTCCCCACTCTCCGTCCCCACTCTCCGTCCCCACTCACCGTCCCCACTCCCCGTCCCCACTCAGTGTCCCCACTCACCATCCCCACTCTCCGACCCCACTCTGCGACCCCACTCACCGTCGCCACTCACCGTCGCCACTCACCGTCCCACTCTCCGACCCCACTCTCCGTCCCCACTCACCGTCCCCACTCTCCATCCCCACTCTCCGTCCCCACTCTCCGTCCCCACTCTCCGTCCCCACTCACCGCCCCACTCACCGTCCCCACTCACCGTCCCCACTCCCCGTCCCCACTCAGGTGTCCCCACTCACCATCGCCATTCTCCGACCCCACTCTCCCACCCCACTCTCCGACCCCACTCTCCGACCCCACTCACCATCGCCACTCACCGTCGCCACTCACCGTCGCCACTCACCGTCCCCACTCTCCGACCCCACTCTCTGACCCCACTCACCGTCCCCACTCTCCGTCCCCACTCACCGTCCCCACTTACCGCCCCACTCCCCGTCCCCACTCCCCATCCCCACTCTCCGACCCCACTCTCCGACCCCACTCTCCGACCCCACTCTCCGTCCCCACTCTCCGTCCCCATCACCGTCCCCCACTCACCGTCCCCACTCTCCATCCCACTTCACTGTCCCCACTCTCCGTCCCCACTCACTGTCCCCACTCTCCGTCCCCACTCACCGTCCCTTCAGTGTCCCCACTTACCGTCGCCACTCTCCGTCCCCACTCACCGTCCCCACTCTCCGTCCCCACTCTCCGTCCCCACTCACCGACCCCACTCTCCGTCCCCACTCTCCGTCCCCACTCTCCGTCCCCACTCTCCGTCCACACTCACCGTCCCCACTCACCGTCCCCACTCACTGTCCCCACTCACCGTCCCCACTCCCCGTCCCCACTCAGTGTCCCCACTCAGTGTCCCCACTCACCATCCCCACTCTCCGACCCCACTCTCCGACCCCACTCACCGTCGCCACTCACCGTCGCCACTCACCGTCCCCACTCTCCGACCCCACTCTCCGACCCCACTCTCCGACCCCACTCACCGTCGCCACTCACCGTCCCCACTCAGTGTCCCCACTCACCATCCCCACTCTCCGACCCCACTCTCCGACCCCACTCACCGTCGCCACTCACCGTCGCCACTCACCGTCCCCACTCTCCGACCCCACTCTCCGTCCCCACTCTCCGTCCCCACTCACCGTCCCCAGTCTCCGTCCCCACTCTCCGTCCCCACTCTCCGTCCCCACTCTCCGTCCCCACTCACCGCCCCACTCACCGTCCCCACTCACCGTCCCCACTCCCCGTCCCCACTCCCCGTCCCCACTTCACTGTCCCCACTCACTGTCCCCACTCTCCGTCCCCACTCACCGTCCCCACTCCCTGTCCCCACTCCCTGTCCCCACTCAGTGTCCCCACTTACCGTCGCCACTCTCCGTCACCACTCACCGTCCCCACTCTCCGTCCCCACTCACCGACCCCACTCTCCGTCCCCACTCTCCGTCCCCACTCACCGCCCCCACTCCCCGTCCCCACTCCCCATCCCCACTCTCCGTCCCCACTCTCCGTCCCCACTCACCGACCCCACTCTCCGACCCCACTTACCGCCCCCACTTACCGCCCCCATTCCCCGCCCCCACTCCCCGTCCCCACTCCCCATCCCCACTCTCCGACCCCACTCTCCGACCCCACTCTCCGTCCCCACTCTCTGTCCCCACTCACCGTCCCCACTCACCATCCCCACTCTCCATCCCCACTTCACTGTCCCCACTCTCCGTTCCCACTCACTGTCCCCACTCTCCGTCCCCACTCACCGCCCCCACTCCCTGTCCCCACTCAGTGTCCCCACTTACCGTCGCCACTCTCCGTCCCCACTCACCGTCGCCACTCACCGTCCCCACTCTCCGTCCCCACTCTCCGTCCCCACTCTCCGTCCCCACTCACCGTCCCCACTCTCCGTCCCCACTCTCCGTCCCCACTCTCCGTCCCCACTCTCCGTCCCCACTCACCGACCCCACTCTCCGTCCCCACTCTCCGTCCCCACTCACCGCCCCCACTCCCCGTCCCCACTCCCCGTCCCCACTCTCCGTCCCCACTCTCCGTCCCCACGAACCGACCCCACTCTCCGACCCCACTTACCGCCCCCACTTACCGCCCCCACTCCCCGTCCCCACTCCCCATCCCCACTCTCCGACCCCACTCTCCGACCCCACTCTCCGTCCCCACTCTCTGTCCCCACTCACCGTCCCCACTCACCATCCCCACTCTCCATCCCCACTTCACTGTCCCTACTCTCCGTTCCCACTCACTGTCCCCACTCTCCGTCCCCACTCACCGCCCCCACTCCCTGTCCCCACTCAGTGTCCCCACTTACCCTCGCCACTCTCCGTCCCCACTCACCGTCGCCACTCACCGTCCCCACTCTCCGTCCCCACTCTCCGTCCCCACTCTCCGTCCCCACTCACCGTCCCCACTCTCCATCCCCACTCTCCGTCCCCACTCTCCGTCCCCACTCTCCGTCCCCACTCACCGCCCCACTCACCGCCCCACTCACCGTCCCCACTCACCGTCCCCACTCCCCGTCCCCACTCAGTGTCCCCACTCACCATCGCCATTCTCCGACCCCACTCTCCCACCCCACTCTCCCACCCCACTCTCCGACCCCACTCACCGTTGCCACTCACCGTCGCCACTCACCGTCCCCACTCTCCGACCCCACTCTCCGACCCCACTCACCGTCCCCACTCTCCGTCCCCACTCACCGTCCCCACTTACCGCCCCCACTCCCCGTCCCCACTCCCCATCCCCACTCTTCCTCTCCGACCCCACTCTCCGACCCCACTCTCCGTCCCCACTCTCCGTCCCCACTCACCGTCCCCACTCACCGTCCCCACTCTCCATCCCCACTTCACTGTCCCCACTCTCCGTCCCCACTCACTGTCCCCACTCTCCGTCCCCACTCACCGTCCCCACTCCCTGTCCCCACTCAGTGTCCCCACTTACCGTCGCCACTCTCCGTCCCCACTCACCGTCCCCACTCACCGTCCCCACTCTCCGTCCCCACTCTCCGTCCCCACTCACCGACCCCACTCTCCGTCCCCACTCTCCGTCCCCACTCTCCGTCCCCACTCTCCGTCCCCACTCACCGTCCCCTGTCACCGTTCCCACTCACCGTCCCCACTCCCCGTCCCCACTCCCCGTCCCCACTCAGTGTCCCCACTCACCATCCCCACTCTCCGACCCCACTCTCCGACCCCACTCACCGTCGCCACTCACCGTCGCCACTCACCGTCCCCACTCTCCGACCCCACTCTCCGACCCCACTCACCGTCGCCACTCACCGTCCCCACTCAGTGTCCCCACTCACCATCCCCACTCTCCGACCCCACTCTCCGACCCCACTCACCGTCGCCACTCACCGTCGCCACTCACCGTCCCCACTCTCCGACCCCACTCTCCGTCCCCACTCTCCGTCCCCACTCTCCGTCCCCACTCTCCGTCCCCACTCACCGCCCCACTCACCGTCCCCACTCACCGTCCCCACTCCCCGTCCCCACTCCCCGTCCCCACTCAGTGTCCCCACTCACCATCGCCATTCTCCGACCCCACTCTCCCACCCCACTCTCCGACCCCACTCTCCGACCCCACTCACCGTCGCCACTCACCGTCGCCACTCACCGTCGCCACTCACCGTCCCCACTCTCCGACCCCACTCTCTGACCCCACTCACCGTCCCCACTCTCCGTCCCCACTCACCGTCCCCACTTACCGCCCCCACTCCCCGTCCCCACTCCCCATCCCCACTCTCCGACCCCACTCTCCGACCCCACTCTCCGACCCCACTCTCCGTCCCCACTCTCCGTCCCCACTCACCGTCCCCACTCACCGTCCCCACTCTCCATCCCCACTTCACTGTCCCCACTCTCCGTCCCCACTCACTGTCCCCACTCTCCGTCCCCACTCACCGTCCCCACTCCCTGTCCCCACTCAGTGTCCCCACTTACCGTCGCCACTCTCCGTCCCCACTCACCGTCCCCACTCTCCGTCCCCACTCTCCGTCCCCACTCACCGACCCCACTCTCCGTCCCCACTCTCCGTCCCCACTCTCCGTCCCCACTCTCCGTCCACACTCACCGTCCCCACTCACTGTCCCCACTCACCGTCCCCACTCCCCGTCCCCACTCAGTGTCCCCACTCACCATCCCCACTCTCCGACCCCACTCTCCGACCCCACTCACCGTCGCCACTCACCGTCGCCACTCACCGTCGCCACTCACCGTCCCCACTCTCCGACCCCACTCTCCGACCCCACTCTCCGACCCCACTCACCGTCGCCACTCACCGTCCCCACTCAGTGTCCCCACTCACCATCCCCACTCTCCGACCCCACTCTCCGACCCCACTCACCGTCGCCACTCACCGTCGCCACTCACCGTCCCCACTCTCCGACCCCACTCTCCGTCCCCACTCTCCGTCCCCACTCTCCGTCCCCACTCACCGTCCCCAGTCTCCGTCCCCACTCTCCGTCCCCACTCTCCGTCCCCACTCTCCGTCCCCACTCACCGCCCCACTCACCGTCCCCACTCACCGTCCCCACTCCCCGTCCCCACTCCCCGTCCCCACTTCACTGTCCCCACTCACTGTCCCCACTCTCCGTCCCCACTCACCGTCCCCACTCCCTGTCCCCACTCCCTGTCCCCACTCAGTGTCCCCACTTACCGTCGCCACTCTCCGTCACCACTCACCGTCCCCACTCTCCGTCCCCACTCTCCGTCCCCACTCTCCGTCCCCACTCACCGACCCCACTCTCCGTCCCCACTCTCCGTCCCCACTCACCGCCCCCACTCCCCGTCCCCACTCCCCATCCCCACTCTCCGTCCCCACTCTCCGTCCCCACTCACCGACCCCACTCTCCGACCCCACTTACCGCCCCCACTTACCGCCCCCATTCCCCGCCCCCACTCCCCGTCCCCACTCCCCATCCCCACTCTCCGACCCCACTCTCCGACCCCACTCTCCGTCCCCACTCTCTGTCCCCACTCACCGTCCCCACTCACCATCCCCACTCTCCATCCCCACTTCACTGTCCCCACTCTCCGTTCCCACTCACTGTCCCCACTCTCCGTCCCCACTCACCGCCCCCACTCCCTGTCCCCACTCAGTGTCCCCACTTACCGTCGCCACTCTCCGTCCCCACTCACCGTCGCCACTCACCGTCCCCACTCTCCGTCCCCACTCTCCGTCCCCACTCTCCGTCCCCACTCACCGTCCCCACTCTCCGTCCCCACTCTCCGTCCCCACTCTCCGTCCCCACTCTCCGTCCCCACTCTCCGTCCCCACTCACCGACCCCACTCTCCGTCCCCACTCTCCGTCCCCACTCACCGCCCCCACTCCCCGTCCCCACTCCCCATCCCCACTCTCCGTCCCCACTCTCCGTCCCCACTCACCGACCCCACTCTCCGACCCCACTTACCGCCCCCACTTACCGCCCCCACTCCCCGTCCCCACTCCCCATCCCCACTCTCCGACCCCACTCTCCGACCCCACTCTCCGTCCCCACTCTCTGTCCCCACTCACCGTCCCCACTCACCATCCCCACTCTCCATCCCCACTTCACTGTCCCTACTCTCCGTTCCCACTCACTGTCCCCACTCTCCGTCCCCACTCACCGCCCCCACTCCCTGTCCCCACTCAGTGTCCCCACTTACCGTCGCCACTCTCCGTCCCCACTCACCGTCGCCACTCACCGTCCCCACTCTCCGTCCCCACTCTCCGTCCCCACTCTCCGTCCCCACTCACCGTCCCCACTCTCCATCCCCACTCTCCGTCCCCACTCTCCGTCCCCACTCTCCGTCCCCACTCACCGCCCCACTCACCGCCCCACTCACCGTCCCCACTCACCGTCCCCACTCCCCGTCCCCACTCAGTGTCCCCACTCACCATCGCCATTCTCCGACCCCACTCTCCCACCCCACTCTCCCACCCCACTCTCCGACCCCACTCACCGTCGCCACTCACCGTCGCCACTCACCGTCCCCACTCTCCGACCCCACTCTCCGACCCCACTCACCGTCCCCACTCTCCGTCCCCACTCACCGTCCCCACTTACCGCCCCCACTCCCCGTCCCCACTCCCCATCCCCACTCTCCGACCCCACTCTCCGACCCCACTCTCCGTCCCCACTCTCCGTCCCCACTCACCGTCCCCACTCACCGTCCCCACTCTCCATCCCCACTTCACTGTCCCCACTCTCCGTCCCCACTCACTGTCCCCACTCTCCGTCCCCACTCACCGTCCCCACTCCCTGTCCCCACTCAGTGTCCCCACTTACCGTCGCCACTCTCCGTCCCCACTCACCGTCCCCACTCACCGTCCCCACTCTCCGTCCCCACTCTCCGTCCCCACTCACCGACCCCACTCTCCGTCCCCACTCTCCGTCCCCACTCTCCGTCCCCACTCTCCGTCCCCACTCACCGTCCCCTGTCACCGTTCCCACTCACCGGCCCCACTCCCCGTCCCCACTCCCCGTCCCCACTCAGTGTCCCCACTCACCATCCCCACTCTCCGACCCCACTCTCCGACCCCACTCACCGTCGCCACTCACCGTCGCCACTCACCGTCCCCACTCTCCGACCCCACTCTCCGACCCCACTCACCGTCGCCACTCACCGTCCCCACTCAGTGTCCCCACTCACCATCCCCACTCTCCGACCCCACTCTCCGACCCCACTCACCGTCGCCACTCACCGTCGCCACTCACCGTCCCCACTCTCCGACCCCACTCTCCGTCCCCACTCTCCGTCCCCACTCTCCGTCCCCACTCTCCGTCCCCACTCACCGCCCCACTCACCGTCCCCACTCACCGTCCCCACTCCCCGTCCCCACTCCCCGTCCCCACTCAGTGTCCCCACTCACCATCGCCATTCTCCGACCCCACTCTCCCACCCCACTCTCCCACCCCACTCTCCGACCCCACTCACCGTCGCCACTCACCGTCGCCACTCACCGTCCCCCCTCTCCGACCCCACTCTCCGACCCCACTCACCGTCCCCACTCTCCGTCCCCACTCACCATCCCCACTCACCGTCCCCACTTACCGCCCCCACTCTCCGTCCCCACTCTCCGTCCCCACTCTCCGTCCCCACTCTCCGTCCCCACTCACCGTCCCCACTCTCCATCCCCACTTCACTGTCCCCACTCTCCGTCCCCACTCACTGTCCCCACTCTCCGTCCCCACTCACCGTCCCCACTCCCTGTCCCCACTCAGTGTCCCCACTTACCGTCGCCACTCTCCGTCCCCACTCACCGTCCCCACTCTCCGTCCCCACTCTCCGTCCCCACTCACCGACCCCACTCTCCGTCCCCACTCTCCGTCCCCACTCACCGTCCCCACTCTCCGTCCCCACTCTCCGTCCCCACTCACCGTCCCCACTCCCCGTCCCCACTCAGTGTCCCCACTCACCGTCCCCACTCTCCGACCCCACTCTCCGACCCCACTCACCGTCCCCACTCACCGTCTCCACTCACCGTCCCCACTCTCCGTCCCCACTCACCGTCCCCACTCACAGTCCCCACTTTCCGTCCCCACTCACCGTCCCCACTCTCCGTCCCCACTCATCGTCCCCACTCTCCGTCCCCACTCTCCATCCCCACTCCCCGTCCCCACTCACCGTCCCCACTCTCCGTCCCCACTCACCGTCCCCACTCTCCGTCCCCACTGACCGTCCCCACTCACCGTCCCCACTCCCCGTCCCCACTCAGTGTCCCCACTCACCGTCGCCACTCTCCGTCCCCACTCTCCGTCCCCACTCTCCGTCCCCACTCCCCGTCCCCACTCCCCGTCCCCACTCCCCGTCCCCACTCTCCGACCCCACTCTCCGACCCCACTCTCCGTCCCCACTCTCTGTCCCCACTCACCGTCCCCACTCTCCATCCCCACTTCACTGTCCCCACTCTCCGTTCCCACTCACTGTCCCCACTCTCCGTCCCCACTCACCGCCCCCACTCACTGTCCCCACTCAGTGTCCCCACTTACCGTCGCCACTCTCCGTCCCCACTCACCGTCGCCACTCACCGTCCCCACTCTCCGTCCCCACTCTCCGTCCCCACTCTCCGTCCCCACTCTCCGTCCCCACTCACCGACCCCACTCTCCGACCCCACTTACCGCCCCCACTTACCGCCCCCACTCCCCGTCCCCACTCCCCATCCCCACTCTCCGACCCCACTCTCCGTCCCCACTCTCTGTCCCCACTCACCGTCCCCACTCACCATCCCCACTCTCCATCCCCACTTCACTGTCCCTACTCTCCGTTCCCACTCACTGTCCCCACTCTCCGTCCCCACTCACCGCCCCCACTCCCTGTCCCCACTCAGTGTCCCCACTTACCGTCGCCACTCTCCGTCCCCACTCACCGTCGCCACTCACCGTCCCCACTCTCCGTCCCCACTCTCCGTCCCCACTCTCCGTCCCCACTCACCGTCCCCACTCTCCATCCCCACTCTCCGTCCCCACTCTCCGTCCCCACTCTCCGTCCCCACTCACCGCCCCACTCACCGCCCCACTCACCGTCCCCACTCACCGTCCCCACTCCCCGTCCCCACTCAGTGTCCCCACTCACCATCGCCATTCTCCGACCCCACTCTCCCACCCCACTCTCCCACCCCACTCTCCGACCCCACTCACCGTCGCCACTCACCGTCGCCACTCACCGTCCCCACTCTCCGACCCCACTCTCCGACCCCACTCACCGTCCCCACTCTCCGTCCCCACTCACCGTCCCCACTTACCGCCCCCACTCCCCGTCCCCACTCCCCATCCCCACTCTCCGACCCCACTCTCCGACCCCACTCTCCGTCCCCACTCTCCGTCCCCACTCACCGTCCCCACTCACCGTCCCCACTCTCCATCCCCACTTCACTGTCCCCACTCTCCGTCCCCACTCACTGTCCCCACTCTCCGTCCCCACTCTCCGTCCCCACTCACCGTCCCCTGTCACCGTTCCCACTCACCGTCCCCACTCCCCGTCCCCACTCCCCGTCCCCACTCAGTGTCCCCACTCACCATCCCCACTCTCCGACCCCACTCTCCGACCCCACTCACCGTCGCCACTCACCGTCGCCACTCACCGTCCCCACTCTCTGACCCCACTCTCCGACCCCACTCACCGTCGCCACTCACCGTCCCCACTCAGTGTCCCCACTCACCATCCCCACTCTCCGACCCCACTCTCCGACCCCACTCACCGTCGCCACTCACCGTCGCCACTCACCGTCCCCACTCTCCGACCCCACTCTCCGTCCCCACTCTCCGTCCCCACTCTCCGTCCCCACACTCCGTCCCCACTCACCGCCCCACTCACCGTCCCCACTCACCGTCCCCACTCCCCGTCCCCACTCCCCGTCCCCACTCAGTGTCCCCACTCACCATCGCCATTCTCCGACCCCACTCTCCCACCCCACTCTCCCACCCCACTCTCCGACCCCACTCACCGTCGCCACTCACCGTCGCCACTCACCGTCCCCCCTCTCCGACCCCACTCTCCGACCCCACTCACCGTCCCCACTCTCCGTCCCCACTCACCATCCCCACTCACCGTCCCCACTTACCGCCCCCACTCTCCGTCCCCACTCTCCGTCCCCACTCTCCGTCCCCACTCTCCGTCCCCACTCACCGTCCCCACTCTCCATCCCCACTTCACTGTCCCCACTCTCCGTCCCCACTCACTGTCCCCACTCTCCGTCCCCACTCACCGTCCCCACTCCCTGTCCCCACTCAGTGTCCCCACTTACCGTCGCCACTCTCCGTCCCCACTCACCGTCCCCACTCTCCGTCCCCACTCTCCGTCCCCACTCACCGACCCCACTCTCCGTCCCCACTCTCCGTCCCCACTCACCGTCCCCACTCTCCGTCCCCACTCTCCGTCCCCACTCACCGTCCCCACTCCCCGTCCCCACTCAGTGTCCCCACTCACCGTCCCCACTCTCCGACCCCACTCTCCGACCCCACTCACCGTCCCCACTCACCGTCTCCACTCACCGTCCCCACTCTCCGTCCCCACTCACCGTCCCCACTCACAGTCCCCACTCTCCGTCCCCACTCACCGTCCCCACTCTCCGTCCCCACTCATCGTCCCCACTCTCCGTCCCCACTCTCCATCCCCACTCCCCGTCCCCACTCACCGTCCCCACTCTCCGTCCCCACTCACCGTCCCCACTCTCCGTCCCCACTGACCGTCCCCACTCACCGTCCCCACTCCCCGTCCCCACTCAGTGTCCCCACTCACCGTCGCCACTCTCCGTCCCCACTCTCCGTCCCCACTCTCCGTCCCCACTCTCCGTCCCCACTCTCCGTCCCCACTCCCCGTCCCCACTCCCCATCCCCACTCTCCGACCCCACTCTCCGACCCCACTCTCCGTCCCCACTCTCTGTCCCCACTCACCGTCCCCACTCACCATCCCCACTCTCCATCCCCACTTCACTGTCCCCACTCTCCGTTCCCACTCACTGTCCCCACTCTCCGTCCCCACTCACCGCCCCCACTCACTGTCCCCACTCAGTGTCCCCACTTACCGTCGCCACTCTCCGTCCCCACTCACCGTCGCCACTCACCGTCCCCACTCTCCGTCCCCACTCTCCGTCCCCACTCTCCGTCCCCACTCACCGTCCCCACTCTCCATCCCCACTCTCCGTCCCCACTCTCCGTCCCCACTCTCCGTCCCCACTCACCGACCCCACTCTCCGTCCCCACTCTCCGTCCCCACTCACCGCCCCCACTCCCCGTCCCCACTCCCCATCCCCACTCTCCGTCCCCACTCTCCGTCCCCACTCACCGACCCCACTCTCCGACCCCACTTACCGCCCCCACTTACCGCCCCCACTCCCCGTCCCCACTCCCCATCCCCACTCTCCGACCCCACTCTCCGACCCCACTCTCCGTCCCCACTCTCTGTCCCCACTCACCGTCCCCACTCACCATCCCCACTCTCCATCCCCACTTCACTGTCCCCACTCTCCGTTCCCACTCACTGTCCCCACTCTCCGTCCCCACTCACCGCCCCCACTCCCTGTCCCCACTCAGTGTCCCCACTTACCGTCGCCACTCTCCGTCGCCACTCACCGTCCCCACTCTCCGTCCCCACTCTCCGTCCCCACTCTCCGTCCCCACTCACCGTCGCCACTCACCGTCCCCACTCTCCGACCCCACTCTCCGACCCCACTCACCGTCCCCACTCTCCGTCCCCACTCACCGTCCCCACTTACCGCCCCCACTCCCCGTCCCCACTCCCCATCCCCACTCTCCGACCCCACTCTCCGACCCCACTCTCCGTCCCCACTCTCCGTCCCCACTCACCGTCCCCACTCACCGTCCCCACTCTCCATCCCCACTTCACTGTCCCCACTCTCCGTCCCCACTCACTGTCCCCACTCTCCGTCCCCACTCCCTGTCCCTACTCAGTGTCCCCACTTACCGTCGCCACTCTCCGTCCCCACTCACCGTCCCCACTCTCCGTCCCCACTCTCCGTCCCCACTCTCCGTCCCCACTCACCGACCCCACTCTCCGTCCCCACTCTCCGTCCCCACTCTCCGTCCCCACTCTCCGTCCCCACTCTCCGTCCCCACTCACCGTCCCCAGTCACCGTCCCCACTCACCGTCCCCACTCCCCGTCCCCACTCCCCGTCCCCACTCAGTGTCCCCACTCACCATCCCCACTCTCCGACCCCACTCTCCGACCCCACTCACCGTCGCCACTCACCGTCGCCACTCACCGTCGCCACTCTCCGACCCCACTCTCCGACCCCACTCTCCGACCCCACTCACCGTCGCCACTCACCGTCCCCACTCAGTGTCCCCACTCACCATCCCCACTCTCCGACCCCACTCTCCGACCCCACTCACCGTCGCCACTCACCGTCGCCACTCACCGTCCCCACTCTCCGTCCCCACTCTCCGACCCCACTCTCCGTCCCCACTCTCCGTCCCCACTCTCCGTCCCCACTCTCCGTCCCCAATCTCCGTCCCCACTCACCGCCCCACTCACCGTCCCCACTCACCGTCCCCACTCCCCGTCCCCACTCCCCGTCCCCACTCAGTGTCCCCACTCACCATCGCCATTCTCCGACCCCACTCTCCCACCCCACTCTCCCACCCCACTCTCCGACCCCACTCACCGTCGCCACTCACCGTCGCCACTCACCGTCCCCCCTCTCCGACCCCACTCTCCGACCCCACTCACCGTCCCCACTCTCCGTCCCCACTCACCATCCCCACTCACCGTCCCCACTTACCGCCCCCACTCTCCGTCCCCACTCTCCGTCCCCACTCTCCGTCCCCACTCACCGTCCCCACTCTCCATCCCCACTTCACTGTCCCCACTCTCCGTCCCCACTCACTGTCCCCACTCTCCGTCCCCACTCACCGTCCCCACTCCCTGTCCCCACTCAGTGTCCCCACTTACCGTCGCCACTCACCGTCCCCACTCTCCGTCCCCACTCTCCGTCCCCACTCTCCGTCCCCACTCTCCGTCCCCACTCACCGACCCCACTCTCCGACCCCACTTACCGCCCCCACTTACCGCCCCCACTCCCCGTCCCCACTCCCCATCCCCACTCTCCGACCCCACTCTCCGTCCCCACTCTCTGTCCCCACTCACCGTCCCCACTCACCATCCCCACTCTCCATCCCCACTTCACTGTCCCTACTCTCCGTTCCCACTCACTGTCCCCACTCTCCGTCCCCACTCACCGCCCCCACTCCCTGTCCCCACTCAGTGTCCCCACTTACCGTCGCCACTCTCCGTCCCCACTCACCGTCGCCACTCACCGTCCCCACTCTCCGTCCCCACTCTCCGTCCCCACTCTCCGTCCCCACTCACCGTCCCCACTCTCCATCCCCACTCTCCGTCCCCACTCTCCGTCCCCACTCTCCGTCCCCACTCACCGCCCCACTCACCGCCCCACTCACCGTCCCCACTCACCGTCCCCACTCCCCGTCCCCACTCAGTGTCCCCACTCACCATCGCCATTCTCCGACCCCACTCTCCCACCCCACTCTCCCACCCCACTCTCCGACCCCACTCACCGTCGCCACTCACCGTCGCCACTCACCGTCCCCACTCTCCGACCCCACTCTCCGACCCCACTCACCGTCCCCACTCTCCGTCCCCACTCACCGTCCCCACTTACCGCCCCCACTCCCCGTCCCCACTCCCCATCCCCACTCTCCGACCCCACTCTCCGACCCCACTCTCCGTCCCCACTCTCCGTCCCCACTCACCGTCCCCACTCACCGTCCCCACTCTCCATCCCCACTTCACTGTCCCCACTCTCCGTCCCCACTCACTGTCCCCACTCTCCGTCCCCACTCTCCGTCCCCACTCACCGTCCCCTGTCACCGTTCCCACTCACCGTCCCCACTCCCCGTCCCCACTCCCCGTCCCCACTCAGTGTCCCCACTCACCATCCCCACTCTCCGACCCCACTCTCCGACCCCACTCACCGTCGCCACTCACCGTCGCCACTCACCGTCCCCACTCTCTGACCCCACTCTCCGACCCCACTCACCGTCGCCACTCACCGTCCCCACTCAGTGTCCCCACTCACCATCCCCACTCTCCGACCCCACTCTCCGACCCCACTCACCGTCGCCACTCACCGTCGCCACTCACCGTCCCCACTCTCCGACCCCACTCTCCGTCCCCACTCTCCGTCCCCACTCTCCGTCCCCACACTCCGTCCCCACTCACCGCCCCACTCACCGTCCCCACTCACCGTCCCCACTCCCCGTCCCCACTCCCCGTCCCCACTCAGTGTCCCCACTCACCATCGCCATTCTCCGACCCCACTCTCCCACCCCACTCTCCCACCCCACTCTCCGACCCCACTCACCGTCGCCACTCACCGTCGCCACTCACCGTCCCCCCTCTCCGACCCCACTCTCCGACCCCACTCACCGTCCCCACTCTCCGTCCCCACTCACCATCCCCACTCACCGTCCCCACTTACCGCCCCCACTCTCCGTCCCCACTCTCCGTCCCCACTCTCCGTCCCCACTCTCCGTCCCCACTCACCGTCCCCACTCTCCATCCCCACTTCACTGTCCCCACTCTCCGTCCCCACTCACTGTCCCCACTCTCCGTCCCCACTCACCGTCCCCACTCCCTGTCCCCACTCAGTGTCCCCACTTACCGTCGCCACTCTCCGTCCCCACTCACCGTCCCCACTCTCCGTCCCCACTCTCCGTCCCCACTCACCGACCCCACTCTCCGTCCCCACTCTCCGTCCCCACTCACCGTCCCCACTCTCCGTCCCCACTCTCCGTCCCCACTCACCGTCCCCACTCCCCGTCCCCACTCAGTGTCCCCACTCACCGTCCCCACTCTCCGACCCCACTCTCCGACCCCACTCACCGTCCCCACTCACCGTCTCCACTCACCGTCCCCACTCTCCGTCCCCACTCACCGTCCCCACTCACAGTCCCCACTCTCCGTCCCCACTCACCGTCCCCACTCTCCGTCCCCACTCATCGTCCCCACTCTCCGTCCCCACTCTCCATCCCCACTCCCCGTCCCCACTCACCGTCCCCACTCTCCGTCCCCACTCACCGTCCCCACTCTCCGTCCCCACTGACCGTCCCCACTCACCGTCCCCACTCCCCGTCCCCACTCAGTGTCCCCACTCACCGTCGCCACTCTCCGTCCCCACTCTCCGTCCCCACTCTCCGTCCCCACTCTCCGTCCCCACTCTCCGTCCCCACTCCCCGTCCCCACTCCCCATCCCCACTCTCCGACCCCACTCTCCGACCCCACTCTCCGTCCCCACTCTCTGTCCCCACTCACCGTCCCCACTCACCATCCCCACTCTCCATCCCCACTTCACTGTCCCCACTCTCCGTTCCCACTCACTGTCCCCACTCTCCGTCCCCACTCACCGCCCCCACTCACTGTCCCCACTCAGTGTCCCCACTTACCGTCGCCACTCTCCGTCCCCACTCACCGTCGCCACTCACCGTCCCCACTCTCCGTCCCCACTCTCCGTCCCCACTCACCGTCCCCACTCTCCATCCCCACTCTCCGTCCCCACTCTCCGTCCCCACTCTCCGTCCCCACTCACCGACCCCACTCTCCGTCCCCACTCTCCGTCCCCACTCACCGCCCCCACTCCCCGTCCCCACTCCCCATCCCCACTCTCCGTCCCCACTCTCCGTCCCCACTCACCGACCCCACTCTCCGACCCCACTTACCGCCCCCACTTACCGCCCCCACTCCCCGTCCCCACTCCCCATCCCCACTCTCCGACCCCACTCTCCGACCCCACTCTCCGTCCCCACTCTCTGTCCCCACTCACCGTCCCCACTCACCATCCCCACTCTCCATCCCCACTTCACTGTCCCCACTCTCCGTTCCCACTCACTGTCCCCACTCTCCGTCCCCACTCACCGCCCCCACTCCCTGTCCCCACTCAGTGTCCCCACTTACCGTCGCCACTCTCCGTCGCCACTCACCGTCCCCACTCTCCGTCCCCACTCTCCGTCCCCACTCTCCGTCCCCACTCACCGTCGCCACTCACCGTCCCCACTCTCCGACCCCACTCTCCGACCCCACTCACCGTCCCCACTCTCCGTCCCCACTCACCGTCCCCACTTACCGCCCCCACTCCCCGTCCCCACTCCCCATCCCCACTCTCCGACCCCACTCTCCGACCCCACTCTCCGTCCCCACTCTCCGTCCCCACTCACCGTCCCCACTCACCGTCCCCACTCTCCATCCCCACTTCACTGTCCCCACTCTCCGTCCCCACTCACTGTCCCCACTCTCCGTCCCCACTCCCTGTCCCTACTCAGTGTCCCCACTTACCGTCGCCACTCTCCGTCCCCACTCACCGTCCCCACTCTCCGTCCCCACTCTCCGTCCCCACTCTCCGTCCCCACTCACCGACCCCACTCTCCGTCCCCACTCTCCGTCCCCACTCTCCGTCCCCACTCTCCGTCCCCACTCTCCGTCCCCACTCACCGTCCCCAGTCACCGTCCCCACTCACCGTCCCCACTCCCCGTCCCCACTCCCCGTCCCCACTCAGTGTCCCCACTCACCATCCCCACTCTCCGACCCCACTCTCCGACCCCACTCACCGTCGCCACTCACCGTCGCCACTCACCGTCGCCACTCTCCGACCCCACTCTCCGACCCCACTCTCCGACCCCACTCACCGTCGCCACTCACCGTCCCCACTCAGTGTCCCCACTCACCATCCCCACTCTCCGACCCCACTCTCCGACCCCACTCACCGTCGCCACTCACCGTCGCCACTCACCGTCCCCACTCTCCGTCCCCACTCTCCGACCCCACTCTCCGTCCCCACTCTCCGTCCCCACTCTCCGTCCCCACTCTCCGTCCCCAATCTCCGTCCCCACTCACCGCCCCACTCACCGTCCCCACTCACCGTCCCCACTCCCCGTCCCCACTCCCCGTCCCCACTCAGTGTCCCCACTCACCATCGCCATTCTCCGACCCCACTCTCCCACCCCACTCTCCCACCCCACTCTCCGACCCCACTCACCGTCGCCACTCACCGTCGCCACTCACCGTCCCCCCTCTCCGACCCCACTCTCCGACCCCACTCACCGTCCCCACTCTCCGTCCCCACTCACCATCCCCACTCACCGTCCCCACTTACCGCCCCCACTCTCCGTCCCCACTCTCCGTCCCCACTCTCCGTCCCCACTCACCGTCCCCACTCTCCATCCCCACTTCACTGTCCCCACTCTCCGTCCCCACTCACTGTCCCCACTCTCCGTCCCCACTCACCGTCCCCACTCCCTGTCCCCACTCAGTGTCCCCACTTACCGTCGCCACTCTCCGTCCCCACTCACCGTCCCCACTCTCCGTCCCCACTCTCCGTCCCCACTCACCGACCCCACTCTCCGTCCCCACTCTCCGTCCCCACTCACCATCCCCACTCTCCGTCCCCACTCTCCGTCCCCACTCACCGTCCCCACTCCCCGTCCCCACTCAGTGTCCCCACTCACCGTCCCCACTCTCCGACCCCACTCTCCGACCCCACTCACCGTCCCCACTCACCGTCTCCACTCACCGTCCCCACTCTCCGTCCCCACTCACCGTCCCCACTCACCGTCCCCACTCACAGTCCCCACTCTCCGTCCCCACTCACCGTCCCCACGCTCCGTCCCCACTCATCGTCCCCACTCTCCGTCCCCACTCTCCGTCCCCACTCTCCGTCCCCACTCATCGTCCCCACTCACCGTCCCCACTCTCCGTCCCCACTTACCGTCCCCACTTACCGTCCCCACTCTCCGTCCCCACTGACCGTCCCCACTCACCGTCCCCACTCCCCGTCCCCACTCAGTGTCCCCACTCACCGTCGCCACTCTCCGTCCCCACTCTCCGTCCCCACTCACCGTCCCCACTCTCCGTCCCCACTCTCCGTCCCCACACTCCGTCCCCACTCTCCGTCCCCACTCTCCGTCCCCACTCCCCGTCGCCTCTCTCCGTCCCCTCTCTCCGTCCCCACTCTCCGTCCCCACTCTCCGTCCCCACTCACTGTCCCCACTCTCCGACACCTCTCTCCGACCCCACTCTCCGTCCCCACTCACCGTCGCCACTCACCGTCGCCACACACCGTCGCCACTCACCGTCGCCACTCACCGTCCCCACTCTCCGTCCCCACTCTCCGTCCCCACTCTCCGTCCCCACTCCCCGTCCCCACTCCCCGTCCCCACTCCCCGTCCCCACTCCCCGTCCCCACTCTCCGACCCCACTCACCGTCCCCACTCTCCGTCCCCACTCTCCGTCCCCACTCACCGTCCCCACTCTCCGTCCCCACTCAGTGTCCCCACTCTCCGTCCCCACTCACCGTCCCCACTCACCGTCCCCACTCTCCGTCCCCACTCTCCGTCCCCACTCTCCGTCCCCACTCACCGTCCCCACTCACCGTCCCCACTCTCCGTCCCCACTCTCCGTCCCAACTCTCCGTCCCCACTTCACCGTCCTCACTCTCCCTCCCCACTCTCCCTCCCCACTCTCCGTCCCCACTCTCCGTCCCCACTCTCCGTCCCCACTTCACCGTCCCCACTCTCCGTCCCCACTCACCGTCCCCACTCACCGTCCCCACTCACCGTCCCCACTCCCCGTCCCCACTCAGTGTCCCCACTCATCGCCGTCACTCTCCGACCCCACTAACCCTCGCCACTCACCCACGCCACTCACCGTCCCCACTCCCCATCCCCACTCCCCGTCCCCACTCTCCGTCCCCACTCTCCGTCCTCACTCTCCGACCCCACACTCCGTCGCTACTCACCGTCCCCACTCTCCGTCGCCACTCTCCGACCCCACACTCCGTCGCTACTCACCGTCCCCACTCTCCGTCCCCACTCTCCGTCGCCACTCACCGTCCCCACTCTCCGACCACACTCTCCGACCCCACACTCCGTCGCCACTCACCGTCCCCACTCACCGTCCCCACTCTCCGTCCCCACTCTCCGTCCCCACTCTCCGTCCCCACTCTCCGACCCCACTCTCCGACCCCACTCACCGTCCCCACTATCGTCTCCACTCAATGTCCCCACTCACCGTCGCCACTCTCCGTCGCCACTCTCCGTCGCCACTCTCCGTCCCCACTCACCGTCCCCACTCTCCGTCCCCACTCTCTGTCCCCACTCTCCGTCCCCACTCACCATCCCCACTCTCGGTCCCCACTCTCCGTCCCCACTCCCCGTCCCCACTCACCGCAACACTCACCATCCCCACTCCCCGTCCCCACTCTCCGTCCCCACTCTCCGACCCCACACTCCGTCGCTACTCACCGTCCCCACTCTCCGTCGCCACTCACCGTCCCCACTCTCCGACCCCACTCTCCGACCCCACTCTCCGTCGCCACTCACCGTCCCCACTCATCGTCCCCACTCTCCGTCCCCACTCTCCGACCCCACTCTCCGACCCCACTCACAGTCCCCACTCACCCTCCCCACTCCCCGTCCCCACTTCACCATCCCCACTGTCCGTCCCCACACACCGACCCCACTCCCCGTCCCCACTCTCCGTCCCCACTCCCGTCTCCACTCAGTGTCCCCACTCACCGTCGCCACTCTCCGTCGCCACTCTCCGTCCCCACTCACCGTCCCCACTCTCCGTCCCCACTCTCCGTCCCCACTCTCCGTCCCCACTCACCGTCCCCACTCTCCGTCCCCACTCTCCGTCCCCACTCCCCATCCCCACTCATAGCAACACTCACCGTCCCCACTCACCGTCCCCACTCTCCGTCCCCACTCCCCGTCCCCACTCCCCATCCCCACTCTCCGTCCCCACTCACCGTCCCCACTCACCATCCACGCTCACCGTCCCCGCTCTCCGTCCCCACTCACCGTCCCCACTCTCCGTCCCCACTTCACCGTCCACACTCTCCGTCCCCGCTCTCCGTCCCCACTCACCGTCCCCACTCTCCGACCCCACTCTCCGACCCCACTCTCCGACCCCACTCTCCGACCCCACTCTCCGACCCCACTCACCGTCCCCACTCTCCGTCCCCACTCTCCGTCCCCACTCTCCGTCCCCACTCTCCGTCCCCACTCTCCGTACCCACTCTCCGTCCCCACTCTCCGTCCCCACTCTCCGACCCCACTCTCCGACCCCACTCACCCTCGCCACTCACCGTCGCCACTCACCGTCCCCACTCCCCGTCCCCACTCCCCGTCCCCACTCCCCGTCCCCACTCCCCGTCCCCACTCTCCGACCCCACTCTCCGACCCCACTCTCCGTCGCCACTCACCGTCCCCAGTCACCGTCCCCACTCTCCGACCCCACTCTCCGACCCCACTCACCGTCCCCACTCACCCAGCCCACTCCCCGCCCCCACTCCCCGCCCCCACTCCCCGTCCCAACTCACCGTCCCCACTCACCGTCCCCACTCACCGTCCCCACTTTCCGACCCCACTCACCGTCCCCACTCTCCGACCCCACTCACCGTCCCCACTCTCCGTCCCCACTCACCGTCCCCACTCCCTGTCCCCACTCAGTGTCCCAACTTACCGTCGCCACTCTCCGTCCCCACTCACCGTCCCCACTCTCCGTCCCCACTCTCCGTCCCCACTCACAGACCCCACTCTCCGTCCCCACTCTCCGTCCCCACTCTCCGTCCCCACTCTCCGTCCCCACTCTCCGTCCCCACTCACCGCCCCACTCACCGTCCCCACTCACCGTCCCCACTCACCGTCCCCACTCACCGTCCCCACTCACCGTCCCCACTCCCCGTCCCCACTCAGTGTCCCCACTCACCATCGCCATTCTCCGACCCCACTCTCCGACCCCACTCACCGTCGCCACTCACCGTCCCCACTCTCCGTCCCCACTCACCGTCCCCACTCACCGTCCCCACTCTCCGTCCCCACTCTCCATCCCCACTCTCCGTCCCCACTCACCGTCCCCACTCTCCGTCCCCACTCACCGTCCCCACACGCCGTCCCCACTCAGTGTCCCCACTCACCGTCGCCACTCTCCGTCCCCACTCTCCGTCCCCACTCACCGTCCCCACTCTCCGTCCCCACTCTCCGTCCCCACTCTCCGTCCCCACTCTCCGTCCCCACTCACCGTCCCCACTCTCCGTCCCCACTCTCCGTCCCCACTCTCCGTCCCCCTCCCCGTCCCCACTCCCCGTCGCCACTCTCCGTCAACACTCACCGTCCCCACTCACCATCCCCACTCTCCGACCCCTCTCTCCGACCCCACTCCCCGTCCCCACTCACCGTCGCCACTCACCGTCGCCACTCACCGTCCCCACTCTCCGTCCCCACTCTCCGTCCCCACTCTCCGTCCCCACTCCCCGTCCCCACTCCCCATCCCCACTCCCCGTCCCCACTCTCCGACCTCACTCTCCGACCCCACTCACCGTCCCCACTCTCCGTCCCCACTCTCCGTCCCCACTCACCGTCCCCACTCTCCGTCCCCACTCAGTGTCCCCACTCTCCGTCCCCACTCACCGTCCCCACTCACCGTCCCCACTCTCCGTCCCCACTCTCCGTCCCCACTCACCGTCCCCACACACCGTCCCCACTCACCGTCCCCACTCACCGTCCCCACTCTCCGTCCCCACTCTCCGTCCCCACTCTCCGTCCCCACTTCACCGTCCCCACTCTCCGTCCCCACTCTCCGCACCACTCTCCGTCCCCACTCTCCGTCCCCACTCCCCGTCCCCACTCTCCGTCCCCACTTCACCGTCCCCACTCTCCGTCCCCACTCACCGTCCCCACTCCCCGTCCCCACTCAGTGTCCCCACTCATCGCCGTCACTCTCCGACCCCACTCACCCTCGCCACTCACCGTCGCCACTCACCGTCCCCACTCCCCGTCCCCACTCCCCGTCCCCACTCCCCGTCCGCACTCTCCGTCCCCACTCTCCGTCCCCACTCCCCGTCCCCACTCTCCGTCCCCACTCTCCGACCCCACTCTCCGTCTCCACTCTCCGTCCCCACTCTCCGTCCTCACTCTCCGACCCCACACTCCGTCGCTACTCACCGTCCCCACTCTCCGTCGCCACTCACCGTCCCCACTCTCCGACCCCACTCTCCGACCCCACTCTCCGTCGCCACTCACCGTCCCCACTCACCGTCCCCACTCTCCGTCCCCACTCTCCGACCCCACTCTCCATCCCCACTCTCCGTCCCCACTCTCCGTCCCCACTCTCCGTCCCCACTCTCCGTCCCCACTCTCCGACCCCACTCTCCGTCCCCACTCTCCGTCCCCACTCTCCGTCCCCACTCACGGTCCCAACTCTCCATCCCCACTCACCGTCCCTACTCCCTGTCCCCACTCAGTGTACCCACTTACCGTCGCCACTCTCCGTCCCCACTCACCGTCCCCACTCTCCGTCCCCACTCTCCGTCCCCACTCACCGACCCCACTCTCCGTCCCCACTCTCCGTCCCCACTCTCCGTCCCCACTCTCCGTCCCCACTCTCCGTCCCCACGCACCGCCCCACTCACCATCCCCACTCACCGTCCCCATTCACCGTCCCCACTCACTGTCCCCACACACCGTCCCCACTCACCGTCCCCACTCCCCGTCCCCACTCACAGTCCCCACTCTCCGTCCCCACTCACCGTCCCCACTCTCCGTCCCCACTCACCGTCCCCACTCTCCGTCCCCACTCTCCGTCCCCACTCTCCGTCCCCACTCTCCGTCCCCACTCACCGTCCCCACTCCCCGTCCCCACTCAGTGTCCCCACTCACCGTCGCCACTCTCCGTCCCCACTCTCCGTCCCCACTCACCGTCCCCACTCTCCGTCCCCACTCTCCGTCCCCACTCTCCGTCCCCACTCTCCGTCCCCACTCTCCGTCCCCACTCACCGTCCCCACTCTCCGTCCCCACTCTCCGTCCCCACTCCCCGTCGCCACTCTCCGTCCCCACTCACCGTCGCCACTCTCCGACCCCTCTCTCCGACCCCACTCTCCGTCCCCACTCACCGTCGCCACTCATCGTCGCCACTCACCGTCGCCACTCACCGTCCCCACTCACCGTCCCCACTCTCCGTCCCCACTCTCCGTCCCCACTCTCCGTCCCCACTCCCCGTCCCCACTCCCCGTCCCCACTCTCCGACCCCACTCTCCGACCCCACTCACCGTCCCCACTCTCCGTCCCCACTCTCCGTCCCCACTCACCGTCCCCACTCTCCGTCCCCACTCAGTGTCCCCACTCTCCGTCCCCACTCACCGTCCCCACTCACCGTCCCCACTCACCGTCCCCACTCTCCGTCCCCACTCTCCGTCCCCACTCACCGTCCCCACTCTCCGTCTCCACTCACCGTCCCCACTCACCGTCCCCACTTACCGTCCCCACTCTCCGTCCCCACTTCACCGTCCCCACTCTCCGTCCCCGCTCTCCGTCCCCGCTCTCCGTCCCCACTCTCCGTCCCCACTCTCCGTCCCCACTCCCCGTCCCCACTCTCCGTCCCCACTCTCCTTCCCCACTTCACCGTCCCCACTCTCCGTCCCCACTCTCCGTCCCCACTCACCGTCCCCACTCCCCGTCCCCACTCAGTGTCCCCACTCATCGCCGTCACTCTCCGACCCCACTCACCCTCGCCACTCACCGTCCCCACTCCCCATCCCCACTCCCCGTCCCCACTCTCCGTCCCCACTCTCCGTCCTCACTCTCCGACCCCACACTCCGTCGCTACTCACCGTCCCCACTCTACGTCGCCACTCACCGTCCCCACTCTCCGACCCCACTCTCCGACCCCACTCTCCGTCGCCACTCACCGTCCCCACTCTCCGTCCCCACTCTCCGTCCCCACTCTCCGACCCCACTCTCCGACCCCACTCACCGTCCCCACTCACCCTCCCCACTCCCCGTCCCCACTTCACCGTCCCCACTGTCCGTCCCCACTCACCGTCCCCACTCCCCGTCCCCACTCCCCGTCCCCACTCTCCGTCCCCACTCCCGTCTCCACTCAGTGTCCCCACTCGCCGTCGCCACTCTCCGTCCCCACTCACCGTCCCCACTCACCGTCCCCACTCTCCGTCCCCACTCTCCGTCCCCACTCTCCGTCCCCACTCACCGTCCCCACTCTCCGTCCCCACTCTCCGACCCCACTCTCAGTCGCCACTCACCGTCCCCACTCACCGTCCCCACTCTCCGTCCCCACTCTCCGACCCCACTCTTCGACCCCACTCACCGTCCCCACTCACCCTCCCCACTCCCCGTCCCCACTTCACCGTCCCCACTGTCCATCCCCACTCACCGTCCCCACTCCCCGTTCCCACTCCCCGTCCCCACTCTCCGTCCCCACTCTCTGTCCCCACTCACCGTCCCCACTCCCGTCTCCACTCAGTGTCCCCACTCACCGTCGCCACTCTCCGTCGCCACTCTCCGTCGCCACTCTCCGTCCCCACTCACCGTCCGCACTCTCCGTCCCCACTCTCCGTCCCCACTCTCCGTCCCCACTCTCCGTCCCCACTCACCGTCCCCACTCTCCGTCCCCACTCTCCGTCCCCACTCCCCGTCCCTACTTACCGCAACACTCACCGTCCCCACTCACCGTCCCCACTCCCGTCTCCACTCAGTGTCCCCACTTACCGTCGCCACTCTCCGTCGCCACTCTCCGTCGCCACTCTCCGTCCCCACTCACCGTCCCCACTCTCCGTCCCCACTCTCCGTCCCCACTCTCCGTCCCCACTCACCGACCCCACTCTCCGAACCCACTCTCCGTCGCCACTCACCGTCCCCACTCACCGTCCCCACTCTCCGTCCCCACTCTCCGACCCCACTCTCCGACCCCACTCACCGTCCCCACTCACCCTCCCCACTCCCCGTCCCCACTTCACCGTCCCCACTTCACCGTCCCCACTGTCCGTCCCCACTCACCGTCCCCACTCCCCGTCCCCACTCCCCGTCCCCACTCCCCGTCCCCACTCCCCGTCCCCACTCACCGTCCCCACTCCCGTCTCCACTCAGTGTCCCCACTCACCGTCGCCACTCACCGTCGCCACTCTCCGTCGCCACTCTCCGTCGCCACTCTCCGTCGCCACTCTCCGTCCCCACTCACCGTCCCCACTCTCCGTCCCCACTCTCCGTCCCCACTCTCCGTCCCCACTCTCCGTCCCCACTCCCCGTCCCCACTCACCGCAACACTCACCGTCCCCACTCACCGTCCCCAATCTCCGACCCCACTTACCGCCCCCACTTACCGCCCCCACTCCCCGTCCCCACTCCCCATCCCCACTCCCCATCCCCATTCTCCGACCCCACTCTCCGACCCCACTCACCGTCCCAACTCTCCGTCCCCACTCACCGTCCCCACTCTCCGTCCCCACTCTCCGTCCCCACTCTCCGTCCCCACTCTCCGACTTCACTCACCCTCGCCACTCACCGCCGCCACTCACCGTCCCCACTCCCCGTCCCCACTCCCCGTCCCCACTCCCCGTCCCCACTCCCCGTCCCCACTCCCCGTCCCCACTCTCTGTCCCCACTCTCCGTCCCCACTCTCCGTCCCCACTCTCCGACCCCACACTCCGTCCCTACTCACCGTCACCACTCACCGTCCCCACTCTCCGACCCCACTCTCCGACCTCACTCACCGTCCCCACTCACCGTCCCCACTCACCGTCCCCACTCTCCGACCCCACCTACCGTCCCCACTCACCGTCCCCACTCACCGTCCCCACTCACCGTCCCCACTCTCCGACCCCACTTACCGCCCCCACTTACCGCCCCCACTCCCCGTCCCCACTCCCCATCCCCACTCTCCGACCCCACTCTCCGACCCCACTCTCCGACCCCACTCTCCGTCCCCACTCTCCGTCCCCACTCACCGTCCCCACTCTCCACCCCCACTTCACTGTCCCCACTCTCCGTCCCCACTCTCCGACCCCACTCACCCTCGCCACTCACCGTCGCCACTCACCGTCCCCACTCCCCGTCCCCACTCCCCGTCCCCACTCTCCGTCCCCACTCTCCATCCCCACTCTCCGTCCCCACTCTCCGACCCCACACTCCGTCGCTACTCACCGTCCCCACTCTCCGTCGCCACTCACCTTCCCCACTCTCCGACCCCACTCTCCGACCCCACTCTCCATCGCCACTCACCATCCCCAGTCACCGTCCCCACTCTCCGTCCCCACTCTCCGACCCCACTCTCCGACCCCACTCACAGTCCCCACTCACCCTCCCCACTCCCCGTCCCCACACCCCGCCCCCACTCCCCGTCCCCACTCCCCGTCCCAACTCACCGTCCCCACTCACCGTCCCAACTCACCGTCCCTACTCTCCGACCCCACTCACCGTCCCCAGTCTCCGACCCCACTCACCGTCCCCACTCTCCGACCCCACTCACCGTCCCCACTCTCCGACCCCACTTACCGCCCCCACTTACCGCCCCCACTCCCCGTCCCCACTCCCCATCCCCACTCTCCGTCCCCACTCACCGTCCCCACTCCCTGTCCCCACTCAGTGTCCCCACTGACCGTCGCCACTCTCCGTCCCCAGTCACCGTCCCCACTCTCCGTCCCCACTCTCCGTCCCCACTCACCGAACGCACTCTCCGTCCCCACTCTCCGTCCCCACTCTCCGTCCCCACTCTCCGTCCCCAGTCACCGCCCCACTCACCGTCCCCACTCACCGTCCCCACTCACCGTCCCCACTCACCGTCCCCACTCCCCGTCCCCACTCAGTGTCCTCACTCAGTGTCCCCACTCACCATCGCCACTCTCCGACCCCACTCTCCGACCCCACTCTCCGACACCACTCACCGTCGCCACTCACCGTCGCCACTCACCGTCCCCACTCTCCGACCCCACTCTCCGACCCCACTCACCGTCCCCACTCACCGTCCCCACTCACCGTCCCCACTCTCCGTCCCCACTCACCGTCCCCACTCACCGTCCCCACTCTCCGTCCCCACTCTCCGTCCCCACTCACCGTCCCCACTCACCGTCCCCACTCACCGTCCCCACTCTCCGTCCCCACTCACCGTCCCCACTCACCGTCCCCACTCTCCGTCCCCACTCACCGTCCCCACTCCCCGTCCCAACTCAGTGTCCCCACTCACCGTCGTCACTCTCCGTCCCCACTCTCCGTCCCCACTCACCGTCCCCACTCTCCGTCCCCACTCTCCGTCCCCACTCTCCGTCCCCACTCTCCGTCCCCACTCATCGTCCCCACTCTCCGTCCCCACTCTCCGTCCCCACTCTCCGTCCCCACTCCCCGTCGCCTCTCTCCGTCCCCACTCTCTGTCCCCACTCTCCGTCCCCACTCTCTGTCCCCACTCTCCGTCCCCACTCTCCGACCCCACTCTCCGACCCCACTCTCCGACCCCACTCTCCGACCCCACTCTCCGACCCCACTCTCCGTCCCCACTCACCGTCGCCACTCACCGTCGCCACTCACCGTCGCCACTCACCGTCGCCACTCACCGTCGACACTCACCGTCCCCACTCTCCGTCCCCACTCCCCGTCCCCACTCCCCGTCCCCACTCTCCGACCCCACTCTCCGACCCCACTCACCGTCACCACTCTCCGTCCCCACTCTCCGTCCCCACTCACCGTCCCCACTCTCCGTCCCCGCTCAGTGTCCCCACTCACCGTCGCCACTCTCCGTCCCCACTCACCGTCCCCACTCTCCGTCCCCACTCACCGTCTCCACTCACCGTCCCCACTCACCGTCCCCACTCTCCGTCCCCACTCTCCGTTTCCACTCACCGTCCCCACTCACCGTCCCCACTCTCCATCCCCTCTTCACCGTCCCCACTCTCCGTCCCCACTCACCCTCGCCACTCACCGTCGCCACTCACCGTCCCCACTCGCCGTCCCCACTCCCCGTCCCCACTCTCCGTCCCCACTCTCCGTCCCCACTCTCCGACCCCACACTCCGTCGCTACTCACCGTCCCCACTCTCCGTCGCCACTCACCGTCCCCACTCTCCGACCCCACTCTCCGACCCCACTCTCCGTCGCCACTCACCGTCCCCAGTCACCGTCCCCACTCTCCGTCCCCACTCTCCGACCGAACTCTCCGACCCCACTCACCCTCCCCACTCCCCGTCCCCACTCCCCGCCCCCACTCCCCGCCCCCACTCCCCGTCCCCACTCCCCGTCCCCACTCCCCGTCCCAACTCACCGTCCCCACTCACCGTCCCCACTCACCGTCCCTACTCTCCGACACCACTCACCGTCCCCACTCTCCGACCCCACTCACATTCCCCACTCTCCGACCCCACTCACCGTCCCCACTCACCGTCCCCACTCTCTGACCCCACTTACCGCCCCCACTTACCGCCCCCACTCCCCGTCCCCACTCCCCGTCCCCACTCCCCATCCCCACTCTCCGACCCCACTCTCCGACCCCACTCTCCGTCCCCACTCTCCGTCCCCACTCACCGTCCCCACTCACCGTCCCCACTCACCGTCCCCACTCTCCACACCCACTTCACTGTCCCCACTCTCCGTCCCCACTCTCCGACCCCACTCACCGTCGCCACTCACCGTCCCCACTCCCCGTCCCCACTCCCCGTCCCCACTCCCCGTCCCCACTCCCCGTCCCCACTCACCGTCCCCAGTCACCATCCCCACTCTCCGTCCCCACTCTCCGACCCCACTCTCCGACCCCACTCACCGTCCCCACTCACCCTCCCCACTCCCCGTGCCCACTCCCCGCCCCCACTCCCCGTCCCAACTCCCCGTCCCAACTCACCGTCCCCACCCACCGTCCCCACTCACCGTCCCCACTCACCGTCCCTACTCTCCGACCCCACTCACCGTCCCCACTCTCCGACCCCACTCACCGTCCCCACTCACCGTCCCCACTCTCCGACCCCACTCACCGTCCCCACTCACCGTCCCCACTCTCCGACCCCACTTACCGCCCCCACTTACCGCCCCCACTCCCCGTCCCCACTCCCCATCCCCACTCTCCGACCCCTCTCTCCGACCCCACTCTCCGTCCCCACTCTCCGTCCCCACTCTCCGTCCCCACTCTCCGTCCCCACTCTCCATCCCCACTTCACTGTCCCCACTCTCCATCCCCACTCACTGTCCCCACTCTCCGTCCCCACTCACCGTCCCCACTCCCTGTCCCCACTCAGTGTCCCCACTTACCGTCGCCACTCTCCGTCCCCACTCACCGTCCCCACTCTCCGTCCCCACTCTCCGTCCCCACTCTCCGTCCCCACTCTCCGTCCCCACTCACCGACCCCACTCTCCGTCCCCACTCTCCGTCCCCACTCTCCGTCCCCACTCACCGCCCCACTCACCGTCCCCACTCACCGTCCCCACTCACCGTCCCCACTCACCGTCCCCACTCAGTGTCCCCACTCACCATCGCAACTCTCCGACCCCACTCTCCGACCCCACTCTCCGACCCCACTCACCGTCGCCACTCACCGTCGCCACTCACCGTCCCCACTCTCCGACCCCACTCTCCGACCTCACTCACCGTCCCCACTCACCGTCCCCACTCACCGTCCCCACTCTCCGTCCCCACTCACCGTCCCCACTCACAGTTCCCACTCTCCGTCCCCACTCACCGTCCCCACTCTCCGTCCCCACTCACCGTCCCCACTCACCGTCCCCACTCACCGTCCCCACTCACCGTCCCCACTCCCCGTCCCCACTCAGTGTCCCCACTCAGAGTCCCCACTCTCCATCGCCACTCTCCTTCCCCACTCACCGTCCCCACTCTCCGTCCCCACTCTCCGTCCCCACTCACCGCCCCACTCTCCGTCTCGACTCACCGTCCCCACTCACCGTCCCCACTCTCCGTCCCCACTCTCCGTTTCCACTCACCATCCCCACTCACCGTCCCCACTCTCCGTCCCCACTTCACCGTCCCCACTCTCCGTCCCCACTCACCCTCGCCACTCACCGTCGCCACTCACCGTCCCCACTCCCCGTACCCACTCCCCGTCCCCACTCCCCGTCCCCACTCCCCGTCCCCACTCTCCGTCCCCACTCTCCGTCCCCACTCTCCGACCCCGCACTCCGTCGCTACTCACCGTCCCCACTCTCCGTCGCCACTCACCGTCCCCACTCTCCGACCCCACTCTCCGACCCCACTCTCCGTAGCCACTCACCGTCCCCAGTCACCGTCCCCACTCTCCGACCCCACTCTCCGACCCCACTCACCGTCCCCACTCACCCTCCCCACTCACCGTCCCCACTCTCCGACCCCACTCACCGTCCCCACTCACCGTCCCCACTCTCCGACCCCACTTACCGCCCCCACTTACCGCCCCCACTCCCCGTCCCCACTCCCCATCCCCACTCTCCGACTCCACTCTCCGTCCCCACTCTCCGTCCCCACTCTCCGTCCCCACTCTCCGTCCCCACTCACCGTACCCACTCTCCATCCCCACTTCACTGTCCCCACTCTCTATCCCCACTCACTGTCCCCACTCTCCGTCCCCACTCACCGTCCCCACTCCCTGTCCCCACTCAGTGTCCCCACTTACCGTCGCCACTCTCCGTCCCCACTCACCGTCCCCACTCTCCGTCCCCACTCTCCGTCCCCACTCACCGACCCCACTCTCCGTCCCCACTCTCCGTCCCCACTCTCCGTCCCCACTCTCCGTCCCCACTCACCGCCCCACTCACCGTCCCCACTCACCGTCCCCACTCACCGTCCCCACTCACCGTCCCCACTCACCGTCGCCACTCTCCTTCCCCACTCACCGTCGCCACTCTCCGTCCCCACTCACCGTCCCCACTCACCGTCCCCACTCACCGTCGCCACTCTCCTTCCCCACTCACCGTCGCCACTCTCCGTCCCCACTCACCGTCCCCACTCACCGTCCCCACTCTCCGTCCCCACTCTCCGTCCCCACTCTCCGTCCCCACTCTCCGTCCCCACTCACAGTCCCCACTCTCCGTCTCGACTCACCGGCCCCACTCACCGTCCCCACTCTCCGTCCCCACTCTCCGTTTCCACTCACCGTCCCCACTCTCCATCCCCACTCTCCGTCCCCACTCTCCGTCCCCACTCACCGTCCCCACTCTCCGTCTCGACTCACCGTCCCCACTCACCGTCCCCACTCTCCGTCCCCACTCTCCGTTTCCACTCACCGTCCCCACTCACCGTCCCCACTCACCGTCCCCACTCTCCGTCCCCACTTCACCGTCCCCACTCTCCGTCCCCACTCACCCTCGCCACTCACCGTCGCCACTCACCGTCCCCACTCCCCGTCCCCACTCCCCGTCCCCACTCCCCGTCCCCACTCCCCGTCCCCACTCCCCGTCCCCACTCTCCGTCCCCACTCTCCGTCCCCACTCTCCGACCCCACACTCCGACCCCACACTCCGTCGCTACTCACCGTCCCCACTCTCCGTCGCCACTCACCGTCCCAACTCTCCGACCCCACTCTCCGACCCCACTCTCCGTCGCCACTCACCGTCCCCAGTCACCGTCCCCACTCTCCGTCCCCACTCTCCGACCTCACTCTCCGACCCCACTCACCGTCCCCACTCACCCTCCCCACTCACCCTCCCCACTCACCGTCCCCACTCTCCGACCCCACTCACCGTCCCCACTCACCGTCCCCACTCTCCGACCCCACTTACCGCCCCCACTTACCGCCCCCACTCCCCGTCCCCACTCCCCATCCCCACTCTCCGACCCCACTCTCCGACCCCACTCTCCGTCCCCACTCTCCGTCCCCACTCTCCGTCCCCACTCACCGTCCCCACTCTCCATCCCCACTTCACTGTCCCCACTCTCCATCCCCACTCACTGTCCCCACTCTCCGTCCCCACTCACCGTCCCCACTCCCTGTCCCCACTCAGTGTCCCCACTTACCGTCGCCACTCTCCGTCCCCACTCACCGTCCCCACTCCCCGTCCCCACTCCCCGCCCCCACTCCCCGCCCCCACTCCCCGCCCCCACTCCCCGTCCCCACTCACCGACCCCACTCTCCGTCCCCACTCTCCGTCCCCACTCTCCGTCCCCACTCTCCATCCCCACTCTCCGTCCCCACTCTCCGTCCCCACTCACCGCCCCACTCACCGTCCCCACTCACCGTCCCCACTCAGTGTCCCCACTCACCATCGCCACTCTCCGACCCCACTCTCCGTCCCCACTCACCGTCCCCACTCACCGTCCCCACTCACCATCCCCACTCCCCGTCCCCACTCAGTGTCCCCACTCAGTGTCCCCACTCACCATCGCCACTCTCCGACCCCACTCTCCGACCCCACTCACCGTCGCCACTCACCGTCGCCACTCACCATCCCCACTCTCCGACCCCACTCTCCGACCCCACTCAACGTCCCAACTCACCGTCCCCACTCACCGTCCCCACTCTCCGTCCCCACTCTCCGTCCCCACTCTCCGTCCCCACTCTCCGTCCCCACTCACCGCCCCACTCACCGTCCCCACTCACCGTCCCCACTCACCGTCCCCACTCACCGTCCCCACTCACCGTCCCCACTCACCGTCGCCACTCTCCTTCCCCACTCACCGTCGCCACTCTCCGTCCCCACTCACCGTCCCCACTCACCGTCCCCACTCACCGTCCCCACTCACCGTCGCCACTCTCCTTCCCCACTCACCGTCGCCACTCTCCGTCCCCACTCACCGTCCCCACTCACCGTCCCCACTCTCCGTCCCCACTCTCCGTCCCCACTCTCCGTCCCCACTCTCCGTCCCCACTCACAGTCCCCACTCTCCGTCTCGACTCACCGGCCCCACTCACCGTCCCCACTCTCCGTCCCCACTCTCCGTTTCCACTCACCGTCCCCACTCTCCATCCCCACTCTCCGTCCCCACTCTCCGTCCCCACTCACCGTCCCCACTCTCCGTCTCGACTCACCGTCCCCACTCACCGTCCCCACTCTCCGTCCCCACTCTCCGTTTCCACTCACCGTCCCCACTCACCGTCCCCACTCACCGTCCCCACTCTCCGTCCCCACTTCACCGTCCCCACTCTCCGTCCCCACTCACCCTCGCCACTCACCGTCGCCACTCACCGTCCCCACTCCCCGTCCCCACTCCCCGTCCCCACTCCCCGTCCCCACTCCCCGTCCCCACTCCCCGTCCCCACTCTCCGTCCCCACTCTCCGTCCCCACTCTCCGACCCCACACTCCGACCCCACACTCCGTCGCTACTCACCGTCCCCACTCTCCGTCGCCACTCACCGTCCCAACTCTCCGACCCCACTCTCCGACCCCACTCTCCGTCGCCACTCACCGTCCCCAGTCACCGTCCCCACTCTCCGTCCCCACTCTCCGACCTCACTCTCCGACCCCACTCACCGTCCCCACTCACCCTCCCCACTCACCCTCCCCACTCACCGTCCCCACTCTCCGACCCCACTCACCGTCCCCACTCACCGTCCCCACTCTCCGACCCCACTTACCGCCCCCACTTACCGCCCCCACTCCCCGTCCCCACTCCCCATCCCCACTCTCCGACCCCACTCTCCGACCCCACTCTCCGTCCCCACTCTCCGTCCCCACTCTCCGTCCCCACTCTCCGTCCCCACTCACCGTCCCCACTCTCCATCCCCACTTCACTGTCCCCACTCTCCATCCCCACTCACTGTCCCCACTCTCCGTCCCCACTCACCGTCCCCACTCCCTGTCCCCACTCAGTGTCCCCACTTACCGTCGCCACTCTCCGTCCCCACTCACCGTCCCCACTCCCCGTCCCCACTCCCCGCCCCCACTCCCCGCCCCCACTCCCCGCCCCCACTCCCCGTCCCCACTCACCGACCCCACTCTCCGTCCCCACTCTCCGTCCCCACTCTCCGTCCCCACTCTCCGTCCCCACTCTCCGTCCCCACTCTCCGTCCCCACTCACCGCCCCACTCACCGTCCCCACTCACCGTCCCCACTCAGTGTCCCCACTCACCATCGCCACTCTCCGACCCCACTCTCCGTCCCCACTCACCGTCCCCACTCACCGTCCCCACTCACCATCCCCACTCCCCGTCCCCACTCAGTGTCCCCACTCAGTGTCCCCACTCACCATCGCCACTCTCCGACCCCACTCTCCGACCCCACTCACCGTCGCCACTCACCGTCGCCACTCACCATCCCCACTCTCCGACCCCACTCTCCGACCCCACTCAACGTCCCAACTCACCGTCCCCACTCACCGTCCCCACTCTCCGTCCCCACTCACCGTCTCCACTCACCGTCCCCACTCACCGTCCCCACTCTCCGTCCCCACTCTCCGTTTCCACTCACCGTCCCCACTCACCATCCCCACTCTCCATCCCCTCTTCACCGTCCCCACTCTCCGTCCCCACTCACCCTCGCCACTCACCGTCGCCACTCACCGTCCCCACTCGCCGTCCCCACTCGCCGTCCCCACTCTCCGTCCCCACTCTCCGTCCCCACTCTCCGTCCCCACTCACCGTCGCTACTCACCGTCCCCACTCTCCGTCGCCACTCACCGTCCCCACTCTCCGACCCCACTCTCCGACCCCACTTTCCGTCGCCACTCACCGTCCCCAGTCACCGTCCCCACTCACCGTCCCCACTCTCCATCCCCACTTCACTGTCCCCACTCTCCATCCCCACTTACTGTCCCCACTCTCCGTCCCCACTCACCGTCCCCACTCCCTGTCCCCACTCCCTGTCCCCACTCAGTGTCCCCACTTACCGTCGCCACTCTCCGTCCCCACTCACCGTCCCCACTCTCCGTCCCCACTCTCCGTCCCCACTCTCCGTCCCCACTCCCCGTCCCAACTCACCGTCCCCACTCACCGTCCCCACTCACCGTCCCTACTCTCCGACACCACTCACCGTCCCCACTCTCCGACCCCACTCACCGTCCCCACTCTCCGACCCCACTCACCGTCCCCACTCCCCGTCCCCACTCCCCGTCCCCACTCCCCATCCCCACTCTCCGACCCCACTCTCCGACCCCACTCTCCGTCCCCACTCTCCGTCCCCACTCACCGTCCCCACTCACCGTCCCCACTCTCCACCCCCACTTCACTGTCCCCACTCTCCGTCCCCACTCTCCGACCCCACTCACCCTCCCCACTCACCGTCCCCAGTCACCGTCCCCACTCTCCGTCCCCACTCTCCGACCCCACTCTCCGACCCCACTCACCGTCCCCACTCACCCTCCCCACTCCCCGTGCCCACTCCCCGCCCCCACTCCCCGTCCCCACTCCCCGTCCCAACTCACCGTCCCCACTCACCGTCCCCACTCACCGTCCCCACTCACCGTCCCTACTCTCCGACCCCACTCACCGTCCCCACTCTCCGACCCCACTCACCGTCCCCACTCACCGTCCCCACTCTCCGACCCCACTCACCGTCCCCACTCACCGTCCCCACTCTCCGTCCCCACTCTCCGTCCCCACTCTCCGTCCCCACTCTCCGTCCCCACTTCACTGTCCCCACTCTCCATCCCCACTCACTGTCCCCACTCTCCGTCCCCACTCCCTGTCCCCACTCAGTGTCCCCACTTACCTTCGCCACTCTCCGTCCCCACTCACCGTCCCCACTCTCCGTCCCCACTCTCCGTCCCCACTCTCCGTCCCCACTCTCCGTCCCCACTCACCGACCCCACTCTCCGTCCCCACTCTCCGTCCCCACTCTCCGTCCCCACTCTCCGTCCCCACTCACCGTCCCCACTCACCGTCCCCACTCAGTGTCCCTACTCACCATCGCCACTCTCCGACCCCACTCTCCGACCCCACTCTCCGACCCCACTCACCGTCGCCACTCACCGTCGCCACTCACCGTCCCCACTCTCCGACCCCACTCTCCGACCTCACTCACCGTCCCCACTCACCGTCCCCACTCACCGTCCCCACTCTCCGTCCCCACTCACCGTCCCCACTCACAGTTCCCACTCTCCGTCCCCACTCACCGTCCCCACTCTCCGTCCCCACTCACCGTCCCCACTCACCGTCCCCACTCACCGTCCCCACTCCCCGTCCCCACTCAGTGTCCCCACTCAGTGTCCCCACTCACCATCGCCACTCTCCGTCCCCACTCACCGTCCCCACTCTCCGTCCCCACTCTCCGTCCCCACTCACCGCCCCACTCTCCGTCTCGACTCACCGTCCCCACTCACCGTCCCCACTCTCCGTCCCCACTCTCCGTTTCCACTCACCGTCCCCACTCTCCGTCCCCACTTCACCGTCCCCACTCACCCTCGCCACTCACCATCGCCACTCACCGTCCCCACTCCCCGTCCCCACTCCCCGTCCCCACTCCCCGTCCCCACTCTCCGTCCCCACTCTCCGTCCCCACTCTCCGTCCCCACTCTCCGTCCCCACTCTCCGACCCCACTCTCCGACCCCACTCTCCGACCCCACTCACCGTCGCCACTCACCGTCGCCACTCACCATCCCCACTCTCCGACCCCACTCTCCGACCCCACTCAACGTCCCCACTCACCGTCCCCACTCACCGTCCCCACTCTCCGTCCCCACTCACCGTCTCCACTCACCGTCCCCACTCACCGTCCCCACTCTCCGTCCCCACTCTCCGTTTCCACTCACCGTCCCCACTCACCGTCCCCACTCTCCATCCCCTCTTCACCGTCCCCACTCTCCGTCCCCACTCACCCTCGCCACTCACCGTCCCCACTCGCCGTCCCCACTCCCCGTCCCCACTCTCCGTCCCCACTCTCCGTCCCCACTCTCCGTCCCCACTCTCCGTCCCCACTCTCCGTCCCCACTCACCGTCGCTACTCACCGTCCCCACTCTCCGTCGCCACTCACCGTCCCCACTCTCCGACCCCACTCTCCGACCCCACTCTCCGTCGCCACTCACCGTCCCCAGTCACCGTCCCCACTCACCGTCCCCACTCTCCATCACAACTTCACTGTCCCCACTCTCCATCCCCACTCACTGTCCCCACTCTCCGTCCCCACTCACCGTCCCCACTCCCTGTCCCCACTCAGTGTCCCCACTTACCGTCGCCACTCTCCGTCCCCACTCACCGTCCCCACTCTCCGTCCCCACTCTCCGTCCCCACTCTCCGTCCCCACTCTCCGTCCCCACTCCCCGTCCCAACTCACCGTCCCCACTCACCGTCCCCACTCACCGTCCCTACTCTCCGACACCACTCACCGTCCCCACTCTCCGACCCCACTCACCGTCCCCACTCTCCGACCCCACTCACCGTCCCCACTCACCGTCCCCACTCTCTGACCCCACTTACCGCCCCCACTTACCGCCCCCACTCCCCGTCCCCACTCCCCGTCCCCACTCCCCATCCCCACTCTCCGACCCCACTCTCCGACCCCACTCTCCGTCCCCACTCTCCGTCCCCACTCACCGTCCCCACTCACCGTCCCCACTCTCCACCCCCACTTCACTGTCCCCACTCTCCGTCCCCACTCTCCGACCCCACTCACCCTCGCCACTCACCGTCGCCACTCACCGTCCCCACTCCCCGTCCCCACTCCCCGTCCCCACTCCCCGTCCCCACTCACCGTCCCCAGTCACCGTCCCCACTCTCCGTCCCCACTCTCCGACCCCACTCTCCGACCCCACTCACCGTCCCCACTCACCCTCCCCACTCCCCGTGCCCACTCCCCGCCCCCACTCCCCGTCCCCACTCCCCGTCCCAACTCACCGTCCCCACTCACCGTCCCCACTCACCGTCCCCACTCACCGTCCCTACTCTCCGACCCCACTCACCGTCCCCACTCTCCGACCCCACTCACCGTCCCCACTCACCGTCCCCACTCTCCGACCCCACTCACCGTCCCCACTCACCGTCCCCACTCTCCGACCCCACTTACCGCCCCCACTTACCGCCCCCACTCCCCGTCCCCACTCCCCATCCCCACTCTCCGACCCCACTCTCCGACCCCACTCTCCGTCCCCACTCTCCGTCCCCACTCTCCGTCCCCACTCTCCGTCCCCACTCTCCATCCCCACTTCACTGTCCCCACTCTCCATCCCCACTCACTGTCCCCACTCTCCGTCCCCACTCACAGTCCCCACTCCCTGTCCCCACTCAGTGTCCCCACTTACCGTCGCCACTCTCCGTCCCCACTCACCGTCCCCACTCTCCGTCCCCACTCTCCGTCCCCACTCTCCGTCCCCACTCTCCGTCCCCACTCACCGACCCCACTCTCCGTCCCCACTCTCCGTCCCCACTCTCCGTCCCCACTCTCCGTCCCCACTCACCGTCCCCACTCACCGTCCCCACTCAGTGTCCCCACTCACCATCGCCACTCTCCGACCCCACTATCCGACCCCACTCTCCGACCCCACTCACCGTCGCCACTCACCGTCGCCACTCACCGTCCCCACTCTCCGACCCCACTCTCCGACCTCACTCACCGTCCCCACTCACCGTCCCCACTCACCGTCCCCACTCTCCGTCCCCACTCACCGTCCCCACTCACAGTTCCCACTCTCCGTCCCCACTCACCGTCCCCACTCTCCGTCCCCACTCACCGTCCCCACTCACCGTCCCCACTCACCGTCCCCACTCACCGTCCCCACTCCCCGTCCCCACTCAGTGTCCCCACTCAGTGTCCCCACTCACCATCGCCACTCTCCGTCCCCACTCACCGTCCCCACTCTCCGTCCCCACTCACCGCCCCACTCTCCGTCTCGACTCACCGTCCCCACTCACCGTCCCCACTCTCCGTCCCCACTCTCCGTTTCCACTCACCGTCCCCACTCACCGTCCCCACTCTCCGTCCCCACTTCACCGTCCCCACTCACCCTCGCCACTCACCGTCGCCACTCACCGTCCCCACTCCCCGTCCCCACTCCCCATCCCCACTCCCCGTCCCCACTCCCCGTCCCCACTCTCCGTCCCCACTCTCCGTCCCCACTCTCCGTCCCCACTCTCCGACCCCACTCTCCGACCCCACTCTCCGACCCCACTCACCGTCGCCACTCACCGTCGCCACTCACCATCCCCACTCTCCGACCCCACTCTCCGACCCCACTCAACGTCCCCACTCACCGTCCCCACTCACCGTCCCCACTCTCCGTCCCCACTCACCGTCTCCACTCACCGTCCCCACTCACCGTCCCCACTCTCCGTCCCCACTCTCCGTTTCCACTCACCGTCCCCACTCACCGTCCCCACTCTCCATCCCCTCTTCACCGTCCCCACTCTCCGTCCCCACTCACCCTCGCCACTCACCGTCCCCACTCGCCGTCCCCACTCCCCGTCCCCACTCCCCGTCCCCACTCCCCGTCCCCACTCCCCGTCCCCACTCTCCGTCCCCACTCTCCGTCCCCACTCTCCGTCCCCACTCTCCGTCCCCACTCTCCGTCCCCACTCACCGTCGCTACTCACCGTCCCCACTCTCCGTCGCCACTCACCGTCCCCACTCTCCGACCCCACTCTCCGACCCCACTCTCCATCGCCACTCACCGTCCCCAGTCACCGTCCCCACTCACCGTCCCCACTCTCCATCCCAACTTCACTGTCCCCACTCTCCATCCCCACTCACTGTCCCCACTCTCCGTCCCCACTCACCGTCCCCACTCCCTGTCCCCACTCAGTGTCCCCACTTACCGTCGCCACTCTCCGTCCCCACTCACCGTCCCCACTCTCCGTCCCCACTCTCCGTCCCCACTCTCCGTCCCCACTCTCCGTCCCCACTCCCCGTCCCAACTCACCGTCCCCACTCACCGTCCCCACTCACCGTCCCTACTCTCCGACACCACTCACCGTCCCCACTCTCCGACCCCACTCACCGTCCCCACTCTCCGACCCCACTCACCGTCCCCACTCACCGTCCCCACTCTCTGACCCCACATACCGCCCCCACTTACCGCCCCCACTCCCCGTCCCCACTCCCCGTCCCCACTCCCCATCCCCACTCTCCGACCCCACTCTCCGACCCCACTCTCCGTCCCCACTCTCCGTCCCCACTCTCCGTCCCCACTCACCGTCCCCACTCACCGTCCCCACTCTCCACCCCCACTTCACTGTCCCCACTCTCCGTCCCCACTCTCCGACCCCACTCACCCTCGCCACTCACCGTCGCCACTCACCGTCCCCACTCCCCGTCCCCACTCCCCGTCCCCACTCCCCGTCCCCACTCACCGTCCCCAGTCACCGTCCCCACTCTCCGTCCCCACTCTCCGACCCCACTCTCCGACCCCACTCACCGTCCCCACTCACCCTCCCCACTCCCCGTGCCCACTCCCCGCCCCCACTCCCCGTCCCCACTCCCCGTCCCAACTCACCGTCCCCACTCACCGTCCCCACTCACCGTCCCCACTCACCGTCCCTACTCTCCGACCCCACTCACCGTCCCCACTCTCCGACCCCACTCACCGTCCCCACTCACCGTCCCCACTCTCCGACCCCACTCACCGTCCCCACTCACCGTCCCCACTCTCCGACCCCACTTACCGCCCCCACTTACCGCCCCCACTCCCCGTCCCCACTCCCCATCCCCACTCTCCGACCCCACTCTCCGACCCCACTCTCCGTCCCCACTCTCCGTCCCCACTCTCCGTCCCCACTCTCCGTCCCCACTCTCCATCCCCACTTCACTGTCCCCACTCTCCATCCCCACTCACTGTCCCCACTCTCCGTCCCCACTCACCGTCCCCACTCCCTGTCCCCACTCAGTGTCCCCACTTACCGTCGCCACTCTCCGTCCCCACTCACCGTCCCCACTCTCCGTCCCCACTCTCCGTCCCCACTCTCCGTCCCCACTCTCCGTCCCCACTCACCGACCCCACTCTCCGTCCCCACTCTCCGTCCCCACTCTCCGTCCCCACTCTCCGTCCCCACTCACCGTCCCCACTCACCGTCCCCACTCACCGTCCCCACTCACCGTCCCCACTCAGTGTCCCCACTCACCATCGCCACTCTCCGACCCCACTATCCGACCCCACTCTCCGACCCCACTCACCGTCGCCACTCACCGTCGCCACTCACCGTCCCCACTCTCCGACCCCACTCTCCGACCTCACTCACCGTCCCCACTCACCGTCCCCACTCACCGTCCCCACTCTCCGTCCCCACTCACCGTCCCCACTTACAGTTCCCACTCTCCGTCCCCACTCACCGTCCCCACTCTCCGTCCCCACTCACCGTCCCCACTCACCGTCCCCACTCACCGTCCCCACTCACCGTCCCCACTCCCCGTCCCCACTCACCCTCGCCACTCACCCTCGCCACTCACCGTCGCCACTCACCGTCCCCACTCCCCGTCCCCACTCCCCGTCCCCACTCCCCGTCCCCACTCCCCGTCCCCACTCTCCGTCCCCACTCTCCGTCCCCACTCTCCGACCCCGCACTCCGTCGCTACTCACCGTCCCCACTCTCCGTCGCCACTCACCGTCCCCACTCTCCGACCCCACTCTCCGACCCCACTCTCCGTCGCCACTCACCGTCCCCAGTCACCGTCCCCACTCTCCGACCCCACTCTCCGACCCCACTCTCCGACCCCACTCTCCGACCCCACTCACCGTCCCCACTCACCCTCCCCACTCACCGTCCCCACTCTCCGACCCCACTCACCGTCCCCACTCACCGTCCCCACTCTCCGACCCCACTTACCGCCCCCACTTACCGCCCCCACTCCCCGTCCCCACTCCCCATCCCCACTCTCCGACTCCACTCTCCGTCCCCACTCTCCGTCCCCACTCTCCGTCCCCACTCTCCGTCCCCACTCACCGTACCCACTCTCCATCCCCACTTCACTGTCCCCACTCTCCATCCCCACTCACTGTCCCCACTCTCCGTCCCCACTCACCGTCCCCACTCCCTGTCCCCACTCAGTGTCCCCACTTACCGTCGCCACTCTCCGTCCCCACTCACCGTCCCCACTCTCCGTCCCCACTCTCCGTCCCCACTCTCCGTCCCCACACACCGACCCCACTCTCCGTCCCCACTCTCCGTCCCCACTCTCCGTCCCCACTCTCCGTCCCCACTCACCGCCCCACTCACCGTCCCCACTCACCGTCCCCACTCACCGTCCCCACTCCCCGTCCCCACTCCCCGTCCCCACTCAGTGTCCCCACTCAGTGTCCCCACTCACCATCGCCACTCTCCGACCCCACTCTCCGACCCCACTCTCCGACCCCACTCACCGTCGCCACTCACCGTCGCCACTCACCGACCCCACTCTCCGACCCCACTCTCCGAACCCACTCACCGTCCCCACTCACCGTCCCCACTCACCGTCCCCACTCTCCGTCCCCACTCACCGTCCCCACTCAAAGTCCCCACTCTCCGTCCCCACTCACCGTCCCCACTCTCCGTCCCCACTCACCGTCCCCACTCTCCGTCCCCACTCTCCGTCCCCACTCACCGTCCCCACTCACCGTCCCCACTCACCGTCGCCACTCTCCTTCCCCACTCACCGTCGCCACTCTCCGTCCCCACTCACCGTCCCCACTCTCCGTCCCCACTCTCCGTCCCCACTCTCCGTCCCCACTCACAGTCCCCACTCTCCGTCTCGACTCACCGGCCCCACTCACCGTCCCCACTCTCCATCCCCACTCTCCGTTTCCACTCACCGTCCCCACTCTCCATCCCCACTCTCCGTCCCCACTCTCCGTCCCCACTCACCGTCCCCACTCTCCGTCTCGACTCACCGTCCCCACTCACCGTCCCCACTCTCCGTCCCCACTCTCCGTTTCCACTCACCGTCCCCACTCACCGTCCCCACTCACCGTCCCCACTCTCCGTCCCCACTTCACCGTCCCCACTCTCCGTCCCCACTCACCCTCGCCACTCACCGTCGCCACTCACCGTCGCCACTCACCGTCCCCACTCCCCGTCCCCACTCCCCGTCCCCACTCCCCGTCCCCACTCTCCGTCCCCACTCTCCGTCCCCACTCTCCGTCCCCACTCTCCGACCCCACACTCCGACCCCACCCTCCGTCGCTACTCACCGTCCCCACTCTCCGTCGCCACTCACCGTCCCAACTCTCCGACCCCACTCTCCGACCCCACTCTCCGTCGCCACTCACCGTCCCCAGTCACCGTCCCCACTCTCCGTCCCCACTCTCCGACCTCACTCTCCGACCCCACTCACCGTCCCCACTCACCCTCCCCACTCACCCTCCCCACTCACCGTCCCCACTCTCCGACCCCACTCACCGTCCCCACTCACCGTCCCCACTCTCCGCCCCCACTTACCGCCCCCACTTACCGCCCCCACTCCCCGTCCCCACTCCCCATCCCCACTCTCCGACCCCACTCTCCGACCCCACTCTCCGTCCCCACTCTCCGTCCCCACTCTCCGTCCCCACTCACCGTCCCCACTCTCCATCCCCACTTCACTGTCCCCACTCTCCATCCCCACTCACTGTCCCCACTCTCCGTCCCCACTCACCGTCCCCACTCAGTGTCCCCACTTACCGTCGCCACTCTCCGTCCCCACTCACCGTCCCCACTCTCCGTCCCCACTCTCCGTCCCCACTCTCCGTCCCCACTCTCCGTCCCCACTCTCCGTCCCCACTCACCGACCCCACTCTCCGTCCCCACTCTCCGTCCCCACTCTCCGTCCCCACTCTCCGTCCCCACTCACCGCCCCACTCACCGTCCCCACTCTCCGACCCCACTCTCCGAACCCACTCACCGTCCCCACTCACCGTCCCCACTCACCGTCCCCACTCTCCGTCCCCACTCACCGTCCCCACTCAAAGTCCCCACTCTCCGTCCCCACTCACCGTCCCCACTCTCCGTCCCCACTCACCGTCCCCACTCTCCGTCCCCACTCTCCGTCCCCACTCACCGTCCCCACTCACCGTCCCCACTCACCGTCCCCACTCACCGTCGCCACTCTCCTTCCCCACTCACCGTCGCCACTCTCCGTCCCCACTCACCGTCCCCACTCTCCGTCCCCACTCTCCGTCCCCACTCTCCGTCCCCACTCACAGTCCCCACTCTCCGTCTCGACTCACCGGCCCCACTCACCGTCCCCACTCTCCGTCCCCACTCTCCGTTTCCACTCACCGTCCCCACTCTCCATCCCCACTCTCCGTCCCCACTCTCCGTCCCCACTCTCCGTCCCCACTCACCGTCCCCACTCTCCGTCTCGACTCACCGTCCCCACTCACCGTCCCCACTCTCCGTCCCCACTCTCCGTTTCCACTCACCGTCCCCACTCACCGTCCCCACTCACCGTCCCCACTCTCCGTCCCCACTTCACCGTCCCCACTCTCCGTCCCCACTCACCCTCGCCACTCACCGTCGCCACTCACCGTCCCCACTCCCCGTCCCCACTCCCCGTCCCCACTCCCCGTCCCCACTCCCCGTCCCCACTCTCCGTCCCCACTCTCCGACCCAACACTCCGTCGCTACTCACCGTCCCCACTCTCCGTCGCCACTCACCGTCCCAACTCTCCGACCCCACTCTCCGACCCCACTCTCCGTCGCCACTCACCGTCCCCAGTCACCGTCCCCACTCTCCGTCCCCACTCTCCGACCTCACTCTCCGACCCCACTCACCGTCCCCACTCACCCTCCCCACTCACCCTCCCCACTCACCGTCCCCACTCTCCGACCCCACTCACCGTCCCCACTCACCGTCCCCACTCTCTGACCCCACTTACCGCCCCCACTTACCGCCCCCACTCCCCGTCCCCACTCCCCATCCCCACTCTCCGACCCCACTCTCCGACCCCACTCTCCGTCCCCACTCTCCGTCCCCACTCTCCGTCCCCACTCACCGTCCCCACTCTCCATCCCCACTTCACTGTCCCCACTCTCCATCCCCACTCACTGTCGCCACTCTCCGTCCCCACTCACCGTCCCCACTCCCTGTCCCCACTCAGTGTCCCCACTTACCGTCGCCACTCTCCGTCCCCACTCACCGTCCCCACTCTCCGTCCCCACTCTCCGTCCCCACTCTCCGTCCCCACTCTCCGTCCCCACTCACCGACCCCACTCTCCGTCCCCACTCTCCGTCCCCACTCTCCGTCCCCACTCTCCGTCCCCACTCACCGCCCCACTCACCGTCCCCACTCACCGTCCCCACTCACCGTCCCCACTCACCGTCCCCACTCACCGTCCCCACTCAGTGTCCCCACTCAGTGTCCCCACTCACCATCGCCACTCTCCGACCCCACTCTCCGACCCCACTCTCCGACCCCACTCACCGTCGCCACTCACCGTCGCCACTCACCATCCCCACTCTCCGACCCCACTCTCCGACCCCACTCAACGTCCCCACTCACCGTCCCCACTCACCGTCCCCACTCTCCGTCCCCACTCACCGTCCCCACTCACAGTCCCCACTCTCCGTCCCCACTCACCGTCCCCACTCTCCGTCCCCACTCTCCGTCCCCACTCTCCGTCCCCACTCACCGTCCCCACTCACCGTCCCCACTCTCCGTCCCCACTCACCGTCCCCACTCACCGTCGCCACTCTCCGTCCCCACTCACCGTCCCCACTCTCCGTCCCCACTCTCCGTCCCCACTCTCCGTCCCCACTCACCGTCCCCACTCTCCGTCTCGACTCACCGTCCCCACTCACCGTCCCCACTCTCCGTCCCCACTCTCCGTTTCCACTCACCGTCCCCACTCACCGTCCCCACTTCACCGTCCCCACTCTCCGTCCCCACTCACCCTCGCCACTCACCGTCGCCACTCACCGTCCCCACTCCCCGTCCCCACTCCCCGTCCCCACTCCCCGTCCCCACTCTCCGTCCCCACTCTCCGTCCCCACTCTCCGACCCCACGCTCCGTCGCTACTCACCGTCCCCACTCTCCGTCGCCACTCACCGTCCCCACTCTCCGACCCCACTCTCCGACCCCACTCTCCGTCGCCACTCACCGTCCCCAGTCACCGTCCCCACTCTCCGTCCCCACTCTCCGACCCCACTCTCCGACCCCACTCACCGTCCCCACTCACCCTCCCCACTCCCCGTCCCCACTCCCCGCCCCCACTCCCCGTCCCCACTCCCCGTCCCAACTCACCGTCCCCACTCACCGTCCCCACTCACCGTCCCTACTCTCCGACCCCACTCACCGTCCCCACTCTCCGACCCCACTCACCGTCCCCACTCTCCGACCCCACTCACCGTCCCCACTCACCGTCCCCACTCTCCGACCCTACTTACCGCCCCCACTTACCGCCCCCACTCCCCGTCCCCACTCCCCATCCCCACTCTCCGACCCCACTCTCCGACCCCACTCTCCGTCCCCACTCTCCGACCCCACTCACCCTCGCCACTCACCGTCGCCACTCACCGTCCCCACTCACCGTCCCCACTCCCCGTCCCCACTCCCCGTCCCCACTCTCCGTCCCCACTCTCCGACCCCACACTCCGTCGCTACTCACCGTCCCCACACTCCGTCGCCACTCACCGTCCCCACTCTCCGACCCCACTCTCCGACCCCACTCTCCGACCCCACTCTCCATCGCCACTCACCGTCCCCAGTCACCGTCCCCACTCTCCGTCCCCACTCTCCGACCCCACTCTCCGACCCCACTCACCGTCCCCACTCACCCTCCCCACTCCCCGTCCCCACTCCCCGCCCCCACTCCCCGTCCCCACTCCCCGTCCCAACTCACCGTCCCCACTCACCGTCCCCAATCACCGTCCGTACTCTCCGACCCCACTCACCGTCCCCACTCTCCGACCCCACTCACCGTCCCCACTCTCCGACCCCACTCACCGGCCCCACGCACCGCCCCCACTCCCCGTCCCCACTCCCCATCCCCACTCTCCGACCCCACTCTCCGACCCCACTCTCCGTCCCCACTCTCCGTCCCCACTCACCGTCCCACTCTCCATCCCCACTTCACTGTCCCCACTCTCAATCCCCACTCACTATCCCCACTCTCCGTCCCCACTCTCCGACCCCACTCACCGTCCCCACTCCCTGTCCCCACTCAGTGTCCCCACTCTCCGTCCCCACTCTCCGTCCCCACTCTCCGTCCCCACTCACCGACCCCACTCTCCGTCCCCACTCTCCGTCCCCACTCTCCGTCCCCACTCTCCGTCCCCACTCACCGCTCCACTCACCGTCCCCACTCACCGTCCCCACTCACCGTCCCCACTCACCGTCCCCACTCCCCGTCCCCACTCAGTGTCCCCACTCAGTGTCCCCACTCACCATCGCCACTCACCGACCCCAATCTCCGACCCCACTCTCCGACCCCACTCACCGTCCCCACTCTCCGTCCCCACTCTCCGTCCCCACTCACCGTCCCCACTCTCCATCCCCACTCTCCATCCCCACTCTCCATCCCCACTCTCCGTCCCCACTCACCATCCCCACTCACCGTCCCCACTCACCGTCCCCACTCTCCATCCCCACTTCACTGTCCCCACTCTCCGTCCCCACTCACTGTCCCCACTCTCCGTCCCCACTCCCTGTCCCCACTCCCCGTCCCCACTCCCCGTCCCCACTCTCCGTCCCAACTCACCGTCCCCACTCACCGTCCCCACTCACCGTCCCTACTCTCCGACCCCACTCACCGTCCCTACTCTCCGTCCCCACTCTCCGACCCCACTCACCGTCCCCACTCTCCGACCCCACTCACCGTCCCCACTCTCCGACCCCACTCACCGTCCCCACTCACCGTCCCCACTCTCCGATCCCACTTACCGCCCCCACTTACCGCCCCCACTTACCGCCCCCACTCCCCGTCCCCACTCCCCATCCCCACTCTCCGACCCCACTCTCCGACCCCACTCACCGTCCCCACTCACCGTCCCCACTCTCCGTCCCCACTCACCGTCCCCACTCACCGTCCCCACTCTCCGTCCCCACTCTCCGTCCCCACTCTCCGACCCCACTCACCGTCGCCACTCACCGTCGCCACTCACCGTCCCCACTCCCCGTCCCCACTCACCGTCCCCACACCCCGTCCCCACTGTCCGTAACCACTGTCCGTCCCCACTCTCCGACCCCACACTCCGTCACTACTCACCGTCCCCACTCTCCGTCGCCACTCACCGACTCCACTCTCCGACCCCACTCTCCATCGCCACTCACCGTCCCCAGTCACCGTCCCCAGTCACCGTCCCCACTCTCCGTCCCCACTCTCCGACCCCACTCTCCGACCCCACTCACCGTCCCCACTCACCCTCCCCACTCCCCGTCCCCACTCCCCGCCCCCACTCCCCGCCCCCACTCCCCGTCCTCACTCCCCGTCCCAACTCACCGTCCCCACTTCACTGTCCCCACTCTCCGTCCCCACTCACTGTCACCACTCTCCGTCCCCACTCACCGTCCCCACTCCCTGACCCCACTCAGTGTCCTCACTTACCGTCGCCACTCTCCGTCCCCACTCTCCGTCCCCACTCTCCGTCCCCACTCACCGACCCCACTCTCCGTCCCCACTCTCCGTCCCCACTCTCCGTCCCCACTCTCCGTCCCCACTCACCGCCCCACTCACCGTCCCCACTCTCCGTCCCCACTCACCGTCCCCACTCTCTGTCCCCACTCACCGTCCCCACTCACCGTCCCCACTCACCGTCCCCACTCCCCGTCCCCACTCAGTGTCCCCACTTACCATCGCCACTCTCCGACCCCACTCTCCGACCCCACTCTCGGACCCCACTCACCGTCGCCACTCACCGTCGCCACTCACCGTCCCCACTCTCCGACCCCACTCTCCGACCCCACTCACCGTCCCCACTCACCGTCCCCACTCTCCGTCCCCACTCACCGTCCCCACTCTCCGTCCCCACTCACCGTCGCCACTCACCGTCGCCACTCACCGTCCCCACTCACCGTCCCCACTCACCGTCCCCACTCTCCGTCCCCACTCACCGTCCCCACTCACCGTCCCCACTCTCCGTCCCCACTCTCCGTCCCCACTCCCCGTCCCCACTCCCCGTCCCCACTCCCCGTCCCCACTCTCCGACCCCACTCTCCGACCCCACTCACCGTCCCCACTCACCGTCCCCACTCTCCGTCCCCACTCACCGTCCCCACTCACCGTCCCCACTCTCCGTCCCCACTCACCGTCCCCACTCTCCGTCCCCACTCACCGTCCCCACTCTCCGTCCCCACTCTCCGTCCCCACTCTCCGTCCCCACTCACCGTCCCCACTCTCCGTCTCGACTCACCGTCCCCACTCACCGTCCCCACTCTCCGTCCCCACTCTCCGTTTCCACTCACCGTCCCCACTCACCGTCCCCACTTCACCGTCCCCACTCTCCGTCCCCACTCTCCGTCCCCACTCACCCTCGCCACTCACCGTCGCCACTCACCGTCGCCACTCCCCGTCCCCACTCCCCGTCCCCACTCCCCGTCCCCACTCCCCGTCCCCACTCTCCGTCCCGACTCTCCGTCCCCACTCTCCGACCCCACACTCCGTCGCTACTCACCGTCCCCACTCTCCGTCGCCACTCACCGTCCCCACTCTCCGACCCCACTCTCCGACCCCACTCTCCGTCGCCACTCACCGTCCCCAGTCACCGTCCCCACTCTCCGTCCCCACTCTCCGACCCCACTCTCCGACCCCACTCACCGTCCCCACTCACCCTCCCCACTCCCCGTCCCCACTCCCCGCCCCCACTCCCCGTCCCCACTCCCCGTCCCAACTCACCGTCCCCACTCACCGTCCCCACTCACCGTCCCTACTCTCCGACCCCACTCACCGTCCCCACTCTCCGACCCCACTCACCGTCCCCACTCTCCGACCCCACTCACCGTCCCCACTCACCGTCCCCACTCTCCGACCCCACTTACCGCCCCCACTTACCGCCCCCACTCCCCGTCCCCACTCCCCATCCCCACTCTCCGACCCCACTCTCCGACCCCACTCTCCGTCCCCACTCTCCGACCCCACTCACCCTCGCCACTCACCATCGCCACTCACCGTCCCCACTCCCCGTCCCCACTCCCCGTCCCCACTCCCCGTCCCCACTCTCCGTCCCCACTCTCCGACCCCACACTCCGTCGCTACTCACCATCCCCACACTCCGTCGCCACTCACCGTCCCCACTCTCCGACCCCACTCTCCGACCCCACTCTCCGACCCCACTCTCCATCGCCACTCACCGTCCCCAGTCACCGTCCCCACTCTCCGTCCCCACTCTCCGACCCCACTCTCCGACCCCACTCACCGTCCCCACTCACCCTCCCCACTCCCCGTCCCCACTCCCCGCCCCCACTCCCCGTCCCCACTCCCCGTCCCAACTCACCGTCCCCACTCACCGTCCCCAATCACCGTCCGTACTCTCCGACCCCACTCACCGTCCCCACTCTCCGACCCCACTCACCGTCCCCACTCTCCGACCCCACTCACCGGCCCCACGCACCGCCCCCACTCCCCGTCCCCACTCCCCATCCCCACTCTCCGACCCCACTCTCCGACCCCACTCTCCGTCCCCACTCTCCGTCCCCACTCACCGTCCCACTCTCCATCCCCACTTCACTGTCCCCACTCTCCATCCCCACTCACTGTCCCCACTCACTGTCCCCACTCTCCGTCCCCACTCTCCGACCCCACTCACCGTCCCCACTCCCTGTCCCCACTCAGTGTCCCCACTTACCGTCGCCACTCTCCGTCCCCACTCACCGTCCCCACTCACCGTCCCCACTCTCCGTCCCCACTCTCCGTCCCCACTCTCCGTCCCCACTCACCGACCCCACTCTCCGTCCCCACTCTCCGTCCCCACTCTCCGTCCCCACTCTCCGTCCCCACTCACCGCTCCACTCACCGTCCCCACTCACCGTCCCCACTCACCGTCCCCACTCACCGTCCCCACTCCCCGTCCCCACTCAGTGTCCCCACTCAGTATCGCCACTCACCGACCCCACTCTCCGACCCCAATCTCCGTCCCCACTCTCCGTCCCCACTCTCCGTCCCCACTCACCGTCCCCACTCTCCATCCCCACTCTCCATCCCCACTCTCCATCCCCACTCTCCATCCCCACTCTCCGTCCCCACTCACCATCCCCACTCACCGTCCCCACTCACCGTCCCCACTCTCCATCCCCACTTCACTGTCCCCACTCTCCGTCCCCACTCACTGTCCCCACTCTCCGTCCCCACTCACCGCCCCCACTCCCTGTCCCCACTCCCCGTCCCCACTCCCCGTCCCCACTCTCCGTCCCAACTCACCGTCCCCACTCACCGTCCCCACTCACCGTCCCTACTCTCCGACCCCACTCACCGTCCCCACTCACCGTCCCCACTCTCCGACCCCACTCACCGTCCCCACTCTCCGACCCCACTCACCGTCCCCACTCTCCGACCCCACTCACCGTCCCCACTCACCGTCCCCACTCTCCGATCCCACTTACCGCCCCCACTTACCGCCCCCACTTACCGCCCCCACTCCCCGTCCCCACTCCCCATCCCCACTCTCCGACCCCACTCTCCGACCCCACTCACCGTCCCCACTCACCGTCCCCACTCTCCGTCCCCACTCACCGTCCCCACTCACCGTCCCCACTCTCCGTCCCCACTCTCCGTCCCCACTCTCCGACCCCACTCACCGTCGCCACTCACCGTCGCCACTCACCGTCCCCACTCCCCGTCCCCACTCACCGTCCCCACACCCCGTCCCCACTGTCCGTAACCACTCTCCGTCCCCACTCTCCGACCCCACACTCCGTCACTACTCACCGTCCCCACTCTCCGTCGCCACTCACCGTCCCCACTCTCCGACTCCACTCTCCGACCCCACTCTCCATCGCCACTCACCGTCCCCAGTCACCGTCCCCAGTCACCGTCCCCAGTCACCGTCCCGACTCTCCGTCCCCACTCTCCGACCCCACTCTCCGACCCCACTCACCGTCCCCACTCACCCTCCCCACTCCCCGTCCCCACTCCCCGCCCCCACTCCCCGTCCCCACTCCCCGTCCCAACTCACCGTCCCCACTTCACTGTCCCCACTCTCCGTCCCCACTCACTGTCACCACTCTCCGTCCCCACTCACCGTCCCCACTCCCTGTCCCCACTCAGTGTCCTCACTTACCGTCGCCACTCTCCGTCCCCACTCTCCGTCCCCACTCACCGTCCCCACTCTCCATCCCCACTCTCCGTCCCCACTCACCGACCCCACTCTCCGTCCCCACTCTCCGTCCCCACTCTCCGTCCCCACTCTCCGTCCCCACTCTCCGTCCCCACTCACCGCCCCACTCACCGTCCCCACTCTCCGTCCCCACTCACCGTCCCCACTCTCCGTCCCCACTCACCGTCCCCACTCACCGTCCCCACTCACCGTCCCCACTCACCGTCCCCACTCAGTGTCCCCACTTACCATCGCCACTCTCCGACCCCACTCTCCGACCCCACTCTCGGACCCCACTCACCGTCGCCACTCACCGTCGCCACTCACCGTCCCCACTCTCCGACCCCACTCTCCGACCCCACTCACCGTCCCCACTCACCGTCCCCACTCTCCGTCCCCACTCACCGTCCCCACTCACCGTCCCCACTCTCCGTCCCCACTCACCGTCCCCACTCTCCGTCCCCACTCACCGTCCCCACTCTCCGTCCCCACTCTCCGTCCCCACTCTCCGTCCCCACTCTCCGTCCCCACTCACCGTCCCCACTCCCCGTCCCCACTCAGTGTCCCCACTCACCGTCGCCACTCTCCGTCCCCACTCTCCGTCCCCACTCTCCGTCCCCACTCTCCGTCCCCACTCTCAGTCCCCACTCACCGTCCCCACTGTCCGTCCCCACTCTCCGTCCCCACTCTCCGTCCCCACTCTCCGTCCCCACTCTCCGACCCCACTCTCCGACCCCACTCTCTGTCCCCACTCACCGTCGCCACTCACCGTCGCCACTCACCGTCCCCACTCACCGTCCCCACTCACCGTCCCCACTCTCCGTCCCCACTCACCGTCCCCACTCACCGTCCCCACTCTCCGTCCCCACTCTCCGTCCCCACTCCCCGTCCCCACTCCCCGTCCCCACTCCCCGTCCCCACTCCCCGTCCCCACTCTCCGACCCCACTCTCCGACCCCACTCACCGTCCCCACTCACCGTCCCCACTCTCCGTCCCCACTCTCCGTCCCCACTCACCGTCCCCACTCTCCGTCCCCACTCACCGTCCCCACTCTCCGTCCCCACTCACCGTCCCCACTCTCCGTCCCCACTCTCCGTCCCCACTCTCCGTCCCCACTCTCCGTCCCCACTCACCGTCCCCACTCCCCGTCCCCACTCAGTGTCCCCACTCACCGTCGCCACTCTCCGTCCCCACTCTCCGTCCCCACTCTCCGTCCCCACTCTCCGTCCCCACTCTCAGTCCCCACTCCCCGTCGCCACTCTCCGTCCCCACTCTCCGTCCCCACTCTCCGTCCCCACTCACCGTCCCCACTCTCCGACCCCACTCTCCGACCCCACTCTCCGTCCCCACTCACCGTCGCCACTCACCGTCGCCACTCACCGTCCCCACTCACCGTCCCCACTCACCGTCCCCACTCTCCGTCCCCACTCACCGTCCCCACTCAACGTCCCCACTCTCCGTCCCCACTCTCCGTCCCCACTCCCCGTCCCCACTCCCCGTCCCCACTCCCCGTCCCCACTCTCCGACCCCACTCTCCGACCCCACTCACCGTCCCAACTCACCGTCCCCACTCTCCGTCCCCACTCTCCGTCCCCACTCAGTGTCCCCACACACCGTCGCCACTCTCCGTCCCCACTCACCGTCCCCACTCACCGTCCCCACTCTCCGTCCCCACTCTCCGTCCCCACTCACCGTCCCCACTCTCCGTCTCCACTCACCGTCCCCACTCACCGTCCCCACTCTCCGTCCCCACTCTCCGTCCCCACTCACCGTCCCCACTCACCGTCCCCACTCTCCGTCCCCACTCTCCGTCCCCACTTCACCGTCCCCACTCTAAGTCCCCACTCTCCGTCCCCACTCTCCGTCCCCACTCACCGTCCCCACTCACCGTCCCCACTCCCCGTCCCCACTCTCCGTCCCCACTTCACCGTCCCCACTCTCCGTCCCCACTCACCGTCCCCACTCACCGTCCCCACTCCCCGTCCCCACTCTCCGTCCCCACTTCACCGTCCCCACTCTCCGTCCCCACTCACCGTCCCCACTCTCCGTCCCCACTCACCGTCCCCACTCCCCGTCCCCACTCAGTGTCCCCACTCACCGCCGTCACTCTCCGACCCCACTCACCCTCGCCACTCACCGTCGCCACTCACCGTCCCCACTCCCCATCCCCACTCCCCGTCCCCACTCTCCGTCCCCACTCTCCGTCCCCACTCTCCGACCCCACACTCCGTCGCTACTCACCGTCCCCACTCTCCCTCGCCACTCACCGTCCCCACTCTCCGACCCCACTCTCCGACCCCACTCTCCGTCGCCACTCACCGTCCCCACTCACCATCCCCACTCTCCGTCCCCACTCTACGACCCCACTCTCCGACCCCACTCACCGTCCCCACTCACCCTCCCCACTCCCCGTCCCCACTTCACCGTCCCCACTTCACCGTCCCCACTCTCCGTCTCCACTCACCGTCCCCACTCACCGTCCCCACTCTCCGTCCCCAATCACCGTCCCCACTCACCGTCCCCACTCACCGTCCCCACTCACCGTCCCCACTTCACCGTCCCGACTCTCCGTCCCCACTCTCCGTCCCCACTCTCCGTCCCCACTCTCCGTCCCCACTCCCCGTCCCCACTCTCCGTCCCCACTTCACCGTCCCCACTCTCCGTCCCCACTCACCGTCCCCACTCTCCGTCCCCACTCAGTGTCCCCACTCACCGCCGTCACTCTCCGACCCCACCCACCCTCGCCACTCACCGTCGCCACTCACCGTCCCCACTCCCCATCCCCACTCCCCGTCCCCACTCCCCGTCCCCACTCCCCGTCCCCACTCCCCGTCCCCACTCTCCATCCCCACTCTCCGTCCCCACTCTCCGACCCCACACTCCGTCGCTACTCACCGTCCCCACTCTCCGTCGCCACTCACCGTCCCCACTCTCCGACCCCACTCTCCGACCCCACTCTCCGTCGCTACTCACCGTCCCCACTCACCGTCCCCACTCTCCGTCCCCACTCTACGACCCCACTCTCCGACCCCACTCACCGTCCCCACTCACCCTCCCCACTCCCCGTCCCCACTTCACCATCCCCACTCTCCGTCCCCACTCTCCGTCCCCACTCTCCGTCCCCACTCACCGTCCCCACTCCCCGTCCCCACTCCCCGTCCCCACTCTCCGTCCCCACTCACCGTCCCCACTCCCGTCTCCACTCAGTGTCCCCACTCACCGTCGCCACTCTCCGTCCCCACTCTCCGTCCCCACTCTCCGTCCCCACTCTCTGTCCCCACTCTCCGTCCCCACTCCCCGTCCCCACTCAGTGTCCCCACTCACCGTCGCCACTCTCCGTCCCCACTCACCGTCCCCACTCTCCGTCCCCACTCTCCGTCCCCACTCACTGTCCCCACTCTCCGTCCCCACTCACCGTCCCCACTCACCATCCACGCTCACCGTCCCCGCTCTCCGTCCCCACTCACCGTCCCCACTCTCCGTCCCCACTTCACCGTCCATCACTCTCCGTCCCCGCTCTCCGTCCCCACTCACCGTCCCCACTCTCCGTCCCCACTTCACCGTCCCCACTCTCCGTCCCCACTCACCGTCCCCACTCTCCGTCCCCACTCACCGTCCCCACTCTCCGTCCCCACTCTCCGTCCCCACTCACCGTCCCCACTCCCCGTCCCCACTCTCCGTCCCCACTTCACCGTCCCCACTCTCCGTCCCCACTCACCGTCCCCACTCTCCGTCCCCACTCAGTGTCCCCACTCACCGTCGTCACTCTCCGTCCCCACTCACCGTCCCCACTCTCCGTCCCCACTCTCTGACCCCACTCACCGTCCCCGCTCTCCGTCCCCACTCTCCGTCCCCACTCACCGTCGCCACTCACCGTCGCCACTCACCGTCGCCACTCACCGTCCCCACTCTCCGACCCAACTCTCCGACCCCACTCTCCGACCCCACTCTCCGACCCCACTCTCCGACCCCACTCACCATCCCCACTCTCCGTCCCCACTCTCCGTCCCCACTCTCCATCCCCACTCTCCGACCCCACTCTCCGACCCCACTCACCCTCGCCACTCACCGTCGCCACTCACCGTCCCCACTCCCCGTCCCCACTCCCCGTCCCCACTCTCCATCCCCACTCTCCGACCCCACTCTCCGACCCCACACTCCGTCGCTACTCACCGTCCCCACTCTCCGTCGCCACTCACCGTCCCCACTCTCCGACCCCACTCTCCGACCCCACTCTCCGTCGCCACTCACCGTCCCCAGTCACCGTCCCCACTCTCCGACCCCACTCTCCGACCCCACTCTCCGACCCCACTCACCGGCCCCACTCCCCGTCCCCTCTCCCCGCCCCCACTCCCCGTCCCCACTCCCCGTCCCAACTCACCGTCCCCACTCACCGTCCCCACTCACCGTCCCTACTCTCCGACCCCACTCACCGTCCCCACTCTCCGACCCCACTCACCGTCCCCACTCTCCGACCCCACTCACCGTCCCCACTCACCGTCCCCACTCTCCGACCCCACTCACCGCCCCCACTTACCGCCCCCACTCCCCGTCCCCACTCCCCATCCCCACTCTCCGACCCCACTCTCCGACCCCACTCTCCGTCGCTACTCACCGTCCCCACTCACCGTCCCCACTCTCCGTCCCCACTCTACGACCCCACTCTCCGACCCCACTCACCGTCCCCACTCACCCTCCCCACTCCCCGTCCCCACTTCACCATCCCCACTCTCCGTACCCACTCTCCGTCCCCACTCTCCGTCCCCACTCACCGTCCCCACTCCCCGTCCCCACTCCCCGTCCCCACTCTCCGTCCCCACTCACCGTCCCCACTCCCGTCTCCACTCAGTGTCCCCACTCACCGTCGCCACTCTCCGTCCCCACTCTCCGTCCCCACTCTCCGTCCCCACTCTCTGTCCCCACTCTCCGTCCCCACTCACCGTCCCCACTCTCCGTCCCCACTCCCCGTCCCCACTCAGTGTCCCCACTCACCGTCGCCACTCTCCGTCCCCACTCACCGTCCCCACTCTCCGTCCCCACTCTCCGTCCCCACTCACCGTCCCCACTCTCCGTCCCCACTCACCGTCCCCACTCACCATCCACGCTCACCGTCCCCGCTCTCCGTCCCCACTCACCGTCCCCACTCTCCGTCCCCACTTCACCGTCCATCACTCTCCGTCCCCGCTCTCCGTCCCCACTCACCGTCCCCACTCTCCGTCCCCACTTCACCGTCCCCACTCTCCGTCCCCACTCACCGTCCCCACTCTCCGTCCCCACTCACCGTCCCCACTCTCCGTCCCCACTCTCCGTCCCCACTCACCGTCCCCACTCCCCGTCCCCACTCTCCGTCCCCACTTCACCGTCCCCACTCTCCGTCCCCACTCACCGTCCCCACTCTCCGTCCCCACTCAGTGTCCCCACTCACCGTCGTCACTCTCCGTCCCCACTCACCGTCCCCACTCTCCGTCCCCACTCTCTGACCCCACTCACCGTCCCCGCTCTCCGTCCCCACTCTCCGTCCCCACTCACCGTCGCCACTCACCATCGCCACTCACCGTCGCCACTCACCGTCGCCACTCACCGTCCCCACTCTCCGACCCAACTCTCCGACCCCACTCTCCGACCCCACTCTCCGACCCCACTCTCCGACCCCACTCACCATCCCCACTCTCCGTCCCCACTCTCCGTCCCCACTCTCCATCCCCACTCTCCGACCCCACTCTCCGACCCCACTCACCCTCGCCACTCACCGTCGCCACTCACCGTCCCCACTCCCCGTCCCCACTCCCCGTCCCCACTCTCCATCCCCACTCTCCGACCCCACTCTCCGACCCCACACTCCGTCGCTACTCACCGTCCCCACTCTCCGTCGCCACTCACCGTCCCCACTCTCCGACCCCACTCTCCGTCGCCACTCACCGTCCCCAGTCACCGTCCCCACTCTCCGACCCCACTCTCCGACCCCACTCTCCGACCCCACTCAAGGCCCCACTCCCCGTCCCCTCTCCCCGCCCCCACTCCCCGTCCCCACTCCCCGTCCCAACTCACCGTCCCCACTCACCGTCCCCACTCACCGTCCCTACTCTCCGACCCCACTCACCGTCCCCACTCTCCGACCCCACTCACCGTCCCCACTCTCCGACCCCACTCACCGTCCCCACTCACCGTCCCCACTCTCCGACCCCACTCACCGCCCCCACTTACCGCCCCCACTCCCCGTCCCCACTCCCCATCCCCACTCTCCGACCCCACTCTCCGACCCCACTCACCGTCCCCACTCTCCGTCCCCACTCTCCGTCCCCACTCACCGTCCCCACTCTCCGTCCCCACTCTCCGTCCCCACTCTCCGTCCCCACTCACCGTCCCCACTCACCGTCCCCACTCACCGTCCCCACTCTCCATCCCCACTTCACTGTCCCCACTCTCCGTCCCCACTCACTGTCCCCACTTTCCGTCCCCACTCACCGCCCCCACTCCCTGTCCCCACTCAGTGTCCCCACTCGCCGTCCCCACTCTCCGTCCCAACTCACCGTCCCCACTCACCGTCCCCACTCACCGTCCCTACTCCCCGTCCCCACTCACCGTCCCCACTCACCGTCCCCACTCACCGTCCCCACTCACCGTCCCCACTCAGTGTCCCCACTCAGTGTCCCCACTCAGTGTCCCCACTCACCATCGCCACTGTCCGACCCCACTCTCCGACCCCACTCTCCGACCCCACTCTCCGACCCCACTCACCGTCGCCACTCACCGTCGCCACTCACCGTCGCCACTCACCGTCCCCACTCTCCGACCCCACTCTCCGACCCCACTCTCCGACCCCACTCACCGTCCCCACTCACCGTCCCCACTCACCGTCCCCACTCTCCGTCCCCACTCTCCGTCCCACTCTCCGTCCCCACTCTCCGTCCCCACTCTCCGTCCCCACTCTCCGTCCCCACTCACCGTCCCCACTCTCCGTCCCCACCCACCGTCCCCACTCTCCGTCCCCACTCTCCGTCCCCACTCTCTGTCCCCACTCTTCGTCCCCACTCACCGTCCCCACTCCCCGTCCCCACTCAGTGTCGCCACTCTCCGTCCCCACTCTCCGTCCCCACTCTCCGTCCCCAATCTCCGTCCCCACTCACCTTCCCCACTCTCCGTCCCCACTCTCCGTCCCCACTCTCCGTCCCCACTCTCCGTCCCCACTCTCCGTCCCCACTCACCGTCCCCACTCTCCGTCCCCACTCTCCGTCCCCACTCTCCGTCCCCACTCCCCGTCCCCACTCCCCGTCGCCACTCTCCGTCCCCACTCACCGTCCCCACTCTCCGACCCCACTCTCCGACCCCACTCTCCGTCCCCACTCACCGTCGCCACTCACCGTCGCCACTCACCGTCGCCACTCACCGTCCCCACTCACCGTCCCCACTCACCGTCCCCACTCACCGTCCCCACTCTCCGTCCCCACTCTCCGTCCCCACTCCCCGTCCCCACTCTCCGACCCCACTCTCCGACCCCACTCACCGTCCCCACTCTCCGTCCCCACTCTCCGTCCCCACTCTCCGTCCCCACTCACCGTCCCCACTCTCCGTCCCCACTCAGTGTCCCCACTCACCGTCGCCACTCTCCGTCCCCACTCACCGTCCCCACTCTCCGTCTCCACTCACCGTCCCCACTCACCGTCCCCACTCTCCGTCCCCACTCTCCGTCCCCACTCACCGTCCCCACTCACCGTCCCCACTCTCCGTCCCCACTTCACCGTCCCCACTCTCCGTCCCCACTCTCCGTCCCCACTCCCCGTCCCCACTCTCCGTCCCCACTTCACCGTCCCCACTCTCCGTCCCCACTCACCGTCCCCACTCTCCGTCCCCACTCACCGTCCCCACTCCCCGTCCCCACACAGTGTCCCCACTCACCGCCGTCACTCTCCGACCCCACTCACCCTCGCCACTCACCGTCGCCACTCACCGTCCCCACTCCCCATCCCCACTCCCCGTCCCCACTCCCCGTCCCCACTCTCCGTCCCCACTCTCCGACCCCACACTCCGTCGCTACTCACCGTCCCCACTCTCCGTCGCCACTCACCGTCCCCACTCTCCGACCCCACTCTCCATCGCCACTCACCGTCCCCACTCACCGTCCCCACTCACCGTCCCCACTCACCGTCCCCACTCTCCGTCCCCACTCTCCGACCCCACTCTCTGACCCCACTCACCGTCCCCACTCACCCTCCCCACTCCCCGTCCCCACTCCCCGTCCCCACTCCCTGTCCCAACTCACCGTCCCCACTCACCGTCCCCACTCACCGTATCCACTCACCGTCCCTACTCTCCGACCCCACTCACCGTCCCCACTCTCCGACCCCACTCACCGTCCCCACTCTCCGACCCCACTCACCATCCCCACTCACAGTCCCCACTCTCCGACCCCACTCACCGCCCCCACTCCCCGTCCCCACTCCCCATCCCCACTCTCCGACCCCACTCTCCGACCCCACTCACCGTCGCCACTCTCCGTCCCCACTCACCGTCCCCACTCTCCGTCCCCACTCACCGTCCCCACTCACCGTCCCCACTCTCCGTCCCCACTCACCGTCCCCACTCACCGTCCACGCTCACCGTCCCCGCTCTCCGTCCCCACTCACCGTCCCCACTCTCCGTCCCCACTTCACCGTCCACACTCTCCGTCCCCACTCACCGTCCCCACTCTCCGTCGCCACTCACCGTCCCCACTCACCGTCCCCACTCTCCGACCCCACTCTCCGACCCCACTCTCCGACCCCACTCTCCGACCCCACTCTCCGACCCCACTCACCGTCCCCACTCTCCGTCCCCACTCTCCGTCCCCACTCTCCGACCCCACTCTCCGACCCCACTCTCCGACCCCACTTACCCTCGCCACTCACCGTCGCCACTCACCGTCCCCACTCCCCGTCCCCACTCCCCGTCCCCACTCCCCGTCCCCACTCCCCGTCCCCACTCCCCGTCCCCACTCTCCGTCCCCACTCTCCGACCCCACTCTCCGACCCCACACTCCGTCGCTACTCACCGTCCACACTCTCCGTCGTCACTCACCGTCCCCACTCACCGTCCCCACTCTCCGTCCCCACTCACCGTCCCCACTCTCCGTCCCCACTCACCGTCCCCACTCTCCGTCCCCACTCACCGTCCCCACTCACCGTCCCCACTCTCCGTCGCCACTCTCCGTCGCCACTCTCCGTCCCCACTCACCGTCCCCACTCTCCGTCCCCACTCACCGTCCCCACTCCCCGTCCCCACTCAGTGTCCCCACTCACCGTCGCCACTCTCCGTCCCACTCTCCGTCCCCACTCTCCGTCCCCACTCTCCGTCCCCACTCTCCGTCCCCACTCACCGTCCCCACTCTCCGTCCCCACTCTCCGTCCCCACTCCCCGTCGCCACTCTCCGTCCCCACTCTCCGTCCCCACTCTCCGTCCCCACTCACCGTCCCCACTCTCCGACCCCACTCTCCGACCCCACTCTCCGTCCCCACTCTGCGTCCCCACTCACCGTCGCCACTCACCGTCGCCACTCACCGTCCCCACTCACCGTCCCCACTCACCGTCCCCACTCTCCGTCCCCACTCACCGTCCCCACTCACCGTCCCCAGTCTCCGTCCCCACTCTCCGTCCCCACTCTCCGTCCCCACTCCCCGTCCCCACTCCCCGTCCCCACACTCCGCCCCCACTCTCCGACCCCACTCACCGTCCCCACTCACCGTCCCCACTCTCCGTCCCCACTCTCCGTCCCCACTCACCGTCCCCACCCTCCGTCTCCACTCACCGTCCCCACTCACCGTCCCCACTCACCGTCCCCACTCTCCGTCCCCACTCTCCGTCCCCACTCACCGTCCCCACTCACCGTCCCCACTCTCCGTCCCCACTCTCCGTCCCCACTTCACCGTCCCCACTCTCCGTCCCCACTCTCCGTCCCCACTCTCCGTCCCCACTCACCGTCCCCACTCCCCGTTCCCACTCTCCGACCCCACTCACCCTCGCCACTCCCCGTCCCCACTCTCCGTCCCCACTCTCCGTCCCCACTCTCCGACCCCACACTCCGTCGCTACTCACCGTCCCCACTCTCCCTCGCCACTCACCGTCCCCACTCTCCGACCCCACTCTCCGACCCCACTCTCCGTCGCCACTCACCGTCCCCACTCACCATCCCCACTCTCCGTCCCCACTCTACGACCCCACTCTCCGACCCCACTCACCGTCCCCACTCACCCTCCCCACTCCCCGTCCCCACTTCACCGTCCCCACTTCACCGTCCCCACTCTCCGTCTCCACTCACCGTCCCCACTCACCGTCCCCACTCTCCGTCCCCACTCACCGTCCCCACTCACCGTCCCCACTCACCGTCCCCACTTCACCGTCCCCACTCTCCGTCCCCACTCTCCGTCCCCACTCTCCGTCCCCACTCTCCGTCCCCACTGACCGTCCCCACTCCCCGTCCCCACTCTCCGTCCCCACTTCACCGTCCCCACTCTCCGTCCCCACTCACCGTCCCCACTCTCCGTCCCCACTCAGTGTCCCCACTCATCGCCGTCACTCTCCGACCCCACTCACCCTCGCCACTCACCGTCGCCACTCACCATCCCCACTCCCCATCCCCACTCCCCGTCCCCACTCCCCGTCCCCACTCCCCGTCCCCACTCTCCGTCCCCACTCGCCGTCCCCACTCTCCGACCCCACACTCCGTCGCTACTCACCGTCCCCACTCTCCGTCGCCACTCACCGTCCCCACTCTCCGACCCCACTCTCCGACCCCACTCTCCGTCGCTACTCACCGTCCCCACTCACCGTCCCCACTCTCCGTCCCCACTCTACGACCCCACTCTCCGACCCCACTCACCGTCCCCACTCACCCTCCCCACTCCCCGTCCCCACTTCACCGTCCCCACTCTCCGTCCCCACTCACCATCCCCACTCCCCGTCCCCACTCCCCGTCCCCACTCTCCGTCCCCACTCACCGTCCCCACTCCCGTCTCCACTCAGTGTCCCCACTCACCGTCGCCACTCTCCGTCCCCACTCTCCGTCCCCACTCTCCGTCCCCACTCTCCGTCCCCACTCTCCGTCAACACTCTCCGTCCCCACTCAGTGTCCCCACTCACCGTCGCCACTCTCCGTCCCCACTCACCGTCCCCACTCTCCGTCCCCACACTCCGTCCCCACTCACCGTCCCCACTCTCCGTCCCCACTCACCGTCCCCACTCACCATCCACGCTCACCGTCCCCGCTCTCCGTCCCCACTCACCGTCCCCAGTCTCCGTCCCCACTTCACCGTCCATCACTCTCCGTCCCCGCTCTCAGTCCCCACTCACCGTCCCCACTCTCTGTCCCCACTTCACCGTCCCCACTCACCGTCCCCACTCTCCGTCCCCACTCACCGTCCCCACTTCCCGTCCCCACTCTCCGTCCCCACTTCACCGTCCCCACTCTCCGTCCCCACTCACCGTCCCCACTCTCCGTCCCCACTCACCGTCCCCACTCCCCGTCCCCACTCAGTGTCCCCACTCACCGTCGTCACTCTCCGTCCCCACTCACCGTCCCCACTCTCCGTCCCCACTCTCCGACCCCACTCACCGTCCCCGCTCTCTGACCCCACTCTCCGTCCCCACTCACCGTCGCCACTCACCGTCGCCACTCACCGTCGCCACTCACCGTCGCCACTCACCGTCCCCACTCTCCGACCCCACTCTCCGACCCCACACTCCGACCCCACTCTCCGACCCCACTCAACGTCCCCACTCTCCGTCCCCACTCTCCGTCCCCACTCTCCGTCCCCACTCTCCGTCCCCACTCTCCGACCCCACTCTCCGACCCCACTCACCCTCGCCACTCACCGTCGCCACTCACCATCCCCACTCCCCGTCCCCACTCCCCTTCCCCACTCTCCGACCCCACTCACCGTCCCCACTCTCCGACCCCACTCACCGTCCCCACTCTCCGACCCCACTCACCGTCCCCACTCACCGTCCCCACTCTCCGACCCCACTCTCCGACCCCACTCTCCGTCGCCACTCACCGTCCCCAGTCACCGTCCCCACTCTCCGACCCCACTCTCCGACCCCACTCTCCGACCCCACTCACCGTCCCCACTCCCCGTCCCCTCTCCCCGCCCCCACTCCCCGTCCCCACTCCCCGTCCCAACTCACCGTCCCCACTCACCGTCCCCACTCACCGTCCCTACTCTCCGACCCCACTCACCGTCCCCACTCTCCGACCCCACTCACCGTCCCCACTCTCCGACCCCACTCACCGTCCCCACTCACCGTCCCCACTCTCCGACCCCACTCACCGCCCCCACTTACCGCCCCCACTCCCCGTCCCCACTCCCCATCCACACTCTCCGACCCCACTCTCCGACCCCACTCACCGTCCCCACTCTCCGTCCCCACTCTCCGTCCCCACTCTCCGTCCCCACTCACCGTCCCCACTCTCCGTCCCCACTCTCCGTCCCCACTCACCGTCCCCACTCACCGTCCCCACTCACCGTCCCCACTCTCCATCCCCACTTCACTGTCCCCACTCTCCGTCCCCACTCACTGTCCCCACTTTCCGTCCCCACTCACCGCCCCCACTCCCTGTCCCCACTCCCTGTCCCCACTCAGTGTCCCCACTCCCCGTCCCCACTCTCCGTCCCAACTCACCGTCCCCACTCACCGTCCCTACTCCCCGTCCCCACTCACCGTCCCCACTCACCGTCCCCACTCACCGTCCCCACTCACCGTCCCCACTCAGTGTCCCCACTCACCATCGCCACTGTCCGACCCCACTCTCCGACCCCACTCTCCGACCCCACTCACCGTCGCCACTCACCGTCGCCACTCACCGTCCCCACTCTCCGACCCCACTCTCCGACCCCACTCACCGTCCCCACTCACCGTCCCCACTCACCGTCCGCACTCTCCGTCCCCACTCTCCGTCCCCACTTTCCGTCCCCACTCTCCGTCCCCACTCTCCGTCCCCACTGACCGTCCCCACTCTCCGTCCCCACCCACCGTCCCCACTCTCCGTCCCCACTCTCTGTCCCCACTCTCCGTCCCCACTCACCGTCCCCACTCCCCGTCCCCACTCCCCGTCCCCACTCAGTGTCGCCACTCTCCCTCCCCACTCTCCCTCCCCACTCTCCGTCCCCAATCTCCGTCCCCACTCACCTTCCCCACTCTCCGTCCCCACTCTCCGTCCCCACTCACCGTCCCCACTCTCCGTCCCCACTCCCCGTCGCCACTCTCCGTCCCCACTCACCGTCCCCACTCTCCGACCCCACTCTCCGACCCCACTCTCCGTCCCCACTCACCGTCGCCACTCACCGTCGCCACTCACCATCCCCACTCACCGTCCCCACTCTCCGTCCCCACTCACCGTCCCCACTCACCGTCCCCACTCTCCGTCCCCACTCTCCGTCCCCACTCCCCGTCCCTACTCTCCGTCCCCACTCCCCGTCCCCACTCTCCGACCCCACTCTCCGACCCCACTCACCGTCCCCACACTCCGTCCCCACTCTCCGTCCCCACTCTCCGTCCCCACTCTCCGTCCCCACTCTCCGTCCCCACTCAGTGTCCCCACTCAACGTCGCCACTCTCCGTCCCCACTCACCGTCTCCACTCACCGTCCCCACTCTCCGTCCCCACTCTCCGTCCCCACTCACCGTCCCCACTCACCGTCCCCACTCACCGTCCCCACTCTCCATCCCCACTTCACCGTCCCCACTCTCCGTCCCCACTCTCCGTCCCCACTCTCCGTCCCCACTCTCCGTCCCCACTCACCGTCCCCACTCCCCGTCCCCACTCTCCGTCCCCACTTCACCGTCCCCACTCTCCGTCCCCACTCACCGTCCCCACTCTCCGTCCCCACTCACCGTCCCCACTCCCCGTCCCCACTCAGTGTCCCCACTCACCGCCGTCACTCTCCGACCCCACTCACCCTCGCCACTCACCGTCGCCACTCACCGTCCCCACTCCCCATCCCCACTCCCCGTCCCCACTCCCCGTCCCCACTCTCCGTCCCCACTCTCCGACCCCACACTCCGTCGCTACTCACCGTCCCCACTCTCCGTCGCCACTCACCGTCCCCACTCTCCGTCCCCACTCTCCGACCCCACTCTCTGACCCCACTCACCGTCCCCACTCCCCGTCCCCACTCCCCGTCCCCACTCCCTGTCCCAACTCACCGTCCCCACTCACCGTCCCCACTCACCGTATCCACTCACCGTCCCTACTCTCCGACCCCACTCACCGTCCCCACTCTCCGACCCCACTCACCGTCCCCACTCTCCGACCCCACTCACCATCCCCACTCACCGTCCCCACTCACCGTATCCACTCACCGTCCCTACTCTCCGACCCCACTCACCGTCCCCAATCTCCGGCCCCACTCACCGTCCCCACTCTCCGACCCCACTCACCATCCCCACTCACCGTCCCCACTCTCCGACCCCACTCACCGCCCCCACTCCCCGTCCCCACTCCCCATCCCCACTCTCCGACCCCACTCTCCGACCCCACTCACCATCGCCACTCTCCGTCCCCACTCACCGTCCCCACTCTCCGTCCCCACTCACCGTCCCCACTCACCGTCCCCACTCTCCGTCCCCACTCACCGTCCCCACTCACCATCCACGCTCACCGTCCCCGCTCTCCGTCCCCACTCACCGTCCCCACTCTCCGTCCCCACTTCACCGTCCACACTCTCTGTCCCCGCTCTCCGTCCCCACTCACCGTCCCCACTCTCCGTCCCCACTTCACCGTCCCCACTCTCCGTCCCCACTCACCGTCCCCACTCTCCGTCCCCACTCTCCGTCCCCACTCTCCGACCCCACTCTCCGACCCCACTCTCCGACCCCACTCACACTCGCCACTCACCGTCGCCACTCACCGTCCCCACTCCCCGTCCCCACTCCCCGTCCCCACTCCCCGTCCCCACTCCCCGTCCCCACTCTCCGTCCCCACTCCCCGTCCCCACTCTCCGACCCCACTCTCCGACCCCACACTCCGTCGCTACTCACCGTCCACACTCTCCGTCGCCACTCACCGTCCCCACTCTCCGACCCCACTCTCCGACCCCACTCTCCGTCGCCACTCACCGTCCCCAGTCACCGTCCCCACTCTCCGTCCCCACTCTCCGTCCCCACTCTCCGACCCCACTCTCCGACCCCACTCTCCGACCCCACTCACCGTCCCCACTCCCCGTCCCCTCTACCCGCCCCCACTCCCCGTCCCCACTCCCCGTCCCCACTCCCCGTCCCAACTCACCGTCCCCACTCACCGTCCCCACTCACCGTCCCTACTCTCCGACCCCACTCACCGTCCCCACTCTCCGACCCCACTTACCGTCCCCACTCTCCGACCCCACTCACAGTCCCCACTCACCGTCCCCACTCTCCGACCCCACTCACCGCCCCCACTTACTGCCCCCACTCCCCGTCCCCACTCCCCATCCCCACTCTCCGACCCCACTCTCCGACCCCACTCACCGTCCCCACTCTCCGTCCCCACTCACCGTCCCCACTCTCTGTCCCCACTCTCCGTCCCAACTCACCGTCCCCACTCACCGTCCCCACTCACCGTCCCCACTCTCCATCCCCACTTCACTGTCCCCACTCTCCGTCCCCACTCACTGTCCCCACTCTCCGACCCCACTCACCGCCCCCACTCCCTGTCCCCACTCACCGTCCCCACTCTCCATCCCCACTCTCCGTCCCAACTCACCGTCCCCACTCACCGTCCCCACTCACTGTCCCTACTCCCCGTCCCCACTCACCGTCCCCACTCACCGTCCCCACTCACCGTCCCCACTCACCGTCCCCACTCAGTGTCCCCACTCAGTGTTCCTACTCAGTGTCCCCACTCACCATCGCCACTGTCCGACCCCACTCTCCGACCCCACTCTCCGACCCCACTCACCATCGCCACTCACCGTCGCCACTCACCGTCCCCACTCTCCGACCCCACTGTCCGACTCCACTCACCGTCCCCACTCACCGTCCCCACTCTCCGTCCCCACTCTCCGTCCCCACTCTCCGTCCCCAATCTCCGTCCCCACTCACCGTCCCCACTCTCCGTCCCACTCTCCGTCCCCACTCTCCGTCCCCACTCTCCGTCCCCACTCACCATCCCCACTCTCCATCCCCACTCACCGTCCCCACTTTCCGTCCCCACTCTCCGTCCCCACTCTCCATCCCCACTCACCGTCCCCACTCTCCGTCCCCACTCACCGTCCCCACTCACCGTCCCCACTCTCCGTCCCCACTCAGTGTCGCCACTCTCCGTCCCCACTCTCCGTCCCCACTCTCCGTCCCCACTCTCCGTCCCCACTCACCTTCCCCACTCTCCGTCCCCACTCTCCGTCCCCACTCTCCGTCCCCACTCACCGTCCCCACTCTCCGTCCCCACTCTCCGTCCCCACTCCCCGTCGCCACTCTCCGTCCCCACTCACCGTCCCCACTCTCCGACCCCACTCTCCGACCCCACTCTCCGTCCCCACTCACCGTCGCCACTCACCGTCGCCACTCACTGTCCCCACTCACCGTCCCCACTCTCCGTCCCCACTCACCGTCCCCACTCTCCGTCCCCACTCTCCGTCCCCACTCCCCGTCCCCACTCCCCGTCCCCACTCTCCGACCCCACTCTCCGACCCCACTCACCGTCCCCACTCTCCGTCCCCACTCTCCGTCCCCACTCTCCGTCCCCACTCTCCGTCCCCACTCACCGTCACCACTCTCCGTCCCCACTCAGTGTCCCCACTCCCCATAGCCTCTCACCGTCCCCACTCACCGTCCCCACTCACCGTCCCCACTCACCGTCCCCACTCCCCGTCCCCACTCACCGTAGCCACTCCCCGTCCCCACTCCCCGTCCCCACTCCCCGTCCCCTCTCATCGTCCCCACTCTCCGTCCCCACTCTCCGTCCCCACTCTCCGTCCCCACTCTCCATCCCCACTCACCGTCCCCACTCACCGTCCCCACTCAACGTCCCCACTCTCCGTCCCCACTCTCCGTCCCCACTCTCCGTCCCCACTCTCCGTCCCCACTCCCCGCCCCCAATAACCGTCCCCACTCCCCGCCCCCAATAACCGTCCCCACTCCCCGTCCCCACTCCCCGTCCCCACTCTCCGACCCCACTCTCCGTCCCCACTCCCCGTCCCCACTCCCCGTCCCCACCCACCGTCCCCACTCCACGCCCCCACTAACTGTCTCCACCCACCGTCCCCACTCCCCGTCCCAACTCCCCGTCCCCACTCCCCGTCCCCACTCCCCGTACCCTCTCCCCGTTCCCTCTTCCCGTCCCCTCTCCCCGTCCACACTCACCATCCCCACTCCCCGTCCCCACTCCCCGTCCCCACTCCCCGTCCCCACTCCCCCTCCCCACTCCCCCTCCCCACTCACCGTCCCTACTCCCCGTCCTCACTCCCCGTCCCCACTCCCCCTCCCCACTCACCCTCCCCACTCACCCTCCCCACTCAACCTCCCCACTCACCCTCCCCACTCACCCTCCCCACTCTCCGTCCCCACTCTCCGTCTCCACTCTCCGTCCCCACCCCCCGTCCCCACCCCCCGTCCCCACCCCCCGTCCCCACGCCCCGTCCCCACGCCCCGTCCCCACGCCCCGTCCCCACTCTCCGTCCCCACTCCCCGTCCCCACTCCCCGTCCTCACTCCCCGTCCCCACCCCCCGTCCCCACCCACGTCCCCACCCCCCGTCCTCAACCCCCGTCCCCACCCCCCGTCCCCAGCCGCCGTCCCCAGCCGCCGTCCCCAGCCGCCGTCCCCACCCCCAGTCCCCACTCCCCGTGCCCACTCCCCGTCCCCTCTCTCCGTCCCCACGCCCCGGCGCCTCTCACCGTCGCCACTCACCGTCGCCACTCACCGTCGCCACTCACCATAGCCACTCACCATCCCCACTCACCGTCCCCTCTCTCTGACCCCACTCTCTGGCCCCACTCACCGTCCCCACTCACCGTAGCCACGCACCGTCGCCACTCACTGTCCCCACTCCCCTTCCCCACTCCCCGTTCCCACTCACCGTCCCCACTCCCCGTCCCCTCTCCCCGTCCTCACTCCCCGTCCCCACTCCCCGTCCTCACTCCCCGTCCTCACTCCCCGTCCCCACTCTCCATCCCCACTCTCCGTCCCCACTCCCCGTCCCCACTCCCCGTCCCCACTCCCCGTCCCCACTCCCCGTCCCCACTCTCCGTCCCGACTCTCCGACCCCACTCTCCGTCGCCACTCACCGTCGCCACTCACCGTCCCCACTCCCCGTCCCCACTCCCCGTCCTCACTCTCCGTCGCCACTCACCGTCCCCACTCTCCGTCCCCACTCTCCGTCCCCACTCTCCGTCCCCACTCACCGTCCCCACTCTCCGACCCCACTCTCCTCCCCCACTCGCCGTCGCCACTCGCCGTCGCCACGCACCGTCCCCTCTCACCGTCCCCACTCACCCTCCCCACTCCCCGTCCCCACTCCCCGTCCCCACTCCCCGTCCCCACTCCCCGTCCCCACTCACCGTCCCCACTCACCGTCCCCACTCTCCGACCCCACTCACCGTCCCCACTCCCCGTCCCCACTCACAATCCCCACTCTCCGACCCCACTCCCCGTCCCCACTCCCCGTCCCCACTCCCCGTCCCCACTCCCCGTCCCCACTCTCCGAACCCACTCACCGTCGCCACTCTCCGTCGCCACTCACCGTCCCCACTCACCGTCCCCACCCACCGTCCCCACTCACCGTCCCCACTCACCGTCCCCACTCTCCGTCCCCACTCCCCGTCCCCACTCCCCGTCCCCACTCCCCGTCCCCACTCCCCGTCCCCTCTCATCGTCCCCACTCTCCGTCCCCACTCTCCGTCCCCACTCTCCGTCCCCACTCTCCGTACCCACTCACCGTCCCCACTCACCGTCCCCACTCACCGTCCCCACTCACCGTCCCCACTCTCTGTCCCCACTCTCTGTCCCCACTCTCCGTCCCCACTCCCTGTCCCCACTCCTCGCCCCCAATAACCGTCCCCACTCCCCGTCCCCACTCCCCGTCCCCACTCTCCGACCCCACTCTCCGTCCCCACAACACGTCCCCACTCCCCGTCCCCACCCACCGTCCCCACTCCACGCCCCCACTAACTGTCTCCACCCACCGTCCCCACTCCCCATCCCCACTCCCCGTCCCCACTCCCCGTCCCCACTCCCCGTACCCTCTCCCCGTTCCCTCTTCCCGTCCCCTCTCCCCGTCCACACTCACCATCCCCTCTCCCCGTCCCCACTCACCCTCCCCACTCCCCCTCCCCACTCACCGTCCCCACTCCCCGTCCTCACTCCCCGTCCCCACTCCCCCTCCCCACTCACCCTCCCCACTCACCCTCCCCACTCACCCTCCCCACTCACCCTCCCCACTCCCCCTCCCCACTCTCCGTCCCCACTCTCCGTCCCCACTCTCCGTCCCCACCCCCCGTCCCCACCCCCCGTCCCCACGCCCCGTCCCCACGCCCCATCCCCACTCCCCGTCCCCACTCCCCGTCCTCACTCCCCGTCCCCACCCCCCGTCCCCACCCACGTCCCCACCCCCCGTCCCCAACCCCCGTCCCCACCCCCCGTCCCCAGCCGCCGTCCCCAGCCGCCGTCCCCACCCCCAGTCCCCACTCCCCGTGCCCACTCCCCGTCCCCTCTCTCCGTCCCCACGCCCCGGCGCCTCTCACCGTCGCCACTCACCGTAGCCACGCACCGTCGCCACTCACTGTCCCCACTCCCCTTCCCCACTCCCCGTCCCCACTCCCCGTCCCCACTCCCCGTCCCCTCTCCCCGTCCTCACTCCCCGTCCCCACTCCCCGTCCTCACTCCCCGTCCCCACTCTCCGTCCCCACTCCCCGTCCCCACTCCCCGTCCTCACTCTCCGTCCCGACTCCCCGTCCTCACTCTCCGTCGCCACTCACCGTCCCCACTCTCCATCCCCACTCTCCGTCCCCACTCTCCGTCCCCACTCACCGTCCCAACTCTCCGACCCCTCTCTCCGACCCCACTCTCCGACCCCACTCACCGTCGCCACTCGCCGTCGCCACTCACCGTCCCCTCTCACCGTCCCCACTCACCCTCCCCACTCCCCGTCCCCACTCCCCGTCCCCACTACCCGTCCCCAACCCCCGTCCTCACTCCCCGTCCCCACTCTCCGTCCCCACTCCCCGTCCCCACTCCCTGTCGCCACTCACCGTCGCCACTCACCGTAGCCACTCACCGTCCCCACTCACCATCCCCTCTCTCTGACCCTACTCTCCGACCCCACTCACCGTCCCCACTCACCGTAGCCACGCACCGTCGCCACTCACTGTCCCCACTCCCCTTCCCCACTCCCCTTCCCCACTCACCGTCCCCACTCACCGTCCCCACTCCCCGTCCCCTCTCCCCGTCCTCACTCCCCGTCCCCACTCCCCTTCCTCACTCCCCGTCCCCACTCTCCGTCCCCACTCCCCGTCCCCACTCCCCGTCCCCACTCTCCGTCCCGACTCTCCGACCCCACTCTCCGTCGCCACTCACCGTCGCCACTCACCGTCCCCACTCCCCGTCCCCACTCCCCGTCCTCACTCTCCGTCGCCACTCACCGTCCCCACTCTCCGACCCCACTCACCGTCGCCACTCTCCGTCGCCACTCTCCGTCGCCACTCACCGTCCCAACTCACCGTCCCCACTCACCGTCTCCACTCCCCGTCCCCACTCCCCGTCCCCACTCTCCGTCCCGACTCTCCGATCCCACTCACGGTCCCCACTCCCCGTCCCCACTCCCCGTCCCCACTCAGTGTCCCCACTCACCGTCGCCACTCACCGTCGCCACTCACCGTAGCCACTCACCGTCCCCACTCACCGTCCCCTCTCTCTGACCCCACTCTCCGACCCCACTCACCGTCCCGACTCACCGTAGCCACGCACCGTCGCCACTCACTGTCCCCACTCCCCTTCCCCACTCCCCGTCCTCACTCCCCGTCCTCACTCCCCGTCCCCACTCTCCGTCCCCACTCCCCGTCCCCACTCCCCGTCCCCACTCTCCGTCCCCACTCCCCGTCCCCACTCCCCGTCCCCACTCCCCGTCCCCACTCCCCGTCCCCACTCCCCGTCCCCACTCTCCGTCCCCACTCTCCGACCCCACTCTCCGTCGCCACTCACCGTCGCCACTCACCATCGCCACTCACCGTCCCCACTCTCCGTCCCCACTCCCCGTCCCCACTCAGCGTAGCCACTCACCGTCCGCACTCTCCGTCCCCACTCTCCATCCCCACTCTCCGTCCCAACTCCTCGTCCCCACTCCCCGTCCCCACCCACCATCCCCACACACCGTCCCCACTCCCCGTCCCCACTCCCAGCCCCCACTCCCCGCACCCACTCCCCGCCCCCACTCCCCGCTCCCACTCCCCGCCCCCACTCCCCATAGCCTCTCACCGTCCCCACTCACCGTCCCCACTCACCGTCCCCACTCACCGTCCCCACTCTCCGTCCCCACTCTCCGTCCCCACTCTCCGTCCCCACTCTCCGTCCCCACTCCCCGTCCCCACTCTCCGTCCCCACTCTCCGTCCCCACTCACCGTAGCCACTCCCCGTCCCCACCCCCCGTCCCCAGCCGCCGTCCCCAGCCGCCGTCCCCAGCCGCCGTCCCCACCCCCAGTCCCCACTCCCCGTGCCCACTCCCCGTCCCCACTCCCCGTTCGCACTCCGCGTTCGCACTCCTCGTCCCCACTCACCGTCCCCACTCTCCGTCCCCACTCTCCGTCCCCACTCTCCGTCCCCACTCCCCGTCCCCACGCCCCGGCGCCTCTCACCGTCGCCACTCACAGTCGCCACTCACCGTCGCCACTCACCGTCGCCACTCACCGTAGCCACTCACCGTCCCCACTCACCGTCCCCTCTCTCTGACCCCACTCTCCGACCCCACTCACCGTCCCCACTCACCGTAGCCACGCAACGTCGCCACTCACTGTCCCCACTCCCCTTCCCCACTCCCCTTCCCCACTCCCCGTCCCCACTCACCGTCCCCACTCCCCGTCCCCTCTCCCCGTCCCCTCTCCCCGTCCTCACTCCCCGTCCCCACTCCCCGTCCTCACTCCCCGTCCCCACTCTCCGTCCCCACTCCCCGTCCCCACTCCCCGTCACAACTCCCCGTCCCCACTCCCCGTCCCCACTCCCTGTCCCCACTCCCCGTCCCCACTCTCCGTCCCGACTCTCCGACCCCACTCTCCGTCGCCACTCACCGTCCCCACTCTCTGTCCCCACTCTCCGTCCCCACTCTCCGTCCCCACTCTCCGACCCCACTCTCCGACACCACTCTCCGACCCCACTCGCCGTCGCCACTCGCCGTCGCCACTCACCGTCGCCACTCACCGTCCCCTCTCACCGTCCCCACTCACCCTCCCCACTCCCCGTCCCCACTCCCCGTCCCCACTCCCCGTCCCCACTCCCCGTCCCCACTCCCCGTCCCCACTCACCGTCCCCACTCTCCGACCCCACTCACCGTCCCCACTCTCCGACCCCACTCACCGTCCCCACTCACCGTCCCCACTCACCATCCCCACTCTCCGACCCCACTCCCCGTCCCCACTCCCCGTCCCCACTCCCCATCCCCACTCTCCGACCCCACTCTCCGTCCCCACTTAGCGCCCCACTCTCCGTCCCCACTCTCCGTCCCCACTCACCGTCCCCACTCCCCGTCCCCACTCTCCGTCCCCACTCACGGTCCCCACTCCCCGGCCCCACTCAGTGTCCCCACTCACCGTCGCCACTCTCCGACACCACTCTCCGTCACCACTCTCCGACCCCACTCTCCGACCCCACTCACCGTCGCCGCTCACCGTCGCCACTCACCGTCCCTACTCTCCATCGCCACTCACCGTCCCCACTCTCCGACCCCACTCTCCGAACCCACTCTCCGTCGCCACTCACCGTCCCCACTCACCGTCCCCACTCTCCGACCCCACTCTCCGACCCCACTCTCCGACCCCACTCTCCGTCCCCACTCTCCGTCCCCACTCCCCTTCCCCAGTCTCCGTCCCCACTCTCCGTCCCCACTCTCCGTCCCCACTCTCCGTCCCCACTCTCCGTCCCCACTCCCCGTCCCCACTCAGCGTAGCCACTCTCCGTCCCCACTCTCCGTCCCCACTCTCCGTCCCCACTCTCCGTCCCCACTCCCCGTCCCCACTCCCCGTCCCCACCCACCGTCCCCACACACCGTCCCCACTCCCCGTCCCCACTCCCAGCCCCCACTCCCCGCACCCACTCCCCGCCCCCACTCCCCGCCCCCACTCCCCATAGCCTCTCACCGTCCCCACTCACCGTCTCCACTCACCGTCCCCACTCACCGTCCCCACTCTCCGTCCCCACTCTCCGTCCCCACTCTCCGTCCCCACTCCCCGTCCCCACTCCCCGTCCCCACTCTCCATCCCCACTCACCGTAGCCACTCCCCGTCCCCTCTCCCCGTCCCCACTCCCCGTCCCCACTCCCCGTCCCCACTCACCGTCCCCTCTCATCGTCCCCACTCACCGTCCCCACTCTCCGTCCCCACTCACAGTCCCCACTCACCGTCCCCACTCTCCGTCCCCACTCTCCGTCCCCACTTACCGTCCCCACTCCCCGTCCCCACTCCCCGCCCCCAATAACCATCCCCACTCCCCGTCCCCACTCCCCGTCCCCACTCTCCGACCCCACTCTCCGTCCCCACTCCCCGTCCCCACTCCCCGTCCCCAACCACCGTCCCCACTCCACGCCCCCACTAACTGTCCCCACCCACCGTCCCCACTCCCCGTCCCCACTCCCCGTTCCCATTCCCCGTCCCCACTCCCCGTCCCCACTCTCCGACCCCACTCCCCGTACCCTCTCCCCGTTCCCTCTTCCCGTCCCCTCTCCCCGTTCCCTCTTCCCGTCCCCTCTCCCCGTCCACACTCACCGTCCACACTCCCCGTCCCCACTCCCCGTCCCCACTCCCCATCCCCACTCCCCCTCCCCACTCACCCTCCCCACTCCCCCTCCCCACTCACCGTCCCCACTCCCCGTCCTCACTCCCCGTCCTCACTCCCCGTCCCCACTCCCCCTCCCCACTCCCCCTCCCCACTCCCCCTCCCCACTCACCCTCCCCACTCACCCTCCCCACTCACCCTCCCCACTCTCCGTCCCCACTCTCCGTCCCCACTCACCGTCCCCACTCACCGTCCCCACCCCCCGTCCCCACGCCCCGTCCCCACGCCCCGTCCCCACGCCCCTTCCCCACGCCCCGTCCCCACTCCCCGCACCACTCCCCGTCCCCACTCCCCGTCTCCACTCCCCGTCCCCACCCCCCGTCCCCACCCACGTCCCCACCCCCCGTCCCCACCCCCAGTCCCCACTCCCCGTCCCCACTCCCCGTCCCCACTCCCCGTCCCCACTCCCCGTCCGCACTCCCCGTTCGCACTCCCCGTCCCCACTCACCATCCCCACTCTCCGTCCCCTCTCTCCGTCCCCACTCTCCATCCCCTCTCCCCGTCCCCACGCCCCGGCGCCTCTCACCGTCGCCACTCACCGTCGTCACTCACCGTCGCCACTCACCGTAGCCACTCACCGTCCCCACTCACCGTCCCCTCTCTCCGACACCACTCTCCGACCCCACTCACCGTCCCCACTCACCGTAGCCACGCACCGTCGCCACTCACTGTCCCCACTCCCCTTCCCCACTCCCTGTCCCCACTCACCGTCCCCACTCCCCGTCCCCACTCCCCGTCCCCACTCCCCGTCCCCACTCTCCGTCCCCACTCTCCGTCCCCACTCCCCGTCCCCACTCCCCGTCCCCACTCCCCGTCCCCACTCTCCGTCCCGACTCTCCGACCCCACTCTCCGACTACACTCTCCGTCGCCACTCACCGTCGCCACTCACCGTCCCCACTCCCCGTCCCCACTCCCAGTCCTCACTCTCTGTCGCCACTCACCGTCCCCACTCTCCGTCGCCACTCACCGTCCCCACTCCCCGTCCCCACTCCCCGTCCCCACTCCCCGTCCCCACTCCCCGTCCCCACTCGCCATCGCCATTCGCCGTCGCCACTCACCGTCGCCACTCACCGTCCCCTCTCACCATCCCCACTCACCGTCCCCACTCCCCGTCCCCACTCTCCGTCCCCACTCTCCGTCCCCACTCCCCGTCCCCACGCCCCGGCGCCTCTCACCGTCGCCACTCACCGTCGCCACTCACCGTCGCCACTCACCGTAGCCACTCACCGTCCCCACTCACCGTCCCCTCTCACCGTCCCCACTCACCCTCCCCACTCCCCGTCCCCACTCCCCGTCCCCACTCCCCGTCCCCACTCCCCGTCCCCACTCCCCGTCCCCACTCGCCATCGCCACTCGCCGTCGCCACTCACCGTCGCCTCTCACCGTCCCCACTCACCCTCCCCAATCCCCGTCCCCACTCCCCGTCCCCACTCCCCGTCCCCACTCCCCGTCCCCACTCCCCGTCCCCACTCCCCGTCCCCACTCGCCATCGCCACTCGCCGTCGCCACTCACCGTCGCCTCTCACCGTCCCCACACACCCTCCCCAATCCCCGTCCCCACTCCCCGTCCCCACTCTCCGACCCCACTCACCGTCCCCACTCTCCGACCCCACTCACCGTCCCCACTCACCGTCCCCACTCTCCGCCCCCACTCACCGCCCCCACTCCCCGTCCCCACTCCCCGTCCCCACTCCCCGTCCCCACTCCCCGTCCCCACTCCCCGTCCCCACTCTCCGACCCCACTCACCGTCGCCACTCTCCGTCGCCACTCTCCGTCCCCACTCAGTGTCCCCACTCACCGTCCCCACTCTCCATCCCCACTCCCTGTCCCCACTCTCCGTCCCCACTCACCGTCCCCACTCAGCGCCCCACTCTCCGTCCCCACTCTCCGTCCCCACTCTCCGTCCCCACTCCCCGTCCCCACTCTCCGTCCCCACTCACGGTCCCCACTCTCCGACCCCACTCACCGTCGCCACTCTCCGTCGCCACTCTCCGTCCCCACTCAGTGTCCCCACTCACCGTCCCCACTCTCCATCCCCACTCCCTGTCCCCACTCTCCGTCCCCACTCACCGTCCCCACTCAGCGCCCCACTCTCCGTCCCCACTCTCCGTCCCCACTCTCCGTCCCCACTCACCGTCGTCACTCTCCGTCCCCACTCACTGTCCCCACTCTCCGTCCCCACTCTCCGTCCCCACTCACCGTCCCCACTCAGCGTAGCCACTCTCCGTCCCCACTCTACGTCCCCACTCTCCGTCCCCACTCCCCGTCCCCACTCCCCGTCCCCACCCACCATCCCCACACACCGTCCCCACTCCCCGTCCCCACTCCCAGCCCCCACTCCCCGCACCCACTCCCCGCCCCCACTCCCCGCCCCCACTCCCCATAGCCTCTCACCGTCCCCACTCACCGTCTCCACTCACCGTCCCCACTCACCGTCCCCACTCTCCGTCCCCACTCTCCGTCCCCACTCCCCGTCCCCACTCCCCGTCCCCACTCTCCATCCCCACTCACCGTAGCCACTCCCCGTCCCCTCTCCCCGTCCCCACTCCCCGTCCTCACTCCCCGTCCCCACTCACCGTCCCCTCTCATCGTCCCCACTCACCGTCCCCACTCTCCGTCCCCACTCACAGTCCCCACTCACCGTCCCCACTCTCCGTCCCCACTCTCCGTCCCCACTTACCGTCCCCACTCCCCGTCCCCACTCCCCGCCCCCAATAACCATCCCCACTCCCCGTCCCCACTCCCCGTCCCCACTCTCCGACCCCACTCTCCGTCCCCACTCCCCGTCCCCACTCCCCGTCCCCAACCACCGTCCCCACTCCACGCCCCCACTAACTGTCCCCACCCACCGTCCCCACTCCCCGTCCCCACTCCCCGTTCCCATTCCCCGTCCCCACTCCCCGTCCCCACTCTCCGACCCCACTCCCCGTACCCTCTCCCCGTTCCCTCTTCCCGTCCCCTCTCCCCGTTCCCTCTTCCCGTCCCCTCTCCCCGTCCACACTCACCGTCCACACTCCCCGTCCCCACTCCCCGTCCCCACTCCCCATCCCCACTCCCCCTCCCCACTCCCCCTCCCCACTCCCCCTCCCCACTTACCGTCCCCACTCCCCGTCCTCACTCCCCGTCCTCACTCCCCGTCCCCACTCCCCCTCCCCACTCCCCCTCCCCACTCCCCCTCCCCACTCACCCTCCCCACTCACCCTCCCCACTCACCCTCCCCACTCTCCGTCCCCACTCTCCGTCCCCACTCACCGTCCCCACCCCCCGTCCCCACGCCCCGTCCCCACGCCCCGTCCCCACGCCCCTTCCCCACGCCCCGTCCCCACTCCCCGCACCACTCCCCGTCCCCACTCCCCGTCTCCACTCCCCGTCCCCACCCCCCGTCCCCACCCACGTCCCCACCCCCCGTCCCAACCCCCAGTCCCCACTCCCCGTCCCCACTCCCCGTCCCCACTCCCCGTCCCCACTCCCCGTCCGCACTCCCCGTTCGCACTCCCCGTCCCCACTCACCATCCCCACTCTCCGTCCCCTCTCTCCGTCCCCACTCTCCATCCCCTCTCCCCGTCCCCACGCCCCGGCGCCTCTCACCGTCGCCACTCACCGTCGTCACTCACCGTCGCCACTCACCGTAGCCACTCACCGTCCCCACTCACCGTCCCCTCTCTCCGACACCACTCTCCGACCCCACTCACCGTCCCCACTCACCGTAGCCACGCACCGTCGCCACTCACTGTCCCCACTCCCCTTCCCCACTCCCTGTCCCCACTCACCGTCCCCACTCCCCGTCCCCACTCCCCGTCCCCACTCCCCGTCCCCACTCTCCGTCCCCACTATCCGTCCCCACTCCCCGTCCCCACTCCCCGTCCCCACTCCCCGTCCCCACTCTCCGTCCCGACTCTCCGACCCCACGCTCCGACTACACTCTCCGTCGCCACTCACCGTCGCCACTCACCGTCCCCACTCCCCGTCCCCACTCCCAGTCCTCACTCTCTGTCGCCACTCACCGTCCCCACTCTCCGTCGCCACTCACCGTCCCCACTCCCCGTCCCCACTCCCCGTCCCCACTCCCCGTCCCCACTCGCCATCGCCATTCGCCGTCGCCACTCACCGTCGCCACTCACCGTCCCCTCTCACCATCCCCACTCACCGTCCCCACTCCCCGTCCCCACTCTCCGTCCCCACTCTCCGTCCCCACTCCCCGTCCCCACGCCCCGGCGCCTCTCACCGTCGCCACTCACCGTCGCCACTCACCGTCGCCACTCACCGTAGCCACTCACCGTCCCCACTCACCGTCCCCTCTCACCGTCCCCACTCACCCTCCCCACTCCCCGTCCCCACTCCCCGTCCCCACTCCCCGTCCCCACTCCCCGTCCCCACTCGCCGTCGCCACTCACCGTCGCCTCTCACCGTCCCCAATCCCCGTCCCCACTCCCCGTCCCCACTCCCCGTCCCCACTCCCCGTCCCCACTCCCCGTCCCCACTCCCCGTCCCCACTCCCCGTCCCCACTCGCCATCGCCACTCGCCGTCGCCACTCACCGTCGCCTCTCACCGTCCCCACACACCCTCCCCAATCCCCGTCCCCACTCCCCGTCCCCACTCTCCGACCCCACTCACCGTCCCCACTCTCCGACCCCACTCACCGTCCCCACTCACCGTCCCCACTCTCCGCCCCCACTCACCGCCCCCACTCCCCGTCCCCACTCCCCGTCCCCACTCCCCGTCCCCACTCCCCGTCCCCACTCCCCGTCCCCACTCTCCGACCCCACTCACCGTCGCCACTCTCCGTCGCCACTCTCCGTCCCCACTCAGTGTCCCCACTCACCGTCCCCACTCTCCATCCCCACTCCCTGTCCCCACTCTCCGTCCCCACTCACCGTCCCCACTCAGCGCCCCACTCTCCGTCCCCACTCTCCGTCCCCACTCTCCGTCCCCACTCCCCGTCCCCACTCTCCGTCCCCACTCACAGTCCCCACTCCCCGTCCCCACTCAGTGTCCCCACTCACCGTCGTCACTCTCCGTCCCCACTCACTGTCCCCACTCTCCGTCCCCACTCTCCGTCCCCACTCACCGTCCCCACTCAGCGTAGCCACTCTCCGTCCCCACTCTACGTCCCCACTCTCCGTCCCCACTCCCCGTCCCCACTCCCCGTCCCCACCCACCATCCCCACACACCGTCCCCACTCCCCGTCCCCACTCCCAGCCCCCACTCCCCGCACCCACTCCCCGCCCCCACTCCCCGCCCCCACTCCCCATAGCCTCTCACCGTCCCCACTCACCGTCTCCACTCACCGTCCCCACTCACCGTCCCCACTCTCCGTCCCCACTCTCCGTCCCCACTCTCCGTCCCCACTCCCCGTCCCCACTCCCCGTCCCCACTCTCCATCCCCACTCACCGTAGCCACTCCCCGTCCCCTCTCCCCGTCCCCACTCCCCGTCCCCACTCCCCGTCCCCACTCCCCGTCCCCACTCACCGTCCCCTCTCATCGTCCCCACTCACCGTCCCCACTCTCCGTCCCCACTCACAGTCCCCACTCACCGTCCCCACTCTCCGTCCCCACTCTCCGTCCCCACTTACCGTCCCCACTCCCCGTCCCCACTCCCCGCCCCCAATAACCATCCCCACTCCCCGTCCCCACTCCCCGTCCCCACTCTCCGACCCCACTCTCCGTCCCCACTCCCCGTCCCCACTCCCCGTCCCCAACCACCGTCCCCACTCCACGCCCCCACTAACTGTCCCCACCCACCGTCCCCACTCCCCGTCCCCACTCCCCGTTCCCATTCCCCGTCCCCACTCCCCGTTCCCATTCCCCGTCCCCACTCCCCGTCCCCACTCTCCGACCCCACTCCCCGTACCCTCTCCCCGTTCCCTCTTCCCGTCCCCTCTCCCCGTTCCCTCTTCCCGTCCCCTCTCCCCGTCCACACTCACCGTCCACACTCCCCGTCCCCACTCCCCGTCCCCACTCCCCATCCCCACTCCCCCTCCCCACTCACCCTCCCCACTCCCCCTCCCCACTTACCGTCCCCACTCCCCGTCCTCACTCCCCGTCCTCACTCCCCGTCCCCACTCCCCCTCCCCACTCACCCTCCCCACTCACCCTCCCCACTCACCCTCCCCACTCTCCGTCCCCACTCTCCGTCCCCACTCACCGTCCCCACCCCCCGTCCCCACGCCCCGTCCCCACGCCCCGTCCCCACGCCCCTTCCCCACGCCCCGTCCCCACTCCCCGCACCACTCCCCGTCCCCACTCCCCGTCTCCACTCCCCGTCCCCACCCCCCGTCCCCACCCACGTCCCCACCCCCCGTCCCCACCCCCAGTCCCCACTCCCCGTCCCCACTCCCCGTCCCCACTCCCCGTCCCCACTCCCCGTCCGCACTCCCAGTTCGCACTCCCCGTCCCCACTCACCATCCCCACTCTCCGTCCCCTCTCTCCGTCCCCACTCTCCATCCCCTCTCCCCGTCCCCACGCCCCGGCGCCTCTCACCGTCGCCACTCACCGTCGTCACTCACCGTCGCCACTCACCGTAGCCACTCACCGTCCCCACTCACCGTCCCCTCTCTCCGACACCACTCTCCGACCCCACTCACCGTCCCCACTCACCGTAGCCACGCACCGTCGCCACTCACTGTCCCCACTCCCCTTCCCCACTCCCTGTCCCCACTCACCGTCCCCACTCCCCGTCCCCACTCCCCGTCCCCACTCCCCGTCCCCACTCTCCGTCCCCACTCTCCGTCCCCACTCCCCGTCCCCACTCCCCGTCCCCACTCCCCGTCCCCACTCTCCGTCCCGACTCTCCGACCCCACTCTCCGACTACACTCTCCGTCGCCACTCACCGTCGCCACTCACCGTCCCCACTCCCCGTCCCCACTCCCAGTCCTCACTCTCTGTCGCCACTCACCGTCCCCACTCTCCGTCGCCACTCACCGTCCCCACTCCCCGTCCCCACTCCCCGTCCCCACTCCCCGTCCCCACTCGCATCGCCATTCGCCGTCGCCACTCACCGTCGCCACTCACCGTCCCCTCTCACCGTCCCCTCTCACCGTCCCCACTCACCGTCCCCACTCCCCGTCCCCACTCTCCGTCCCCACTCTCCGTCCCCACTCCCCGTCCCCACGCCCCGGCGCCTCTCACCGTCGCCACTCACCGTCGCCACTCACCGTAGCCACTCACCGTCCCCACTTACCGTCCCCTCTCACCGTCCCCACTCACCCTCCCCACTCCCCGTCCCCACTCCCCGTCCCCACTCCCCGTCCCCACTCCCCGTCCCCACTCGCCATCGCCACTCGCCGTCGCCACTCACCGTCGCCTCTCACCGTCCCCACTCACCCTCCCCAATCCCCGTCCCCACTCCCCGTCCCCACTCCCCGTCCCCACTCCCCGTCCCCACTCCCCGTCCCCACTCCCCGTCCCCACTCTCCGACCCCACTCACCGTCCCCACTCTCCGACCCCACTCACCGTCCCCACTCACCGTCCCCACTCTCCGCCCCCACTCACCGCCCCCACTCCCCGTCCCCACTCCCCGTCCCCACTCCCCGTCCCCACTCCCCGTCCCCACTCCCCGTCCCCACTCTCCGACCCCACTCACCGTCGCCACTCTCCGTCGCCACTCTCCGTCCCCACTCAGTGTCCCCACTCACCGTCCCCACTCTCCATCCCCACTCCCTGTCCCCACTCTCCGTCCCCACTCACCGTCCCCACTCAGCGCCCCACTCTCCGTCCCCACTCTCCGTCCCCACTCTCCGTCCCCACTCCCCGTCCCCACTCTCCGTCCCCACTCACGGTCCCCACTCCCCGTCCCCACTCAGTGTCCCCACTCACCGTCGTCACTCTCCGTCCCCACTCACTGTCCCCACTCTCCGTCCCCACTCTCCGTCCCCACTCACCGTCCCCACTCTCCGTCGCCACTCTCCGTCCCCACTCTCCGTCCCCACTCCCCGTCCCCACTCCCCGTCCCCACTCCCCGTCCCCACTCACCGTCCCCACTAACCGTCCACACTCACCGTCCACACTCAGTGTCCCCACTCACCGTCGTCACTCTCCGTCCCCACTCACCGTCCCCACTCTCTGTCCCCACTCTCCGTCCCCACTCCCCGTCCCCACTCACCGTCCCCACTCTACGTCCCCACTCTCCGTCCCCTCTCTCCGTCCCCACTCTCCATCCCCTCTCCCCGTCCCCACGCCCCGGCGCCTCTCACCGTCGCCACTCACCGTCGTCACTCACCGTCGCCACTCACCGTAGCCACTCACCGTCCCCACTCACCGTCCCCTCTCTCCGACACCACTCTCCGACCCCACTCACCGTCCCCACTCACCGTAGCCACGCACCGTCGCCACTCACTGTCCCCACTCCCCTTCCCCACTCCCCGTCCCCACTCCCCGTCCCCACTCCCCGTCCCCACTCCCCGTCCCCACTCCCCGTCCCCACGCCCCTTCCCCACGCCCCGTCCCCACTCCCCGCACCACTCCCCGTCCCCACTCCCCGTCTCCACTCCCCGTCCCCACCCCCCGTCCCCACCCACGTCCCCACCCCCCGTCCCCACACCCCGTCCCCACCCCCCGTCCCCACCCCCCATCCCCAGCCGCCGTCCCCACCCCCAGTCCCCACTCCCCGTCCCCACTCCCCGTCCCCACTCCCCGTCCGCACTCCCCGTTCGCACTCCCCGTCCCCACTCACCATCCCCACTCTCCGTCCCCTCTCTCCGTCCCCACTCTCCATCCCCTCTCCCCGTCCCCACGCCCCGGCGCCTCTCACCGTCGCCACTCACCGTCGTCACTCACCGTCGCCACTCACCGTAGCCACTCACCGTCCCCACTCACCGTCCCCTCTCTCCGACACCACTCTCCGACCCCACTCACCGTCCCCACTCACCGTAGCCACGCACCGACGCCACTCACTGTCCCCACTCCCCTTCCCCACTCCCCGTCCCCACTCACCGTCCCCACTCCCCGTCCCCACTCCCCGTCCCCACTCCCCGTCCCCACTCTCCGTCCCCACTCTCCGTCCCCACTCCCCGTCCCCACTCCCCGTCCCCACTCCCCGTCCCCACTCCCCGTCCCCACTCTCCGTCCCGACTCTCCGACCCCACTCTCCGACTACACTCTCCGTCGCCACTCACCGTCGCAACTCACCATCCCCACTCCCCGTCCCCACTCCCAGTCCTCACTCTCTGTCGCCACTCACCGTCCCCACTCTCCGTCGCCACTCACCGTCCCCACTCCCCGTCCCCACTCCCCGTCCCCACTCCCCGTCCCCACTCGCCATCGCCATTCGCCATCGCCACTCACCGTCGCCACTCACCGTCCCCTCTCACCGTCCCCACTCACCGTCCCCACTCCCCGTCCCCACTCTCCGTCCCCACTCTCCGTCCCCACTCCCCGTCCCCACGCCCCGGCGCCTCTCACCGTCGCCACTCACCGTCGCCACTCACCGTCGCCACTCACCGTAGCCACTCACCGTCCCCACTCACCGACCCCTCTCACCGTCCCCACTCACCCTCCCCACTCCCCGTCCCCACTCCCCGTCCCCACTCCCCGTCCCCACTCCCCGTCCCCACTCGCCATCGCCACTCGCCGTCGCCACTCACCGTCGCCTCTCACCGTCCCCACTCACCCTCCCCAATCCCCGTCCCCACTCCCCGTCCCCACTCCCCGTCCCCACTCCCCGTCCCCACTCCCCGTCCCCACTCACCGTCCCCACTCTCCGACCCCACTCACCGTCCCCACTCTCCGACCCCACTCACCGTCCCCACTCACCGTCCCCACTCTCCGCCCCCACTCACCGCCCCCACTCCCCGTCCCCACTCCCCGTCCCCACTCCCCGTCCCCACTCCCCGTCCCCACTCCCCGTCCCCACTCTCCGACCCCACTCACCGTCGCCACTCTCCGTCGCCACTCTCCGTCCCCACTCAGTGTCCCCACTCACCGTCCCCACTCTCCATCCCCACTCCCTGTCCCCACTCTCCGTCCCCACTCACCGTCCCCACTTAGCGCCCCACTCTCCGTCCCCACTCTCCGTCCCCACTCTCCGTCCCCACTCCCCGTCCCCACTCTCCGTCCCCACTCACGGTCCCCACTCCCCGTCCCCACTCAGTGTCCCCACTCACCGTCGTCACTCTCCGTCCCCACTCACTGTCCCCACTCTCCGTCCCCACTCTCCGTCCCCACTCACCGTCCCCACTCTCCGTCGCCACTCTCCGTCCCCACTCTCCGTCCCCACTCCCCGTCCCCACTCCCCGTCCCCACTCCCCGTCCCCACTCACCGTCCCCACTAACCGTCCACACTCACCGTCCACACTCACCGTCCCCACTCAGTGTCCCCACTCACCGTCGTCACTCTCCGTCCCCACTCACCGTCCCCACTCTCTGTCCCCACTCTCCGTCCCCACTCCCCGTCCCCACTCACCGTCCCCACTCTACGTCCCCACTCTCCGTCCCCTCTCTCCGTCCCCACTCTCCATCCCCTCTCCCCGTCCCCACGCCCCGGCGCCTCTCACCGTCGCCACTCACCGTCGTCACTCACCGTCGCCACTCACCGTAGCCACTCACCGTCCCCACTCACCGTCCCCTCTCTCCGACACCACTCTCCGACCCCACTCACCGTCCCCACTCACCGTAGCCACGCACCGTCGCCACTCACTGTCCCCACTCCCCTTCCCCACTCCCCGTCCCCACTCCCCGTCCCCACTCCCCGTCCCCACTCCCCGTCCCCACTCTCCGTCCCCACTCCCCGTCCCCACTCCCCGTCCCCACTCCCCATCCCCACTCCCCGTCCCCACTCTCCGTCCCGACTCTCCGACCCCACTCTCCGACTACACTCTCCGTCGCCACTCACCGTCGCCACTCACCGTCCCCACTCCCCGTCCCCACTCCCCGTCCTCACTCTCCGTCGCCACTCACCGTCCCCACTCTCCGTCGCCACTCACCGTCCCCACTCCCCGTCCCCACTCCCCGTCCCCACTCCCCGTCCCCACTCTCCGTCCCGACTCTCCGACCCCACTCTCCGACTACACTCTCCGTCGCCACTCACCGTCGCCACTCACCGTCCCCACTCCCCGTCCCCACTCCCCGTCCTCACTCTCCGTCGCCACTCACCGTCCCCACTCTCCGTCGCCACTCACCGTCCCCACTCCCCGTCCCCACTCCCCGTGCCCACTCCCCGTCCCCACTCGCCGTCGCCACTCACCGTCCCCTCTCACCGTCCCCACTCACCGTCCCCACTCCCCGTCCCCACTCTCCGTCCCCACTCTCCATCCCAACTCCGCGTCCCCACGCCCCGGCGCCTCTCACCGTCGCCACTCACCGTCGTCACTCACCGTCGCCACTCACCGTAGCCACTCACCGTCCCCACTCACCGTCCCCTCTCACCGTCCCCACTCACCCTCCCCACTCCCCGTCCCCACTCCCCGTCCCCACTCCCCGTCCCCACTCGCCATCGCCACTCGCCGTCGCCACTCACCGTCGCCTCTCACCGTCCCCACTCACCCTCCCCACTCCCCGTCCCCACTCCCCGTCCCCACTCCCCGTCCCCACTCCCCGTCCCCACTCCCCGTCCCCACTCACCGGCCCCACTTAGCGCCCCACTCTCCGTCCCCACTCTCCGTCCCCACTCACCGTCCCCACTCTCCGTCCCCACTCCCCGTCCCCACTCTCCGTCCCCACTCACGGTCCCCACTCCCCGTCCCCACTCCCCGTCCCCACTCCCCGTCCCCACTCCCCGTCCCCACTCAGTGTCCCCACTCACCGTCGTCACTCTCCGTCCCCACTCACTGTCCCCACTCTCCGTCCCCACTCTCCGTCCCCACTCTCCATCCCCACTCACCGTCCCCACTCTCCGTCTCCACTCTCCGTCCCCACTCTCCGTCCCCACTCCCCGTCCCCACTCCCCGTCCCCACTCCCCGTCCCCACTCACCGTCCCCACTCACCGTCCCCACTAACCGTCCACACTCACCGTCCACACTCACCGTCCCCACTCAGTGTCCCCACTCACCGTCGTCACTCTCCGTCCCCACTCACCGTCCCTACTCTCCGTCCCCACTCTCCGTCCCCACTCCCCGTCCCCACTCACCGTCCCCACTCACCGTCCCCACTCACCGTCCCCACTCTACGTCCCCACTCTCCGTCCCCTCTCTCCGTCCCCACTCTCCATCTCCTCTCCCCGTCCCCACGCCCCGGCGCCTCTCACCGTCGCCACTCACCATCGTCACTCACCGTCGCCACTCACCGTAGCCACTCACCGTCCCCACTCACCGTCCCCTCTCTCCGACACCACTCTCCGACCCCACTCACCGTCCCCACTCACCGTAGCCACGCACCGTCGCCACTCACTGTCCCCACTCCCCTTCCCCACTCACCGTCCCCACTCCCCGTCCCCACTCCCCGTCCCCACTCCCCGTCCCCACTCTCCGTCCCCACTCCCCGTCCCCACTCCCCGTCCCCACTCCCCATCACCAATCCCCGTCCCCACTCTCCGTCCCGACTCTCCGACCCCACTCTCCGACTACACTCTCCGTCGCCACTCACCGTCGCCACTCACCGTCCCCACTCCCCGTCCCTACTCCCCGTCCTCACTCTCCGTCGCCACTCACCGTCCCCACTCTCCGTCGCCACTCACCGTCTCCACTCCCCGTCCCCACTCCCCATCCCCACTCCCCGTCCCCATCTCCGTCCCGACTCTCCGACCCCACTCTCCGACTACACTCTCCGTCGCCACTCACCGTCGCCACTCCCCGTCCCCACTCCCCGTCCTCACTCTCCGTCGCCACTCACCATCCCCACTCTCCGTCGCCACTCACCGTCCCCACTCCCCGTCCCCACTCCCCGTGCCCACTCCCCGTCCCCACTCGCCGTCGCCACTCACCGTCCCCTCTCACCGTCCCAACTCACCGTCCCCACTCCCCGTCCCCACTCTCCGTCCCCACTCTCCATCCCCACTCCCCGTCCCCACGCCCCGGCGCGTCTCACCGTCGCCACTCACCATCGTCACTCACCGTCGCCACTCACCGTAGCCACTCACCGTCCCCAGTCACCGTCCCCTCTCACCGTCCCCACTCACCCTCCCCACTCCCCGTCCCCACTCCCCGTCCCCACTCCCCGTCCCCACTCCCCGTCCCCACTCGCCATCGCCACTCGCCGTCGCCACTCACCGTCGCCTCTCACCGTCCCCACTCACCCTCCCCACTCCCCGTCCCCACTCCCCGTCCCCACTCCCCGTCCCCACTCCCCGTCCCCACTCCCCGTCCCCACTCACCGTCCCCACTCACCGTCCCCACTCTCCGACCCCACTCACCGTCCCCACTCTCCGACCCCACTCACCGTCCCCACTCACCGTCCCCACTCTCCAACCCCACTCACCGCCCCCACTCCCCGTCCCCACTCCCCGTCCCCACTCCCCGTCCCCACTCCCCGTCCCCACTCCCCGTCCCCACTCCCCGTCCCCACTCTCCGACCCCACTCACCGTCGCCACTCTCCGTCGCCACTCTCCGTCCCCACTCACCGTCCCCACTCAGTGTCCCCACTCACCGTCCCCACTCTCCATCCCCACTCTCCATCCCCACTCACCGTCCCCACTTAGCGCCCCACTCTCCGTCCCCACTCTCCGTCCCCACTCACCGTCCCCACTCTCCGTCCCCACCCACCGTCCCCACTCTCCGTCCCCACTCACGGTCCCCACTCCCCGTCCCCACTCCCCGTCCCCACTCAGTGTCCCCACTCACCGTCGTCACTCTCCGTCCCCACTCACCGTCCCCACTCTCCGTCCCCACTCTCCGTCCCCACTCTCCGTCCCCACTCACCGTCCCCACTCTCCGTCGCCACTCTCCGTCCCCACTCTCAGTCCCCACTCCCCGTCCCCACTCCCCGTCCCCACTCCCCGTCCCCACTCACCGTCCCCACTAACCGTCCACACTCACCGTCCACACTCAACGTCCCCACTCAGTGTCCCCACTCACCGTCGCCACTCTCCGTCCCCACTCACCCTCCCCACTCTCCGTCCCCACTCACCGTCCCCACTCTCCGTCCCCACTCACCGTCCCCACTCTCCGTCCCCACTCACCGTCCCCACTCACCGTCCCCACTCAGTGTCCCCACTCACCGTAGTCACTCTCCGTCCCCACTCAACGTCCCCACTCTCCGTCCCCACTCTCCGTCCCCACTCCCCGTCCCCACTCACAGTCCCCACTCACCGTCCCCACTCTCCGTCCCCACTCTCCGTCCCCACTCTCCGTCCCCACTCTCCGTCCCCACTCTCCGACCCCACTCACGGTCGCCACTCACCGTCGCCACTCACCGTCGCAACTCACCGTCCCCACTCTCCGAGTCCACTCTCCGACCCCACTCTCCGACCCCACTCACCGTCCCCACTCTCCGTCCCCACTCTCCGTCCCCACTCTCCGTCCCCACTCTCCGTCCCCACGCTCCGACCCCACTCTCCGACCCCACTCTCCGTCCCCACTCACCGTCCCCACTCACCGTCGCCACTCACCGTCGCCACTCACCGTCGCCACTCACCGTCCCCACTCCCCGTCCCCACTCACCGTCCCCACTTAGCGCCCCACTCTCCGTCCCCACGCTCCGTCCCCACTCACCGTCCCCACTCCCCGTCCCCACTCCCCATGCCCACTCCCCGTCCCCACTCGCCGTCGCCACTCACCGTCCCCTCTCACCGTCCCCACTCACCGTCCCCACTCCCCGTCCCCACTCTCCGTCCCCACTCTCCATCCCCACTCCGCGTCCCCACGCCCCGGCGCCTCTCACCGTCGCCACTCACCGTCGTCACTCACCGTCGCCACTCACCGTAGCCACTCACCGTCCCCACTCACCGTCCCCTCTCACCGTCCCCACTCACCCTCCCCACTCCCCGTCCCCACTCCCCGTCCCCACTCCCCGTCCCCACTCGCCATCGCCACTCGCCGTCGCCACTCACCGTCGCCTCTCACCGTCCCCACTCACCCTCCCCACTCCCCGTCCCCACTCCCCGTCCCCACTCCCCGTCCCCACTCCCCGTCCCCACTCCCCGTCCCCACTCACCGTCCCCACTTAGCGCCCCACTCTCCGTCCCCACTCTCCGTCCCCACTCACCGTCCCCACTCTCCGTCCCCACTCCCCGTCCCCACTCTCCGTCCCCACTCACGGTCCCCACTCCCCGTCCCCACTCCCCGTCCCCACTCCCCGTCCCCACTCAGTGTCCCCACTCACCGTCGTCACTCTCCGTCCCCACTCACTGTCCCCACTCTCCGTCCCCACTCTCCGTCCCCACTCTCCGTCCCCACTCACCGTCCCCACTCTCCGTCGCCACTCTCCGTCCCCACTCTCCGTCCCCACTCCCCGTCCCCACTCCCCGTCCCCACTCCCCGTCCCCACTCACCGTCCCCACTCACCGTCCCCACTAACCGTCCACACTCACCGTCCACACTCACCGTCCAAACTCAGTGTCCCCACTCACCGTCGTCACTCTCCGTCCCCACTCACCGTCCCTACTCTCCGTCCCCACTCTCCGTCCCCACTCCCCGTCCCCACTCACCGTCCCCACTCACCGTCCCCACTCTACGTCCCCACTCTACGTCCCCACTCTCCGTCCCCTCTCTCCGTCCCCACTCTCCATCTCCTCTCCCCGTCCCCACGCCCCGGCGCCTCTCACCGTCGCCACTCACCATCGTCACTCACCGTCGCCACTCACCGTAGCCACTCACCGTCCCCACTCACCGTCCCCTCTCTCCGACACCACTCTCCGACCCCACTCACCGTCCCCACTCACCGTAGCCATGCACCGTCGCCACTCACTGTCCCCACTCCCCTTCCCCACTCCCCGTCCCCACTCCCCGTCCCCACTCCCCGTCCCCACTCCCCGTCCCCACTCTCCGTCCCCACTCCCCATCCCCACTCCCCGTCCCCACTCCCCATCCCCAATCCCCGTCCCCACTCTCCGTCCCGACTCTCCGACCCCACTCTCCGACTACACTCTCCGTCGCCACTCACCGTCGCCACTCACCGTCCCCACTCCCCGTCCCCACTCCCCGTCCTCACTCTCCGTCGCCACTCACCGTCCCCACTCTCCGTCGCCACTCACCGTCTCCACTCCCCGTCCCCACTCCCCGTCCCCACTCCCCGTCCCCATCTCCGTCCCGACTCTCCGACCCCACTCTCCGACTACACTCTCCGTCGCCACTCACCGTCGCCACTCCCCGTCCCCACTCCCCGTCCTCACTCTCCGTCGCCACTCACCGTCCCCACTCTCCGTCGCCACTCACCGTCCCCACTCCCCGTCCCCACTCCCCGTGCCCACTCCCCGTCCCCACTCGCCGTCGCCACTCACCGTCCCCTCTCACCGTCCCCACTCACCGTCCCCACTCCCCGTCCCCACTCTCCGTCCCCACTCTCCATCCCCACTCCCCGTCCCCACGCCCCGGCGCGTCTCACCGTCGCCACTCACCATCGTCACTCACCGTCGCCACTCACCGTAGCCACTCACCGTCCCCACTCACCGTCCCCTCTCACCGTCCCCACTCACCCTCCCCACTCACCCTCCCCACTCCCCGTCCCCACTCCCCGTCCCCACTCCCCGTCCCCACTCGCCATCGCCACTCGCCGTCGCCACTCACCGTCGCCTCTCACCGTCCCCACTCACCCTCCCCACTCCCCGTCCCCACTCCCCGTCCCCACTCCCCGTCCCCACTCCCCGTCCCCACTCCCCGTACCCACTCCCCGTCCCCACTCTCCGTCCCCACTCACCGTCCCCACTCTCCGACCCCACTCACCGTCCCCACTCTCCGACCCCACTCACCGTCCCCACTCACCGTCCCCACTCTCCAACCCCACTCACCGCCCCCACTCCCCGTCCCCACTCCCCGTCCCCACTCCCCGTCCCCACTCCCCGTCCCCACTCCCCGTCCCCACTCTCCGACCCCACTCACCGTCGCCACTCTCCGTCGCCACTCTCCGTCCCCACTCACCGTCCCCACTCAGTGTCCCCACTCACCGTCCCCACTCTCCATCCCCACTCTCCATCCCCACTCACCGTCCCCACTTAGCGCCCCACTCTCCGTCCCCACTCTCCGTCCCCACTCACCGTCCCCACTCTCCGTCCCCACCCACCGTCCCCACTCTCCGTCCCCACTCACGGTCCCCACTCCCCGTCCCCACTCCCCGTCCCCACTCAGTGTCCCCACTCACCGTCGTCACTCTCCGTCCCCACTCACCGTCCCCACTCTCCGTCCCCACTCTCCGTCCCCACTCTCCGTCCCCACTCACCGTCCCCACTCTCCGTCGCCACTCTCCGTCCCCACTCTCAGTCCCCACTCCCCGTCCCCACTCCCCGTCCCCACTCCCCGTCCCCACTCACCATCCCCACTAACCGTCCACACTCACCGTCCACACTCAACGTCCCCACTCAGTGTCCCCACTCACCGTCGCCACTCTCCGTCCCCACTCACCCTCCCCACTCTCCGTCCCCACTCACCGTCCCCACTCTCCGTCCCCACTCACCGTCCCCACTCTCCGTCCCCACTCACCGTCCCCACTCACCGTCCCCACTCAGTGTCCCCACTCACCGTAGTCACTCTCCGTCCCCACTCAACGTCCCCACTCTCCGTCCCCACTCTCCGTCCCCACTCCCCGTCCCCACTTACAGTCCCCACTCACCGTCCCCACTCTCCGTCCCCACTCTCCGTCCCCACTCTCCGTCCCCACTCTCCGTCCCCACTCTCCGACCCCACTCACGGTCGCCACTCACCGTCGCCACTCACCGTCGCAACTCACCGTCCCCACTCTCCGAGTCCACTCTCCGACCCCACTCTCCGACCCCACTCACCGTCCCCACTCTCCGTCCCCACTCTCCGTCCCCACTCTCCGTCCCCACTCTCCGTCCCCACTCTCCGACCCCACTCTCCGACCCCACTCTCCGTCCCCACTCACCGTCCCCACTCACCGTCGCCACTCACCGTCGCCACTCACCGTCGCCACTCACCGTCCCCACTCCCCGTCCCCACTCACCGTCCCCACTTAGCGCCCCACTCTCCGTCCCCACGCTCCGTCCCCACTCACCGTCCCCACTCTCCGTCCCCACTCCCCGTCCCCACTCCCCGTCCCCACTCAGTGTCCCCACTCACCGTCGTCACTCTCCGTCCCCACTCTCCGTCCCCACTCTCCGTCCCCACTCTCCGTCCCCACTCTCCGTCCCCACTCATCGTCCCCACTCTCCGTCGCCACTCTCCGTCGCCACTCTCCGTCCCCACTCCCCGTCCCCACTCCCCGTCCCCACTCCCCGTCCCCACTCACCGTCCCCACTAACCGTCCACACTCACCGTCCACACTCAACGTCCCCACTCAGTGTCCCCACTCACCGTCGCCACTCTCCGTCCCCACTCACCCTCCCCACTCTCCGTCCCCACTCACCCTCCCCACTCTCCGTCCCCACTCACCGTCCGCACTCTCCGTCCCCACTCACCGTCCCCACTCACCGTCCCCACTCTCCGTCCCCACTCACCGTCCCCACTCTCCGTCCCCACTCACCGTCCCCACTCACCGTCCCCACTCAGTGTCCCCACTCACCGTCGTCACTCTCCGTCCCCACTCACCGTCCCCACTCTCCGTCCCCACTCTCCGTCCCCACTCCCCGTCCCCACTCCCCGTCCCCACTCCACGTCCCCACTCCCCGTCCCCACTCTCCGTCCCCACTCTCCGTCCCCACTCTCCGACCCCACTCTCCGACCCCACTCACCGTCGCCACTCACCGTCGCCACTCACCGTCCCCACTCTCCGACCCCACTCTCCGACCCCACTCTCCGACCCCACTCACCGTCCCCACTCTCCGTCCCCACTCTCCGTCCCCACTCTCCGACCCCACTCTCCGTCCCCACTCACCGTCCCCACTCCCCGTCCCCACTCCCCGTCCCCATCCCCGTCCCCATTTTCCGTCCCCATTCTCCGTCCCCACTCACCGTCCCCACTCTCCGTCCCCACTCTCCATCCCCACTCTCCGTCCCCACTCTCCGACCCCACTCTCCGTCCCCACTCTCCGTCCCCACTCTCCGTCCCCAGTCTCCGTCCCCACTCTCCGTCCCCACTCTCCGTCCCCACTCCCCGTCCCCACTCCCCGTCCTCACACACCGCCCCACTCACCGTCCCCACTCACCGTCCCCACTCACCGTCCCCACTCTCCGTCCCCACTCCCCGTCCCCACTCCCCGTCCCCACTCCACGTCCCCACTCCCCGTCCCCACTCTCCGTCCCCACTCTCCGTCCCCACTCTCCGACCCCACTCTCCGACCCCACTCACCGTCCCCACTCTCCGTCCCCACTCTCCGTCCCCACTCCCCGTCCCCACTCCCCGTCCCCACTCCACGTCCCCACTCCCCGTCCCCACTCCCCGTCCCCACTCTCCGTCCCCACTCTCCGACCCCACTCTCCGACCCCACTCACCGTCGCCACTCACCGTCGCCACTCACCGTCCCCACTCTCCGACCCCACTCTCCGACCCCACTCTCCGACCCCACTCACCGTCCCCACTCTCCGTCCCCACTCTCCGTCCCCACTCTCCGACCCCACTCTCCGTCCCCACTCACCGTCCCCACTCAACGTCGCCACTCACCGTCGCCACTCACCGTCGCCACTCACCGTCCCCACTCCCCGTCCCCACTCCCCGTCCCAACTCCCCGTCCCCACTCCCCGTCCCCATTCCCCGTCCCCACTCCCCGTCCCCACTCCCCGTCCCCACTTTCCGTCCCCATTCCCCGTCCCCACTCACCGTCCCCACTCTCCGTCCCCACTCCTCGTCCCCACTCTCCGTCCCCACTCTCCGACCCCACTCTCCGTCCCCACTCTCCGTCCCCAGTCTCCGTCCCCAGTCTCCGTCCCCACTCTCCGTCCCCACTCTCCGTCCCCACTCTCCGTCCCCACTCCCCGTACCCACTCACAGTCCCCACTCACCGTCCCCACTCTCCGTCCCCACTCACAGTCCCCACTCACCGTCCCCACTCTCCGTCCCCACTCTCCGTCCCCACTCTCCGTCCCCACTCTCCGTCCCCACTCTCCGACCCCACTCACGGTCGCCACTCACCGTCGCCACTCACCGTCGCAACTCACCGTCCCCACTCTCCGAGTCCACTCTCCGACCCCACTCTCCGACCCCACTCACCGTCCCCACTCTCCGTCCCCACTCTCCGTCCCCACTCTCCGTCCCCACTCTCCGTCCCCACTCTCCGACCCCACTCTCCGACCCCACTCTCCGTCCCCACTCACCGTCCCCACTCACCGTCGCCACTCACCGTCGCCACTCACCGTCGCCACTCACCGTCCCCACTCCCCGTCCCCACTCACCGTCCCCACTTAGCGCCCCACTCTCCGTCCCCACGCTCCGTCCCCACTCACCGTCCCCACTCTCCGTCCCCACTCCCCGTCCCCACTCCCCGTCCCCACTCAGTGTCCCCACTCACCGTCGTCACTCTCCGTCCCCACTCTCCGTCCCCACTCTCCGTCCCCACTCTCCGTCCCCACTCTCCGTCCCCACTCATCGTCCCCACTCTCCGTCGCCACTCTCCGTCGCCACTCTCCGTCCCCACTCCCCGTCCCCACTCCCCGTCCCCACTCCCCGTCCCCACTCACCGTCCCCACTAACCGTCCACACTCACCGTCCACACTCAACGTCCCCACTCACCCTCCCCACTCTCCGTCCCCACTCACCCTCCCCACTCTCCGTCCCCACTCACCGTCCGCACTCTCCGTCCCCACTCACCGTCCCCACTCACCGTCCCCACTCTCCGTCCCCACTCACCGTCCCCACTCTCCGTCCCCACTCACCGTCCCCACTCACCGTCCCCACTCAGTGTCCCCACTCACCGTCGTCACTCTCCGTCCCCACTCACCGTCCCCACTCTCCGTCCCCACTCTCCGTCCCCACTCCCCGTCCCCACTCCCCGTCCCCACTCCACGTCCCCACTCCCCGTCCCCACTCTCCGTCCCCACTCTCCGTCCCCACTCTCCGACCCCACTCTCCGACCCCACTCACCGTCGCCACTCACCGTCGCCACTCACCGTCCCCACTCTCCGACCCCACTCTCCGACCCCACTCTCCGACCCCACTCACCGTCCCCACTCTCCGTCCCCACTCTCCGTCCCCACTCTCCGACCCCACTCTCCGTCCCCACTCACCGTCCCCACTCCCCGTCCCCACTCCCCGTCCCCATCCCCGTCCCCATTTTCCGTCCCCATTCTCCGTCCCCACTCACCGTCCCCACTCTCCGTCCCCACTCTCCATCCCCACTCTCCGTCCCCACTCTCCGACCCCACTCTCCGTCCCCACTCTCCGTCCCCACTCTCCGTCCCCAGTCTCCGTCCCCACTCTCCGTCCCCACTCATCGTCCCCACTCTCCGTCGCCACTCTCCGTCGCCACTCTCCGTCCCCACTCCCCGTCCCCACTCCCCGTCCCCACTCCCCGTCCCCACTCACCGTCCCCACTAACCGTCCACACTCACCGTCCACACTCAACGTCCCCACTCACCCTCCCCACTCTCCGTCCCCACTCACCCTCCCCACTCTCCGTCCCCACTCACCGTCCGCACTCTCCGTCCCCACTCACCGTCCCCACTCACCGTCCCCACTCTCCGTCCCCACTCACCGTCCCCACTCTCCGTCCCCACTCACCGTCCCCACTCACCGTCCCCACTCAGTGTCCCCACTCACCGTCGTCACTCTCCGTCCCCACTCACCGTCCCCACTCTCCGTCCCCACTCTCCGTCCCCACTCCCCGTCCCCACTCCCCGTCCCCACTCCACGTCCCCACTCCCCGTCCCCACTCTCCGTCCCCACTCTCCGTCCCCACTCTCCGACCCCACTCTCCGACCCCACTCACCGTCGCCACTCACCGTCGCCACTCACCGTCCCCACTCTCCGACCCCACTCTCCGACCCCACTCTCCGACCCCACTCACCGTCCCCACTCTCCGTCCCCACTCTCCGTCCCCACTCTCCGACCCCACTCTCCGTCCCCACTCACCGTCCCCACTCCCCGTCCCCACTCCCCGTCCCCATCCCCGTCCCCATTTTCCGTCCCCATTCTCCGTCCCCACTCACCGTCCCCACTCTCCGTCCCCACTCTCCATCCCCACTCTCCGTCCCCACTCTCCGACCCCACTCTCCGTCCCCACTCTCCGTCCCCACTCTCCGTCCCCAGTCTCCGTCCCCACTCTCCGTCCCCACTCTCCGTCCCCACTCCCCGTCCCCACTCCCCGTCCTCACACACCGCCCCACTCACCGTCCCCACTCACCGTCCCCACTCACCGTCCCCACTCTCCGTCCCCACTCCCCGTCCCCACTCCCCGTCCCCACTCCACGTCCCCACTCCCCGTCCCCACTCTCCGTCCCCACTCTCCGTCCCCACTCTCCGACCCCACTCTCCGACCCCACTCACCGTCCCCACTCTCCGTCCCCACTCTCCGTCCCCACTCCCCGTCCCCACTCCCCGTCCCCACTCCACGTCCCCACTCCCCGTCCCCACTCCCCGTCCCCACTCTCCGTCCCCACTCTCCGACCCCACTCTCCGACCCCACTCACCGTCGCCACTCACCGTCGCCACTCACCGTCCCCACTCTCCGACCCCACTCTCCGACCCCACTCTCCGACCCCACTCACCGTCCCCACTCTCCGTCCCCACTCTCCGTCCCCACTCTCCGACCCCACTCTCCGTCCCCACTCACCGTCCCCACTCAACGTCGCCACTCACCGTCGCCACTCACCGTCGCCACTCACCGTCCCCACTCCCCGTCCCCACTCCCCGTCCCAACTCCCCGTCCCCACTCCCCGTCCCCATTCCCCGTCCCCACTCCCCGTCCCCACTCCCCGTCCCCACTTTCCGTCCCCATTCCCCGTCCCCACTCACCGTCCCCACTCTCCGTCCCCACTCCTCGTCCCCACTCTCCGTCCCCACTCTCCGACCCCACTCTCCGTCCCCACTCTCCGTCCCCAGTCTCCGTCCCCAGTCTCCGTCCCCACTCTCCGTCCCCACTCTCCGTCCCCACTCTCCGTCCCCACTCCCCGTACCCACTCCCCGTCTCCACTCCCCGTCCTCACTCACCGCCCCACTCACCGTCCCCACTCACCGTCCCCACTCACCGTCCCCACTCACCGTCCCCACTCTCCGTCCCCACTCCCCGTCCCCACTCAGTGTCCCCACTCTCCATCCCCACTTCACCGTCCCCACTCTCCGTCCCCACTCTCCGTCCCCACTCACCGTCCCCACTCTCCGTCCCCACTCTCCGTCCCCACTCACCGTCCCCACTCCCCGTCCCCACTCAGTGTCCCCACTTACCGTCACCACTCTTCGTCCCCACTCACCGTCCCCACTCTCCGTCCCCACTCACCGACCCCACTCTCCGTCCCCACTCTCCGTCCCCACTCTCCGACCCCACTCTCCGTCCCCACTCTCGGTCCCCACTCACGGTCCCCAATCACCGTCCCCACTCTCCGTCCCCACTCACCGTCCCCACTCTCCGTCCCCACTACCCGTCCCCACTCACCGTCCCCACTCCCCGTCCCCACTCAGTGTCCCCACTCAGTGTCCCCACTCGGTGTCCCCACTCAGTGTCCCCACTCAGTGTCCCCACTCACCGTCCCCACTCTCCGTCCCCATTCACCATCGCCACTCACCGTCGCCACTCACCGTCGCCACTCACCGTCGCCACTCACCGTCCCCACTCTCCGACCCCACTCACTGTCCCCACTTACCCTCCCCACTCACCCTCCCCACTCCCCATCCCCAGTCCCCGCCCCCACTCCCCGCCCCCACTCCCCGTCCCCACTCACCGTCCCCACTCACCGTCCCCACTCTCCGTCCCCACTCACTGTCCCCACTCACCGTCCCCACTCACCGTCCCCACTCTCCATCCCCACTTCACCGTCCGCACTTCACCGTCCCCACTCTCCGTCCCCACTCTCCGTCCCCACTCTCCGTCCCCACTCTCCGTCCCCACTCCCCGTCCCCACTCAGTGTCCCCACTCACCGTCGCCACTCTTCGTCCCCACTCACCGTCCCCACTCTCCGTCCCCACTCTCCGTCCCCACTCACCGTCCCCACTCTCCGTCCCCACTCTCCGTCCCCACTCTCCGTCCCCACTCACCGACCCCACTCTCCGTCCCCACTCTCCGTCCCCACTCTCCGTCCCCACTCAACGCCCCACTCACGGTCCCCACTCACGGTCCCCACTCACCGTCCCCACTTACCGTCCCCACTCTCCGTCCCCACTCCCCGTCCCCACTCACCGTCCGCAATCCCCGTCCCCACTCAGTGTCCCCACTCAGTGTCCCCACTCACCGTCGCCACTCTCCGACCCCACTCTCCGACCCCACTTACCGTCGCCACTCACCGTCGCCACTCACCGTCCCCACTCCCCGTCCCCACTCCCCGTCCCCACTCCCCGTCCCCACTCACCGTCCCCACTCACCATCCCCACTCTCCGACCCCACTCACCGTCCCCACTCTCTGACCCCACTCACCGTCCCCACTCTCCGACCCCACTCACCGTCCCCACTCACCGTCCCCAATCTCCGACCCCACTCACCGCCCCCACTCCCCGTCCCCACTCCCCATCCCCACTCTCCGACCCCACTCTCCGACCCCACTCACCGTCGCCACTCTCCGTCCCCACTCACCGTCCCCACTCTCCGTCCCCACTCTCCGTCCCCACTCTCCGTCCCCACTCACTGTCCCCACTCACCGTCCCCACTCTCCATCCCCACTTCACCGTCCCCACTCTCCGTCCCCACTCACCGTCCCCACTCTCCATCCCCACTCCCCGTCCCCACTCACCGTCCCCACTCTCCGTCCCCACTCACCGTCCCCACTCTCCATCCCCACTTCACCGTCCCCACTCTCTGTCCCCACTCACCGTCCCCACTCTCCGTCCCCACTCTCCGTCCCCACTCCCCGTCCCCACTCAGTGTCACCACTCACCGTCGCCACTCTTCGTCCCCACTCTCCGTCCCCACTCTCCGTCGCCACTCACCGTCCCCACTCTCCGACCCCACTCTCCGACCCCACTCTCCGACCCCACTCTCCGTCGCCATTACCGGCCCAACTCTCCGTCCCCACTCTCCGTCCCCACTCAACGCCCCACTCACCGTCCCCACTCACTGTCCCCACTCACCGTCCCCACTCTCCGTCCCCACTCTCCGTCCCCACTCCCCGTCCCCACTCCCCGTCCCCACTCAGTGTCTCCACTCAGAGTCCCCACTCAGTGTCCCCACTCAGTGTCCCCACTCAGTGTCCCCACTCACCGTCCCCACTCTCCGACCCCACTCTCCGACCCCACTCTCCGACCCCACTCTCCGTCCCCACTCACCGTCCCCACTCACCGTCCCCACTCTCCGTCCCCACTCTCCGTCCCCACACTCCGTCCCCACCCCCCGTCCCCACTCCCCGCCCCACTCACCGTCCCCACTCACCGTCCCCACTCACCGTCCCCACTCTCCGTCCCCACTCCCCATCCCCACTCACCGTCCTCACTCCCCATCCCCACTCTCCGTCCCCACTCTCCGTCCCCACTCACCGTCCCCACTCCCCATCCCCACTCAGTGTCCCCACTCTCCGACCCCACTCTCAGACCCCACTTACCGACCCCACTCTCCGTCCCCACTCTCCGTCCCCACTCAACGCCCCACTCACGGTCCCCACTCACCGTCCCCACTCACCGTCCCCACTCTCCGTCCCCACTCTCCGTCCCCACACTCCGTCCCCACTCCCCGTCCCCACTCACCGCCCCACTCACCGTCCCCACTCACCGTCCCCACTCACCGTCCCCACTCTCCGTCCCCACTCCCCGTCCCCACTCCCCGTCCCCACTCACCGTCCCAACTCCCCATCCCCACTCAGTGTCCCCACTCAGTGTCCCCACTCTCCGACCCCACTCACAGACCCCACTCTCCGTCCCCACTCTCCGTCCCCACTCACCGTCCCCACTCACCGTCCCCACTCACCGTCGCCACTCACCGTCGCCACTCACCGTCGCCACTCACCGTCCCCACTCCCCGTCCCCACTCCCCGTCCCCACTCTCTGTCCCCACTCTCTGTCCCCACTCTCTGTCCCCACTCTCCGTCCCCACTCACCGTCCCCACTCTCCGTCCCCACTCACTGTCCCCACTCTCCGTCCCCACTTCACCGTCCCCACTTCACCGTCCCCACTCTCCGTCCCCACTCCCCGTCCCCACTCACCGTCCCCACTCACCGTCCCCACTCTCTGTCCCCACTCACTGTCCCCACTCCCCGTCCCCACTCCCCGTCCCCACTCCCCGTCCCCACTGCCCGTCCCCACTCTCCGTCCCCACTCACCGTCCCCACTCTCCGTCCCCACTCTCCGTCCCCACTCATCGTCCCCACTCTCCGTCCCCACTCACCGTCCCCACACCCCGTCCCCACTCAGTGTCCCCACTCACCGTCGCCACTCTCAGTCCCCACTCACCGTCCCCACTCTCCGTCCCCACTCTCCGTCCCCACTCTCCGTCCCCACTCACCGTCCCCACTCACCGTCCCCACTCTCCGTCCCCACTCTCCGTCCCCACTCTCCGTCCCCACTCCCCGTCCCCACTCCCCGTCCCCACTCCCCGTCCCCACTCCCCGTCGCCACACACCGTCCCCACACACCTTCCCCACTCACCGTCCCCACTCACCGTCCCCACTCACCGTCCCCACTCCCCGTCCCCACTCACCGTGGCCACTCACAGTCCACACTCTCCGACCCCACTCTCCGACCCCACTCACCCTCCCCAATCCCCGTTCCCACTCCCCGTCCCCACTCCCCGTCCCCACTAACCGTCCCCACTCACCGTCCCCACTCACCGTCCCCACTCACCATCCCCACTCTCCGACCCCACTCACCGTCCCCACTCTCCGACCCCACTCACCGTCCCCACTCACCGTCCCCACTCTCCGACCCCACTCACCGCCCCCACTCCCCGTCCCCACTCCCCGTCCCCACTCCCCGTCCCCACTCCCCGTCCCCACTCACAATCCCCACTCTCCGACCCCATTCTCCGATCCCACTCACCGTCGCCACTCTCCGTCCCCACTCACCGTCCCCACTCACCGTCCCCACTCTCCGTCCCCACTCTCCGTCCCCACTCACCGTCCCCACTCACCGTCCCCACTCTCCGTCCCCACTCTCCGTCCCCACTCACCGTGCCCACTCCCCGTCCCCACTCAGTGTCCCCACTCACCGTCGCCACTCTCCGTCGCCACTCACCGTCCCCACTCTCCGTCCCCACTCACCGTCCCAACTCTCCGTCCCCACTCTCCGTCCCCACTCTCCGTCCCAACTCTCCGTCCCCACTCCCCGTCCCCACTCCCAGTCCCCACTTACAGTCCCCACTCACCATCCCCACTCACCGTCCCCACTCCCCGTACCCACTCACCGTCCCCACTCCCCTTCAGCACTCAGTTTCCCCACTTACCGTCGCCACTCTCCGACCCCTCTCTCCGACCCCACTCTCCGACCCCACTCTCCGACCCCACTCACCGTCGCCACTCACCGTCGCCACTCACCGTCGCCACTCACCGTCGCCACTCACCGTCGCCACTCTCCGACCCCACTCTCCGACCCCACTCACCGTCCCCACTCACCGTCCCCACAAAACCTCCCCACTCTCCGTCCCCACTCTCCGTCCCCACTCTCCGTCCCCACTCACCGTCCCCACTCACCGTCCCCACTCTCCGTCCCCACTCTCCGTCCCCACTCACCGTCCCCACTCACCGTCCCCACTCTCCGTCCCCTCTCAGTGTCCCCACTGACCGTCGCCACTCTCCGTCCTCACTCTCCGTCCCCACTCAGTGTCCCCACTCACCGTCGCCACTCTCCGTCCCCACTCTCCGTCCCCACTCTCCGTCCCCACTCACCGTCCCCACTCAGTGTCCCCACTCACCATCGCCACTCTCCGTCCCCACTCTCCGTCCCCACTCTCCATCCCCACTCACCGTCCCCACTCTCCGTCCCCACCCTCCGTCCCCACTCTCCGTCCCCACTCCCTGTCCCCACTCCCTGTCCCCACTCCCTGTCCCCACTCCCCGTACCCACTCTCCGTCCCCACTCTCCGTCCCCACTCTCCGTCCCCACTCACCATCTCCACTCTCCGTCCCCACTCACCGTCCCCACTTACCGTCCCCACTCTCCGTCCCCACTCCCCGTCCCCACTCACCGTGGCCACTCACAGTCCACACTCTCCGACCCCACTCTCCGACCCCACTCACCCTCCCCAATCCCCGTTCCCACTCCCCGTCCCCACTCCCCGTCCCCACTCACCGTCCCCACTCACCGTCCCCACTCACCGTCCCCACTCACCGTCCCCACTCTCCGACCCCACTCACCGTCCCCACTCTCCGACCCCACTCACCGTCCCCACTCACCGTCCCCACTCTCCGACCCCACTCACCGCCCCCACTCCCCGTCCCCACTCCCCGTCCCCACTCCCCGTCCCCACTCCCCGTCCCAACTCCCCGTCCCCACTCACAATCCCCACTCTCCGACCCCATTCTCCGATCCCACTCACCGTCGCCACTCTCCGTCCCCACTCACCGTCCCCACTCACCGTCCCCACTCTCCGTCCCCACTCTCCGTCCCCACTCTCCGTCCCCACTCACCGTCCCCACTCACCGTCCCCACTCTCCATCCCCACTCACCGTCCCCACTCTCCGTCCCCACTCACCGTGCCCACTCACCGTCCCCACTCCCCGTCCCCACTCAGTGTCCCCACTCACCGTCGCCACTCTCCGTCGCCACTCACCGTCCCCACTCAACGTCCCAACTCTCCGTCCCCACTCTCCGTCCCCACTCTCCGTCCCCACTCTCCGTCCCCACTCCCCGTCCCCACTCACCATCCCCACTCACCGTCCCCACTCACCGTCCCCACTCCCCGTCCCCACTCACCGTCCCCACTCCCCTTCAGCACTCAGTGTCCCCACTTACCGTCGCCACTCTCCGACCCCTCTCTCCGACCCCACTCTCCGACCCCACTCACCGTCGCCACTCACCGTCCCCACTCTCCGATCACACTCTCCGACCCCACTCTCCGACCCCACTCACCGTCCCCACTCACCGTCCCCACTCACCGTCCCCACTCAACCTCCCCACTCTCCGTCCCCACTCTCCGTCCCCACTCACCGTCCCCACTCACCGTCCCCTCTCTCCGTCCCCACTCACCGTCGTCACTCTCCGTCCCCACTCACCGTCCCCACTCACTGTCCCCACTCTCCGTCCCCACTCTCCGTCCCCACTCAGTGTCCCCACTGACCGTCGCCACTCTCCGTCCCCACTCTCCGTCCCCACTCTCTGTCCCCACTCACAGTGTCCCCACTCACAGTCGCCACTCTCCGTCCCCACTCTCCGTCCCCACTCTCCGTCCCCACTCACCGTCCCCACTCAGTGTCCCCACTAACCGTCGCCACTCACCGTCGCCACTCTCCGTCCCCACTCTCCGTCCCCACTCTCCGTCCCCACTCACCGTCCCCACTCACCGTCCCCACTCACCGTCCCCACTCTCCGTCCCCACTCTCCGTCCCCACTCTCCGTCCCCACTCTCCGTCCCCACTCCCCGTCCCCACTCCCCGTCCCCACTCCCCGTCCCCACTCCCCGTCCCCACTCTCCGTCCCCACTCCCTGTCCCCACTCTCCGTCCCCACTCTCCGTCCCCACTCTCCGTCCCCACTCTCCGTCCCCACTCACCGTCTCCACTCTCCGTCCCCACTCTCCATCCCCACTCTCCGTCCCCACTCACCGTCCCCACTCACCGTCCCCACTCACCGTCCCCACTCTCCGTCCCCACTCATCGTCCCCACTCTCCGTCCCCACTCACCGTCCCCACTCCCCGTCGCACTCTACATCCCCACTCACCGTCCCCACTCTCCGTCCCCACTCACCGTCCCCACACCCCGTCCCCACACCCCGTCCCCACTCCGTGCCCCCACTCACCGTCGCCACTCTCAGTCCCCACTCACCGTCCCCACTCTCCGTCCCCACTCTCCGTCCCCACTCTCCGTCCCCACTCCCCGTCCCCACACACCGTCCCCACTTACCGTCCCCACTCCCCGTCCCCACTCACCGTTGCCACTCACAGTCCACACTCTCCGACCCCACTCTCCGACCCCACTCACCCTCCCCAATCCCCGTCCCCAATCCCCGTCCCCACTCCCCGTCCCCACTCCCCGTCCCCACTCCCCGTCCCCACTGACCGTCCCCACTCACCGTCCCCACTCACCGTCCCCACTCTCCGACCCCACTCACCGACCCCACTCTCCGACCCCACTCACCGTCCCCACTCTCCGACCCCACTCACCGCCCCCACTCCCCGTCCCCACTCCCCATCCCCACTCCCCGTCCCCACTCCCCGTCCCCACTCCCCGTCCCCACTCACATTCCCCACTCTCCGACCCCATTCTCCGACCCCACTGACCGTCGCCACTCTCCGTCCCCACTCTCCATCCCCACTCACCGTCCCCACTCTCCGTCCCCACTCACCGTCCCCACTCACCGTCCCCACTCACCGTCCCCACTCACCGTCCCCACTCTCCGTCCCCACTCACCGTCCCCACTCTCCGTCCCCACTCTCCGTCCCCACTCACCGTCCCCACTCACCGTCCCCACTCCCCGTCCCCACTCAGTGTCCCCACTCACCGTCGCAACTCTCCGTCGCCACTCACCGTCCCCACTCTCCGTCCCCACTCACCGTACCAACTCTCCGTCCCCACTCCCCGTCCCCACTCACCGTCCCCACTCACCGTCCCCACTCACCGTCCCCACTCTCCGTCCCCACTCCCCGTCCCCACTCCCCGTCCCCACTCCCCGTCCCCACTCACCATCCCCACTCCCCGTCAGCACTCAGTGTCCCCACTTTCCGTCGCCACTCTCCGACTCCACTCTCTGACCCCACTCACCATCGCCACTCACCGTCGCCACTCACCGTCCCCACTCTCCGACCCCACTGTCCGACCCCACTCTCCGACCCCACTCTCCGACCCCACTCACCGTCCCCACTCACCGTAGCCACTCAACCTCCCCACTCTCCGTCCCCACTCACCGTCCCCACTCACCGTCCCCACTCTCCATCCCCACTCTCCGTCCCCACTCACCTTCCCCACTCACCTTCCCCACTCTCCGTCCCCACTCACCGTCCCCACTCTCCGTCCCCACTCTACGTCCCCACTCACCGTCCCCACTTACCATCCCCACTCAGTGTCCCCACTCACCGTCCCCACTCACCGTCCCCACTCACCGTCCCCACTCACCGTCCCCACTCTCCGTCCCAACTCAGTGTCCCCACTGACCGTCGCCACTCTCCGTCCCCACTCTCCGTCCCCACTCAGTGTCCCCACTCACCATCCCCACTCTCCGTCCCCACTCTCCGTCCCCACTCTCCGTCCCCACTCTCCGTCCCCACTCACCGTCCCCACTCTCCGTCCCCACTCTCCGTCCCCACTCTCCGTCCCCACTCTCCGACCCCACTCTCCGTCCCCACTCAGTGTCCCCACTCACCATCCCCACTCTCCGTCCCCACTCTCCGTCCCCACTCTCCGTCCCCACTCACCGTCCCCACTCTCCGTCCCCACTCTCCGTCCCCACTCTCCGTCCCCACTCTCCGACCCCACTCTCCGACCCCACTCTCCGACCCCACTCTCCGACCCCACTCACCGTCCCCACTCACCGTCCCCACTCAACCTCCCCACTCTCCGTCCCCACTCACCGTCCCCACTCACCGTCCCCACTCTCCGTCCTCACTCCCCGTCCCCACTCCCCGTTGCCACTTACCGTCCCCACTCACCGTCCCCACTCTCCGACCCCACTCACCGTCCCCAGTCTCCTACCCCACTCTCGTCCCCACTCACCATCCCCACTCTCCGACCGCACTCTCCGTCCCCACTCACCGTCCCCACTCTCTGTCCCCACTCACCGTCCCCACTCACCATCCCCACTCTCCGTCCCCACTCCCCGTCCCCACTCCCCGTCCCCACTCACCGTTGCCACTCACCGTCCCCACTCTCCGACCCCACTCACCGTCCCCACTCTCCGACCCCACTCTCCGTCCCCACTATCCGACCCCACTCTCCGACCCCACTCACCGTCCCCACTCCCCGTCCCCACTCCCCGTCCCCACTCAATGTAGCTACTCCCCGTCCCCTCTCTCCGTCCCCTCTCCCCGTCCCCTCTCCCCGTCCCCACTCCCCGTCCCCACTCCCCGTCCCCACTCCCCGTCCCCACCCCCCGTCCCCACTCAATGTAGCCACTCACCGTCCCCTCTCTCCGCCCACTCTCTCCGTCCCCTCTCCCCGTCCCCACTCACCCTCCCCACTCACCCTCCCCACCCCCCGTCCCCACCCCCCCGCCCCCAATAACCGTCCCCACTCCCCGTCCACACTCCCCGTCCCCACTCGGCGCCCCCACTCCCAGTCCCCACTAACCGTCCCCACTCCCCGTCCCCACACCCTGTCCGCACTCCCCGTCCCCACAAACCGTCCCCACACTCCGTCCCCACTATCCGTCCCCACTCACCGTTGCCACTCACAGTCCACACTCTCCGACCCCACTCTCCGACCCCACTCACCCTCCCCAATCCCCGTCCCCAATCCCCGTCCCCACTCCCCGTCCCCACTCCCCGTCCCCACTGACCGTCCCCACTCACCGTCCCCACTGACCGTCGCCACTCTCCGTCCCCACTCTCCATCCCCACTCACCGTCCCCACTCTCCGTCCCCACTCACCGTCCCCACTCACCGTCCCCACTCACCGTCCCCACTCACCGTCCCCACTCTCCGTCCCCACTCACCGTCCCCACTCTCTGTCCCCACTCTCCGTCCCCACTCATCGTCCCCACTCACCGTCCCCACTCCCCGTCCCCACTCAGTGTCCCCACTCACCGTCGCAACTCTCCGTCGCCACTCACCGTCCCCACTCTCCGTCCCCACTCACCGTACCAACTCTCCGTCCCCACTCCCCGTCCCCACTCACCGTCCCCACTCACCGTCCCCACTCTCCGTCCCCACTCCCCGTCCCCACTCCCCGTCCCCACTCCCCGTCCCCACTCACCGTCCCCACTCCCCGTCAGCACTCAGTGTCCCCACTTACCGTCGCCACTCTCCGACCCCACTCTCCGACCCCACTCACCGTCGCCACTCACCGTCGCCACTCACCGTCCCCACTCTCCGACCCCACTCTCCGACCCCACTCTCCGACCCCACTCTCCGACCCCACTCACCGTCCCCACTCACCGTCCCCACTCAACCTCCCCACTCTCCGTCCCCACTCACCGTCCCCACTCACCGTCCCCACTCTCCGTCCCCACTCTCCGTCCCCACTCTCCGTCCCCACTCACCTTCCCCACTCACCTTCCCCACTCTCCGTCCCCACTCACCGTCCCCACTCTCCGTCCCCACTCTACGTCCCCACTCACCGTCCCCACTTACCATCCCCACTCAGTGTCCCCACTCACCGTCCCCACTCACCGTCCCCACTCACCGTCCCCACTCTCCGTCCCAACTCAGTGTCCCCACTGACCGTCGCCACTCTCCGTCCCCACTCTCCGTCCCCACTCTCCGTCCCCACTCAGTGTCCCCACTCACCATCGTCACTCTCCGTCCCCACTCACCGTCGCCACTCTCCGTCCCCACTCTCCGTCCCCACTCTCCGTCCCCACTCTCCGTCCCCACTCTCCGTCCCCACTCTCCGTCCCCTCTCTCCGTCCCCACTCACCGTCCCCACTCAGTGTCCCCACTCAGTGTCCCCACTCACCGTCGCCACTCTCCGTCCCCACTCTCCGTCCCCACTCTCCGTCCCCACTCTCCGTCCCCACTCACCGTCCCCACTCTCCGTCCCCACTCTCCGTCCCCACTCTCCGTCCCCACTCTCCGTCCCCACTCCCCGTCCCCACTCTCCGACCCCACTCTCCGTCCCCACTCTCCGTTCTCACTCTCCGACCCCATTCTCCGTCGCCACTCACCGTCCCCACTCACCGTCCCCACTCTCTGTTCCCACTCTCTGTCCCCATTCTCCGACCCCACTCACCGTCGCCACTCACCGTCGCCACACACCGTCCCCTCTCACCGTCCCCACTCACCCTCCCCACTCCCCGTCCCCACTCCCCGTCCTCACTCCCCGTCCCCACTCCCCGTTGCCACTTACCGTCCCCACTCACCGTCCCCACTCTCCGACCCCACTCACCGTCCCCACTCTCCTACCCCACTCACCGTCCCCACTCACCATCCCCACTCTCCGACCGCACTCTCCGTCCCCACTCTCTGTCCCCACTCTCTGTCCCCACTCACCGTCCCCACTCACCGTCCCCACTCTCCGTCCCCACTCCCCGTCCCCACTCACCGTTGCCACTCACCGTCCCCACTCTCCGAACCCACTCACCGTCCCCACTCTCCGACCCCACTCTCCGTCCCCACTATCCGACCCCACTCTCCGACCCCACTCACCGTCCCACTCTCCCCGTCCCCACTCCCCGTCCCCACTCCCCGTCCCCACTCAATGTAGCTACTCCCCGTCCCCTCTCTCCGTCCCCTCTCCCCGTCCCCTCTCCCGTCCCCTCTCCCCATCCCCACTCCCCGTCCCCACTCCCCGTCCCCACCCCCCGTCCCCACTCAATGTAGCCACTCACCGTCCCCTCTCTCCGTCCACTCTCTCCGTCCCCTCTCCCCGTCCCCACTCACCCTCCCCACTCACCCTCCCCACCCCCGTCCCCACCCCCCCGCCCCCAATAACCGTCCCCACTCCCCGTCCAACCTCCCCGTCCCCACTCCCCGTCCCCACTCGACGCCCCCACTCCCAGTCCCCACTAACCGTCCCCACTCCCCGTCCCCACTCCCCGTCCCCACACCCTGTCCGCACTCCCCGTCCCCACAAACCGTCCCCACACTCCGTCCCCACTATCCGTCCCCACTCCCTGTCCCCACTCCCCGTCCCCACTCCCCGTCCCCACTCCCCGTCCCCTCTCCCCGTCCCCACTTCCCGTCCCCTCTCCCCGTCCCCTCTCCCCGTCCCCTCTTCCCCGTCCCCTCTTCCCTGTCCCCTCTTCCCCGTCCCCACTCCCCGTCCCCTCTCCCCATCCCCTCTCCCCGTGCCGTCTCCCCGTCCCCTCTCGCCGTCCCCACTCACCGTCCCCACTCTCCGTCCCCACTTACCGTCCCCACTCACTGTCCCCACTCACCGTCCCCACTCTCCGTCCCCACTCACCGTCCCCACTCACCGTCCCCACTCTCCGTCCCCACTCTCCGTCCCCACTCATCGTCCCCACTCTCCGTCCCCTCTCACCGTCCCCACTCTCCGTCCCCATTCTACGTCCCCACTCACCGTCCCCACTCTCCGTCCCCACTCTCCGTCCCCAATCACCGTCCCCACTCAGTGTCCCCACTCACTGTCCCCACTCACCGTCGCCACTCTCCGTCCCCACTCTCCGTCCCCACTCACCGTCCCCACTCTCCGTCCCCATCACCGTCCCCACTCACCGTCCCCACTCTCCGTCCCCACTCTCCGTCCCCACTCTCCGTCCCCACTCTCCGTCCCCACTCCCCGTCCCCACTCCCCGTCCCAACTCTCCGTCCCCACTCTCCGACCCCACTCTCCGACCCCACTCTCCTACCCCACTCACCGTCGCCACTCACCGTCCCCACTCTCTGACCCCACTCTCCGTCCCCACTCTACGTCCCCACTCTCCGACCCCACTCTCCTACCCCACTCACCGTCCCCACTCCCCGTCCCCACTCCCCGTCCCCACTCCCTGTCCCCACTCCACGTCCCCACTCCCCGTCCCCACTCACCGTCCCCACTCTCCGACCCCACTCTCCGACCCCACTCACCGTCCCCACTCACCGTCCCCACTCACCGTCCCCACTCTCCGTCCCCACTCTCCGTCGCCACTCACCGTCGCCACTCACCGTCGCCACTCACCGTCGCCACTCTCCGACCCCACTCACCGTCGCCACTCACCGTCGCCACTCACCGTCCCCACTCTCCGACCCCACTCTCCGACCCCACTCACCGTCCCCACTCACCGTCCCCACTCACCGTCCCCACTCACCGTCCCCACTCTCCGTCCCCACTCTCCGTCCCCACTCTCCGTCCCCACTCCCCGTCCCCACTCTCCGTCCCAACTCTCCGTCCCCACTCTCGGACCCCACTCTCCGACCCCACTCTCCTACCCCACTCACCGTCGCCACTCACCGTCCCCACTCTCCGACCCCACTCTCCGTCCCCACTCTACGTCCCCACTCTCCGACCCCACTCTCCTACCCCACTCACCGTCCCCACTCCCCGTCCCCACTCCCCGTCCCCACTCCCTGTCCCCACTCCCCGTCCCCACTCCCCGTCCCCACTCACCGTCCCCACTCTCCGACCCCACTCTCCGACCCCACTCACCGTCCCCACTCACCGTCCCCACTCACCGTCCCCACTCTCCGTCCCCACTCTCCGTCGCCACTCACCGTCGCCACTCACCGTCGCCACTCACCGTCGCCACTCTCCGACCCCACTCACCGTCGCCACTCACCGTCGCCACTCACCGTCCCCACTCTCCGACCCCACTCTCCGACCCCACTCACCGTCCCCACTCACCGTCCCCACTCACCGTCCCCACTCACCGTCCCCACTCTCCGTCCCCACTCTCCGTCCCCACTCTCCGTCCCCACTCTCCGTACCCACTCACCGTCCCCACTCCCCTTCCCCTCTCCCCGTCGTCTCTCCCCGTCCCCTCTCCCCGTCCCCTCTTCCCCGTCCCCTCTTCCCCGTCCCCAATCCCCGTCCCCACTCACTGTCCCCACTCACAGGCCCCACTCTCCGTCCCCACTCAACGTCCCCACTCACCGTCCCCACTCACCGTCCCCACTCAGTGTCCCCACTTACCGTCCCCACTCTCCGTCCCAATTCTCCGTCCCCACTCCCTGTCCCCACTCCCTGTCCCCACTCCCCGTCCCCACTCTCCGTCCCCACTCTCCGACCCCACTCACCGTCGCCACTCACCGTCGCCACTCACCATCCCCACTCTCCGACCCCACTCACCGTCCCCACTCACCGTCCCCACTCTCCGTCCCCACTCACCGTCCCCACTCTCCGTCCCCACTCTCCGTCCCCACTCCCCGTCCCCACTCCACGTCCCCACTCCCCGTCCCCACTCCCCGTCCCCTCTCCCCGTCCCCACTCCCCTTCCCCTCTCCACGTCCCCTCTCCCCGTCCCCTCTCCCCGTCCCCTCTTCCCCGTCCCCTCTTCCCCATCCCCAATCCCCGTCCCCTCTCCCCGTCCCCTCTCCCCGTCCCCTCTCCCCGTCCCCTCTCCCCGTCCCCTCTACCCGTCCCCACTCTCCGTCCCCACTCTCCGTCCCCACTCTCCGTCCCCACTCTCCGTCCCCACTCTCCGTCCCCACTCTCCGTCCCCACTCCCCGTCCCCACTCCCCATCCCCACTCTCCGACCCCATTCTACGACCCCATTCTCCGAACCCACTCACCGTCCCCACTCTCCGTCCCCACTCTCCGTCCCCACTCTCCGTCCCCACTCTCCGACCCCACTCTCCGACCCCACTCTCCGACCCCACTCTCCTACCCCACTCACCGTCGCCACTCACCGTCCCCACTCTCCGACCCCACTCTCCTACCCCACTCACCGTCCCCACTCACTGTCGCCACTCACCGTCGTCACTCACCGTCGCCACTCACCGTCCCATCTCCCCGTCCCCACTCCCCGTCCCCACTCCCCGTCCCCACTCCCCGTCCCCACTCTCCGTCCCCACTCTCCGTCCCCACTCTCCGTCCACTCTCCCCGTCCCCTCTCCCCATCCCCTCTCCCCGTCCCCTCTCCCCGTCCCCTCTCCCCGACCCCTCTCCCCGTCCCCACTCTCCGTCCCCACTCTCCGTCCCCACTCTCCGTCCCCACTCTCCGTCCCCTCTCCCCGTCCACTCTCCCCGTCCCCTCTCCCCGTCCCCTCTCCCCGTCCCCTCTCCCCGTCCCCACTCTCCGTCCCCACTCTCCGTCCCCACTCTCCGTCCCCACCTACCATCCCCACTCTCCGACCCCACTCACCGTCGCCACTCTCCGTCCCCACTCACCGTCCCCACTCTCCGTCCCCACTCACCGTTCCCACTCTCCGTCCCCAGTCACCGTCCCCACTCCCCGTCCCCACTCCCCGTCCCCACTCAGTGTCCCCACTCACCGTCGCCACTCTCCATCCCCACTCACCGACCCCACTCTCCGTCCCCACTCTCCGTCCCCACTCTCGGTCCCCACTCTCGGTCCCCACTCACCGTCCCCACTCTCCGTCCCCACTTCCCGTCGCCACTCCCCGTCCCCACTCACCGTCCCCACTCACCGTCCCCACTCACCGTCCCCACTCTCCGTCCCCACTCCCCGACCCACTCCCCGTCCCCACTCCCCGTCCCCACTCATCGTCCCCCCTCCCCGTCCCCACTCAGTGTCTCCACTCACCATCCCCACTCACCATCCCCACTCTCCGACCCCATTCTCCGACCCCACTCACCGTCCCCACTCACCGTCCCCACTCTCCGTCCCCACTCTCCGACCCCACTCTCCTACCCCACTCACCGTCGCCACTCACCGTCGCCACTCACCGTCGCCACTCACCGTCGCCACTCACCGTCCCCACTCCCCGTCCCCACTCCCCGTCCCCACTCCCCGTCCCCACTCACCGTCGTCACTCACCGTCCCCACTCTCCGTCCCCACTCTCCGACCCCACTCACCGACCCCACTCACCGTCCCCACTCACCGTCCCCACTCACCGTCCCCACTCACCGTCCCCACTCTCCGTCCCCACTCTCCGTCCCCACTCTCCGTCGCCACTCACCGTCCCCAATCTCCGTCCCCACTCTCCGTCCGCACTCCCCGTCCCCACTCCCCGTCCCCACTCTCCGTCCCCAGTCACCGTCCCCACTCCCCGTCCCCACTCCCCGTCCCCACTCAGTGTCCCCACTCACCGTCGCCACTCTCCATCCCCACTCACCGTCCCCACTCTCCGTCCCCACTCTCCGTCCCCACTCTCGGTCCCCACTCTCGGTCCCCACTCACCGTCCCCACTCTCCGTCCCCACTTCCCGTCGCCACTCCCCGTCCCCACTCACCGTCCCCACTCACCGTCCCCACTCACCGTCCCCACTCTCCGTCCCCACTCCCCGTCCCCACTCCCCGTCCCCACTCCCCGTCCCCACTCATCGTCCCCCCTCCCCGTCCCCACTCAGTGTCTCCACTCACCATCCCCACTCACCATCCCCACTCTCCGACCCCATTCTCCGACCCCACTCACCGTCCCCACTCACCGTCCCCACTCTCCGTCCCCACTCTCCGACCCCACTCTCCTACCCCACTCACCGTCGCCACTCACCGTCGCCACTCACCGTCGCCACTCACCGTCGCCACTCACCGTCCCCACTCCCCGTCCCCACTCCCCGTCCCCACTCCCCGTCCCCACTCTCCGACCCCACTCACCGTCGCCACTCACCGTCGTCACTCACCGTCCCCACTCTCCGTCCCCACTCTCCGACCCCACTCACCGACCCCACTCACCGTCCCCACTCACCGTCCCCACTGACCGTCCCCACTCACCGTCCCCACTCTCCGTCCCCACTCTCCGTCCCCACTCTCCGTCCCCACTCTCCGTCGCCACTCACCGTCCCCAATCTCCGTCCCCACTCTCCGTCCGCACTCCCCGTCCCCACTCCCCGTCCCCACTCTCCTACCCCACTCACCGTCGCCACTCACCGTCCCCACTCTCCGACCCCACTCTCCGACCCCACTCACCGCCCCCACTCACCGTCCCCACTTACCGTCCCCACTCACCGTCCCCACTCTCCGTCCCCACTCTCCGTCCCCACTCTCCGTACCCACTCACCGTCCCCACTCCCCTTCCCCTCTCCCCGTCGTCTCTCCCCGTCCCCTCTCCCCGTCCCCTCTTCCCCGTCCCCTCTTCCCCGTCCCCAATCCCCGTCCCCACTCATCGTCCCCACTCACCGTCCCCACTCAGTGTCCCCACTTACCGTCCCCACTCTCCGTCCCCACTCTCCGTCCCCACTCCCCGTCCCCACTCTCCGTCCCCACTCTCCGACCCCACTCACCGTCCCCACTCTCCGTCCCCACTCCCTGTCCCCACTCCCCGTCCCCACTCCCCGTCCCCACTCCCCGTCCCCACTCTCCGTCCCCACTCTCCGACCCCACTCACCGTCGCCACACTCCGTCGCCACTCACCGTCCCCACTCTCCGACCCCACTCACCGTCCCCACTCACCGTCCCCACTCACCGTCCCCACTCTCCGTCCCCACTCTCCGTTCCCACTCTCCGTCCCCACTCACCGTCCCCACTCACCGTCCCCACTCTCCGTCCCCACTCCCCGTCCCCACTCCACGTCCCCACTCCCCGTCCCCTCTCCCCGTCCCCACTCCCCTTCCCCTCTCCCCGTCCCCTCTCCCCGTCCCCTCTCCCCGTCCCCTCTCCCCGTCCCCTCTTCCCCGTCCCCTCTTCCCCGTCCCCAATCCCCGTCCCCTCTCACCGTCCCCTCTCCCCGTCCCCTCTCCCTGTCCCCTCTCCCCGTCCCCTCTCCCCGTCCCCTCTCCCCGTCCCCTCTCCCCGTCCCCTCTACCCGTCCCCACTCTCCGTCCCCACTCTCCGTCCCCACTCTCCGTCCCCACTCTCCGTCCCCACTCCCCGTCCCCACTCCCCGTCCCCACTCCCCGTCCCCACTCTCCGACCCCATTCTCCGACCCCACTCACCGTTCCCACTCTCCGTCCCCACTCTCCGTCCCCACTCTCGGTCCCCACTCTCCGACACCACTCTCCGACCCCACTCTCCTACCCCACTCACCGTCGCCAGTCACCGTCCCCACTCTCCGACCCCACTCTCCTACCCCACTCACCGTCCCCACTCACTGTCGCCACTCACCGTCGTCACTCACCGTCGCCACTCACCATCCGCACTCCCCGTCCCCACTCCCCGTCCCCACTCCCCGTCCCCACTCTCCGTCCCCACTCTCCGTCCCCGCTCTCCATCCCCACTCTCCGTCCCCACTCTCCGTCCCCTCTCCCCGTCCCCTCTCCCCGTCCCCTCTCCCCGTCCCCTCTCCCCGTCCCCACTCTCCGTCCCCACTCTCCGTCCCCACTCTCCGTCCCCTCTCCCCGTCCCCTCTCCCCGTCCCCTCTCCCCGTCCCCTCTCCCCGTCCCCACTCCCCGTCCCCACTGATCGTCCCCACTCACCGTCCCCACTCACCGTCCCCACTCTCCGACCCCACTCACCGACCCCACTCTCCGACCCCACTCACCGTCCCCACTCACCGTCCCCACTCTCCGACCCCACTCACCGCCCCCACTCCCCGTCCCCACTCCCCGTCCCCACTCCCCGTCCCCACTCACATTCCCCACTCTCCGACCCCATTCTCCGACCCCACTCACCGTCCCCACTCTCCGTCCCCACTCACCGTCCCCACTCTCCGTCCCCACTCATCGTCCCCACTCACCGTCTCCACTCCCCGTCCCCACTCAGTGTCCCCACTCACCGTCGCAACTCTCCGTCGCCACTCACCGTCCCCACTCTCCGTCCCCACTCACCGTACCAACTCTCCGTCCCCACTCCCCGTCCCCACTCACCGTCCCCACTCACCGTCCCCACTCACCATCCCCACTCTCCGTCCCCACTCCCCATCCCCACTCACCGTCCCCACTCACCGTCCCCACTCCCCGTCAGCACTCAGTGTCCCCACTTAACGTCGCCACTCTCCGACCCCACTCTCCGTCGCCACTCACCGTCGCCACTCACCGTCGCCACTCTCCGACCCCACTCTCCGACCCCACTCTCCGACCCCACTCTCCGACCCCACTCTCCGACCCCACTCACCGTCCCCACTCACCGTCCCCACTCAACCTCCCCACTCTCCGTCCCCACTCACCGTCCCCACTCACCGTCCCCACTCTCCGTCCCCACTCTCCGTCCCCACTCACCTTCCCCACTCACCTTCCCCACTCTCCGTCCCCACTCTCCGTCCCCACTCACCGTCCCCACTCTCCGTCCCCACTCTACGTCCCCACTCACCGTCCCCACTTACCATCCCCACTCACCGTCCCCACTCCCCGTCCCCACTCCCCGTCCCCACTCAGTGTCCCCACTCACCGTCGCCACTCTCCATCCCCACTCACCGACCCCACTCTCCGTCCCCACTCTCCGTCCCCACTCTCGGTCCCCACTCTCGGTCCCCACTCACCGTCCCCACTCTCCGTCCCCACTTCCCGTCGCCACTCCCCGTCCCCACTCACCGTCCCCACTCACCGTCCCCACTCACCGTCCCCACTCTCCGTCCCCACTCCCCGACCCACTCCCCGTCCCCACTCCCCGTCCCCACTCATCGTCCCCCCTCCCCGTCCCCACTCAGTGTCTCCACTCACCATCCCCACTCACCATCCCCACTCTCCGACCCCATTCTCCGACCCCACTCACCGTCCCCACTCACCGTCCCCACTCTCCGTCCCCACTCTCCGACCCCACTCTCCTACCCCACTCACCGTCGCCACTCACCGTCGCCACTCACCGTCGCCACTCACCGTCGCCACTCACCGTCCCCACTCCCCGTCCCCACTCCCCGTCCCCACTCCCCGTCCCCACTCACCGTCGTCACTCACCGTCCCCACTCTCCGTCCCCACTCTCCGACCCCACTCACCGACCCCACTCACCGTCCCCACTCACCGTCCCCACTCACCGTCCCCACTTACCGTCCCCACTCTCCGTCCCCACTCTCCGTCCCCACTCTCCGTCGCCACTCACCGTCCCCAATCTCCGTCCCCACTCTCCGTCCGCACTCCCCGTCCCCACTCCCCGTCCCCACTCTCCGTCCCCAGTCACCGTCCCCACTCCCCGTCCCCACTCCCCGTCCCCACTCAGTGTCCCCACTCACCGTCGCCACTCTCCATCCCCACTCACCGTCCCCACTCTCCGTCCCCACTCTCCGTCCCCACTCTCGGTCCCCACTCTCGGTCCCCACTCACCGTCCCCACTCTCCGTCCCCACTTCCCGTCGCCACTCCCCGTCCCCACTCACCGTCCCCACTCACCGTCCCCACTCACCGTCCCCACTCTCCGTCCCCACTCCCCGTCCCCACTCCCCGTCCCCACTCCCCGTCCCCACTCATCGTCCCCCCTCCCCGTCCCCACTCAGTGTCTCCACTCACCATCCCCACTCACCATCCCCACTCTCCGACCCCATTCTCCGACCCCACTCACCGTCCCCACTCACCGTCCCCACTCTCCGTCCCCACTCTCCGACCCCACTCTCCTACCCCACTCACCGTCGCCACTCACCGTCGCCACTCACCGTCGCCACTCACCGTCGCCACTCACCGTCCCCACTCCCCGTCCCCACTCCCCGTCCCCACTCCCCGTCCCCACTCTCCGACCCCACTCACCGTCGCCACTCACCGTCGTCACTCACCGTCCCCACTCTCCGTCCCCACTCTCCGACCCCACTCACCGACCCCACTCACCGTCCCCACTCACCGTCCCCACTGACCGTCCCCACTCACCGTCCCCACTCTCCGTCCCCACTCTCCGTCCCCACTCTCCGTCCCCACTCTCCGTCGCCACTCACCGTCCCCAATCTCCGTCCCCACTCTCCGTCCGCACTCCCCGTCCCCACTCCCCGTCCCCACTCTCCTACCCCACTCACCGTCGCCACTCACCGTCCCCACTCTCCGACCCCACTCTCCGACCCCACTCACCGCCCCCACTCACCGTCCCCACTTACCGTCCCCACTCACCGTCCCCACTCTCCGTCCCCACTCTCCGTCCCCACTCTCCGTACCCACTCACCGTCCCCACTCCCCTTCCCCTCTCCCCGTCGTCTCTCCCCGTCCCCTCTCCCCGTCCCCTCTTCCCCGTCCCCTCTTCCCCGTCCCCAATCCCCGTCCCCACTCACTGTCCCCACTCACCAGCCCCACTCTCTGTCCCCACTCATCGTCCCCACTCTCTGTCCCCACTCATCGTCCCCACTCACCGTCCCCACTCAGTGTCCCCACTTACCGTCCCCACTCTCCGTCCCCACTCTCCGTCCCCACTCCCCGTCCCCACTCTCCGTCCCCACTCTCCGACCCCACTCACCGTCCCCACTCTCCGTCCCCACTCCCTGTCCCCACTCCCCGTCCCCACTCCCCGTCCCCACTCCCCGTCCCCACTCTCCGTCCCCACTCTCCGACCCCACTCACCGTCGCCACACTCCGTCGCCACTCACCGTCCCCACTCTCCGACCCCACTCACCGTCCCCACTCACCGTCCCCACTCACCGTCCCCACTCTCCGTCCCCACTCTCCGTCCCCACTCTCCGTTCCCACTCTCCGTCCCCACTCACCGTCCCCACTCACCGTCCCCACTCTCCGTCCCCACTCCCCGTCCCCACTCCACGTCCCCACTCCCCGTCCCCTCTCCCCGTCCCCACTCCCCTTCCCCTCTCCCCGTCCCCTCTCCCCGTCCCCTCTCCCCGTCCCCTCTCCCCGTCCCCTCTTCCCCGTCCCCTCTTCCCCGTCCCCAATCCCCGTCCCCTCTCACCGTCCCCTCTCCCCGTCCCCTCTCCCTGTCCCCTCTCCCCGTCCCCTCTCCCCGTCCCCTCTCCCCGTCCCCTCTCCCCGTCCCCTCTACCCGTCCCCACTCTCCGTCCCCACTCTCCGTCCCCACTCTCCGTCCCCACTCTCCGTCCCCACTCCCCGTCCCCACTCCCCGTCCCCACTCCCCGTCCCCACTCTCCGACCCCATTCTCCGACCCCACTCACCGTTCCCACTCTCCGTCCCCACTCTCCGTCCCCACTCTCGGTCCCCACTCTCCGACACCACTCTCCGACCCCACTCTCCTACCCCACTCACCGTCGCCAGTCACCGTCCCCACTCTCCGACCCCACTCTCCTACCCCACTCACCGTCCCCACTCACTGTCGCCACTCACCGTCGTCACTCACCGTCGCCACTCACCATCCGCACTCCCCGTCCCCACTCCCCGTCCCCACTCCCCGTCCCCACTCTCCGTCCCCACTCTCCGTCCCCGCTCTCCATCCCCACTCTCCGTCCCCACTCTCCGTCCCCTCTCCCCGTCCCCTCTCCCCGTCCCCTCTCCCCGTCCCCTCTCCCCGTCCCCACTCTCCGTCCCCACTCTCCGTCCCCACTCTCCGTCCCCTCTCCCCGTCCCCTCTCCCCGTCCCCTCTCCCCGTCCCCTCTCCCCGTCCCCACTCCCCGTCCCCACTGATCGTCCCCACTCACCGTCCCCACTCACCGTCCCCACTCTCCGACCCCACTCACCGACCCCACTCTCCGACCCCACTCACCGTCCCCACTCACCGTCCCCACTCTCCGACCCCACTCACCGCCCCCACTCCCCGTCCCCACTCCCCGTCCCCACTCCCCGTCCCCACTCACATTCCCCACTCTCCGACCCCATTCTCCGACCCCACTCACCGTCCCCACTCTCCGTCCCCACTCACCGTCCCCACTCTCCGTCCCCACTCATCGTCCCCACTCACCGTCTCCACTCCCCGTCCCCACTCAGTGTCCCCACTCACCGTCGCAACTCTCCGTCGCCACTCACCGTCCCCACTCTCCGTCCCCACTCACCGTACCAACTCTCCGTCCCCACTCCCCGTCCCCACTCACCGTCCCCACTCACCGTCCCCACTCACCATCCCCACTCTCCGTCCCCACTCCCCATCCCCACTCACCGTCCCCACTCACCGTCCCCACTCCCCGTCAGCACTCAGTGTCCCCACTTAACGTCGCCACTCTCCGACCCCACTCTCCGTCGCCACTCACCGTCGCCACTCACCGTCGCCACTCTCCGACCCCACTCTCCGACCCCACTCTCCGACCCCACTCTCCGACCCCACTCTCCGACCCCACTCACCGTCCCCACTCACCGTCCCCACTCAACCTCCCCACTCTCCGTCCCCACTCACCGTCCCCACTCACCGTCCCCACTCTCCGTCCCCTCTCCCCGTCCCCACTCTCCGTCCCCACTCTCCGTCCCCACTCTCCGTCCCCTCTCCCCGTCCCCTCTCCCCGTCCCCTCTCCCCGTCCCCTCTCCCCGTCCCCACTCCCCGTCCCCACTGATCGTCCCCACTCACCGTCCCCACTCACCGTCCCCACTCTCCGACCCCACTCACCGACCCCACTCTCCGACCCCACTCACCGTCCCCACTCACCGTCCCCACTCTCCGACCCCACTCACCGCCCCCACTCCCCGTCCCCACTCCCCGTCCCCACTCCCCGTCCCCACTCACATTCCCCACTCTCCGACCCCATTCTCCGACCCCACTCACCGTCCCCACTCTCCGTCCCCACTCACCGTCCCCACTCTCCGTCCCCACTCATCGTCCCCACTCACCGTCTCCACTCCCCGTCCCCACTCAGTGTCCCCACTCACCGTCGCAACTCTCCGTCGCCACTCACCGTCCCCACTCTCCGTCCCCACTCACCGTACCAACTCTCCGTCCCCACTCCCCGTCCCCACTCACCGTCCCCACTCACCGTCCCCACTCACCATCCCCACTCTCCGTCCCCACTCCCCATCCCCACTCACCGTCCCCACTCACCGTCCCCACTCCCCGTCAGCACTCAGTGTCCCCACTTAACGTCGCCACTCTCCGACCCCACTCTCCGTCGCCACTCACCGTCGCCACTCACCGTCGCCACTCTCCGACCCCACTCTCCGACCCCACTCTCCGACCCCACTCTCCGACCCCACTCTCCGACCCCACTCACCGTCCCCACTCACCGTCCCCACTCAACCTCCCCACTCTCCGTCCCCACTCACCGTCCCCACTCACCGTCCCCACTCTCCGTCCCCACTCTCCGTCCCCACTCACCTTCCCCACTCACCTTCCCCACTCTCCGTCCCCACTCTCCGTCCCCACTCACCGTCCCCACTCTCCGTCCCCACTCTACGTCCCCACTCACCGTCCCCACTTACCATCCCCACTCAGTGTCCCCACTCACCGTCCCCACTCACCGTCCCCACTCTCCGTCCCCACTCAGTGTCCCCACTGACCGTCGCCACTCTCTGTCCCCACTCTCCGTCCCCACTCAGTGTCCCCACTCACCATCGTCACACTCCGTCCCCACTCACCGTCGCCACTCTCCGTCGCCACTCTCCGTCCCCACTCTCCGTCCTCACTCTCCGTCCCCACTCTCCGTCCCCACTCTCCGTCCCCACTCACCGTCCCCACTCTCCGTCCCCACTCAGTGTCCCCACTCACCGTCGCCACTCTCCGTCCCCACTCTCCGTCCCCACTCACCGTCCCCACTCACCGTCCCCACTCACCGTCCCCACTCTCCGTCCCCACTCTCCGTCCCCACTCTCCGTCCCCACTCCCCGTCCCCACTCTCCGACCCCACTCTCCGTCCCCACTCTCCGTCCCCACTCTCCGACCCCACTCTCCGACCCCACTCTCCGTCGCCACTCACCGTCCCCACTCACCGTCCCCACTCTCTGTCCCCACTCTCTGTCCCCACTCTCTGTCCCCACTCTCCGACCCCATTCTCCGACCCCACTCACCGTCGCCACTCACCGTCGCCACTCACCGTCCCCTCTCACCATCCCCACTCACCCTCCCCACTCCCCGTCCCCACTCCCCGTCCTCACTCCCCGTCCTCACTCCCCGTCCCCACTCCCCGTTGCCACTTACCGTCCCCACTCACCGTCCCCACTCTCCGACCCCACTCACCGTCCCCACTCTCCTACCGCACTCACCGTCCCCACTCTCCTACCGCACTCACCGTCCCCACTCACCATCCCCACTCTCCGACCGCACTCTCCGTCCCCACTCACCGTCCCCACTCTCTGTCCCCACTCACCGTCCCCACTCACCGTCCCCACTGTCCGTCCCCACTCTCCGTCCCCACTCACCGTCCCCACTCTCCGTCCCCACTTCCCGTCGCCACTCACCGTCCCCACTCACCGTCCCCACTCACCGTCCCCACTCTCGGTCCCCACTCTCGGTCCCCACTCACCGTCCCCACTCTCCGTCCCCACTTCCCGTCGCCACTCCCCGTCCCCACTCACCGTCCCCACTCACCGTCCCCACTCACCGTCCCCACTCTCCGTCCCCACTCCCCGTCCCCACTCCCCGTCCCCACTCCCCGTCCCCACTCATCGTCCCCCTCCCCGTCCCCACTCAGTGTCTCCACTCACCATCCCCACTCACCATCCCCACTCTCCGACCCCATTCTCCGACCCCACTCACCGTCCCCACTCACCGTCCCCACTCTCCGTCCCCACTCTCCGACCCCACTCTCCTACCCCACTCACCGTCGCCACTCACCGTCGCCACTCACCGTCGCCACTCACCGTCCCCACTCCCCGTCCCCACTCCCCGTCCCCACTCCCCGTCCCCATTCTCCGACCCCACTCACCGTCGCCACTCACCGTCGTCACTCACCGTCCCCACTCTCCGTCCCCACTCTCCGACCCCACTCACCGACCCCACTCACCGTCCCCACTCACCGTCCCCACTCACCGTCCCCACTCACCGTCCCCACTCTCCGTCCCCACTCTCCGTCCCCACTCTCCGTCCCCACTCTCCGTCGCCACTCACCGTCCCCAATCTCCGTCCCCACTCTCCGTCCGCACTCCCCGTCCCCACTCCCCGTCCCCACTCTCCTACCCCACTCACCGTCGCCACTCACCGTCCCCACTCTCCGACCCCACTCACCGCCCCCACTCACCGTCCCCACTTACCGTCCCCACTCACCGTCCCCACTCTCCGTCCCCACTCTCCGTCCCCACTCTCCGTACCCACTCACCGTCCCCACTCCCCTTCCCCTCTCCCCGTCGTCTCTCCCCGTCCCCTCTCCCCGTCCCCTCTTCCCCGTCCCCTCTTCCCCGTCCCCAATCCCCGTCCCCACTCACTGTCCCCACTCACCGGCCCCACTCTCTGTCCCCATTCATCGTCCCCACTCTCTGTCCCCACTCATCGTCCCCACTCACCGTCCCCACTCAGTGTCCCCACTTACCGTCCCCACTCTCCGTCCCCACTCTCCGTCCCCACTCCCCGTCCCCACTCTCCGTCCCCACTCTCCGACCCCACTCACCGTCCCCACTCTCCGTCCCCACTCCCCGTCCCCACTCCCCGTCCCCACTCCCCGTCCCCACTCCCCGTCCCCACTCTCCGTCCCCACTCTCCGACCCCACTCACCGTCGCCACACTCCGTCGCCACTCACCGTCCCCACTCTCCGACCCCACTCACCGTCCCCACTCACCGTCCCCACTCACCGTCCCCACTCTCCGTCCCCACTCTCCGTTCCCACTCTCCGTCCCCACTCACCGTCCCCACTCACCGTCCCCACTCTCCATCCCCACTCCCCGTCCCCACTCCACGTCCCCACTCCCCGTCCCCTCTCCCCGTCCCCACTCCCCTTCCCCTCTCCCCGTCCCCTCTCCCCGTCCCCTCTCCCCGTCCCCTCTTCCCCGTCCCCTCTTTCCCGTCCCCAATCCCCGTCCCCTCTCACCGTCCCCTCTCCCCGTCCCCTCTCCCTGTCCCCTCTCCCCGTCCCCTCTCCCCGTCCCCTCTCCCCGTCCCCTCTACCCGTCCCCACTCTCCGTCCCCACTCTCCGTCCCCACTCACCGTCCCCACTCACCGTCCCCACTCAACCTCCCCACTCCCCGTCCCCACTCCCCGTCCCCACTCCCCGTCCCCACTCTCCGACCCCATTCTCCGACCCCACTCACCGTCCCCACTCTCCGTCCCCACTCTCCGTCCCCACTCTCCGACACCACTCTCCGACCCCACTCTCCTACCCCACTCACCGTCGCCAGTCACCGTCCCCACTCTCCGACCCCACTCTCCTACCCCACTCACCGTCCCCACTCACTGTCGCCACTCACCGTCGTCACTCACCGTCGCCACTCACCATCCGCACTCCCCGTCCCCACTCCCCGTCCCCACTCCCCGTCCCCACTCTCCGTCCCCACTCTCCGTCCCCACTCTCCATCCCCACTCTCCGTCCCCACTCTCCGTCCCCTCTCCCCGTCCCCTCTCCCCGTCCCCTCTCCCCGTCCCCTCTCCCCGTCCCCACTCTCCGTCCCCACTCTCCGTCCCCACTCTCCGTCCCCTCTCCCCGTCCCCTCTCCCCATCCCCTCTCCCCGTCCCCTCTCCCCGTCCCCACTCCCCGTCCCCACTGATCGTCCCCACTCACCGTCCCCACTCACCGTCCCCACTCTCCGACCCCACTCACCGACCCCACTCTCCGACCCCACTCACCGTCCCCACTCACCGTCCCCACTCTCCGACCCCACTCACCGCCCCCACTCCCCGTCCCCACTCCCCGTCCCCACTCCCCGTCCCCACTCCCCGTCCCCACTCACTTTCCCCACTCTCCGACCCCATTCTCCGACCCCACTCACCGTCCCCACTCTCCGTCCCCACTCACCGTCCCCACTCTCCGTCCCCACTCATCGTCCCCACTCACCGTCTCCACTCCCCGTCCCCACTCAGTGTCCCCACTCACCGTCGCAACTCTCCGTCGCCACTCACCGTCCCCACTCTCCGTCCCCACTCACCGTACCAACTCTCCGTCCCCACTCCCCGTCCCCACTCACCGTCCCCACTCACCGTCCCCACTCACCATCCCCACTCTCCGTCCCCACTCCCCGTCCCCACTCACCGTCCCCACTCCCCGTCAGCACTCAGTGTCCCCACTTACCGTCGCCACTCTCCGACCCCACTCTCCGTCGCCACTCACCGTCGCCACTCACCGTCGCCACTCTCCGACCCCACTCTCCGACCCCACTCTCCGACCCCACTCTCCGACCCCACTCTCCGACCCCACTCACCGTCCCCACTCACCGTCCCCACTCAACCTCCCCACTCTCCGTCCCCACTCACCGTCCCCACTCACCGTCCCCACTCTCCGTCCCCACTCTCCGTCCCCACTCACCTTCCCCACTCACCTTCCCCACTCTCCGTCCCCACTCTCCGTCCCCACTCACCGTCCCCACTCTCCGTCCCCACTCTACGTCCCCACTCACCGTCCCCACTTACCATCCCCACTCAGTGTCCCCACTCACCGTCCCCACTCACCGTCCCCACTCTCCGTCCCCACTCAGTGTCCCCACTGACCGTCGCCACTCTCCGTCCCCACTCTCCGTCCCCACTCTCCGTCCCCACTCAGTGTCCCCACTCACCATCGTCACACTCCGTCCCCACTCACCGTCGCCACTCTCCGTCGCCACTCTCCGTCCCCACTCTCCGTCCCCACTCTCCGTCCCCACTCTCCGTCCCCACTCACCGTCCCCACTCTCCGTCCCCACTCAGTGTCCCCACTCACCGTCGCCACTCTCCGTCCCCACTCTCCGTCCCCACTCACCGTCCCCACTCACCGTCCCCACTCACCGTCCCCACTCTCCGTCCCCACTCTCCGTCCCCACTCCCCGTCCCCACTCTCCGACCCCACTCTCCGTCCCCACTCTCCGTCCCCACTCTCCGACCCCACTCTCCGACCCCACTCTCCGTCGCCACTCACCGTCCCCACTCACCGTCCCCACTCTCTGTCCCCACTCTCTGTCCCCACTCTCTGTCCCCACTCTCCGACCCCATTCTCCGACCCCACTCACCGTCGCCACTCACCGTCGCCACTCACCGTCCCCTCTCACCGTCCCCACTCACCCTCCCCACTCCCCGTCCCCACTCCCCGTCCTCACTCCCCGTCCCCACTCCCCGTTGCCACTTACCGTCCCCACTCACCGTCCCCACTCTCCGACCCCACTCACCGTCCCCACTCTCCTACCGCACTCACCGTCCCCACTCTCCTACCGCACTCACCGTCCCCACTCACCATCCCCACTCTCCGACCGCACTCTCCATCCCCACTCACCGTCCCCACTCTCTGTCCCCACTCACCGTCCCCACTGTCCGTCCCCACTCTCCGTCCCCACTCACCGTCCCCACTCTCCGTCCCCACTCCCCGCCCCCACTCTCCGTCCCCACTCTCCGTCGCCACTCTCCGTCCCCACTCTCCGTCCCCACTCACCATCCCCACACACCGTCCCCACTCTCCGTCCCCACTCTCCATCCCCACTCTCCGTCCCCACTCTCCGTCCCCACTCCCCGTCCCCACTCCCCGTCCCCACTCCCCGTCCCCACTCCCCGTCCCCACTCTCCGTCCCCACTCTCCGTCCCCACTCTCCGTCCCCACTCACCGTCCCCACTCACCGTCCCCACTCACCGTCCCTACACACCGTCCCTACTCTCCGTCCCCACTCTCCGACCCCACTCTCCTACCCCACTCACCGTCGCCACTCACCGTCGCCACTCACCGTCGCCACTCACCGTCGCCACTCACCGTCGCCACTCACCGTCCCCACTCCCCGTCCCCACTCCACGTCCCCACTCTCTGTCCCCACTCTCTGTCCCCACTCACCGTCCCCACTCTCCGTCCCCACTTCACCGTCCCCACTCTCCGTCCCCACTCTCCGTCCCCACTCTCCGTCCCCACTCACCGTCCCCACTCAGTGTCCCCACTCACCGTCGCCACTCTCCGTCCCCACTCACCGTCGCCACTCTCCGTCCCCACTTCACCGTCCCCACTCTCCGTCCCTACTCACCGTCCCCACTCACCGTCCCCACTCTCCGTCCCCACTCCCCGTCCCCACTCCCCGTCCCCACTCACCGTCCCCACTCACCGTCCCCACTCACAGTCCCCACTCCCCGTCCCCACTCACCGTCGCCACTCTCCGTCCCCACTCTCCGTCCCCACTCACCGTCCCCACTCACCGTCCCCACTCTCTGTCTCCACTCTCCGACCCCACTCTCCGACCCCACTCTCCGTCCCCACTCTCAGTCCCCACTCTCTGACCCCACTCTCCGACCCCACTCTCCTACCCCACTCTCCTACCCCACTCACCGTCGCCACACACCGTCGCCACTCACCGTCGCCACTCACCGTCGCCACTCACCGTCCCCACTCCCCGTCCCCACTCCCCGTCCCCACTCCCCGTCCCCACTCCCCGTCCCCACTCCCCGTCCCCACTCTCCGTCCCCACTCACCGTCGCCACTCACCGTCGCCACTCACCGTCCCCACTCTCCGACCCCACTTACCGTCCCCACTCACCGTCCCCACTCACCGTCCCCACTCACCGTCCCCACTCACCGTCCCCACTCACCGTCCCTACTCTCCGTCCCCACTCACCGTCGCCACTCACCGTCGCCACTCACCGTCGCCACTCACCGTCCCCACTCCCCGTCCCCACTGCACGTCCCCACTCTCCGTCCCCACTCTCTGTCCCCACTCACCGTCCCCACTCTCCGTCCCCACTTCACCGTCCCCACTCTCCGTCCCCACTCTCCGTCCCCACTCACCGTCCCCACTCACCGTCCCCACTCAGTGTCCCCACTCACCGTCGCCACTCTCCGTCCCCACTCACCGTCGCCACTCTCCGTCCCCACTTCACCGTCCCCACTCTCCGTCCCTACTCACCGTCCCCACTCACCATCCCCACTCTCCGTCCCCACTCCCCGTCCCCACTCCCCGTCCCCACTCACCGTCCCCACTCACCGTCCCCACTCACCGTCCCCACTCCCCGTCCCCACTCACCGTCGCCACTCTCCGTCCCCACTCACCGTCCCCACTCTCCGTCCCCACTCTCCGTCCCCACTCTCCGTCCCCAATCACGGTCCCCAATCACCGTCCCCACTCTCCGTCCCCACTCTCCGTCCCCACTCCCCGTCCCCACTCCCCGTCCCCACTCACCGTCCCCACTCTCCGTCCCCACTCCCCGTCCCCACTCCCCGTCCCCACTCTCCGTCCCCACTCTCCGACCCCACTCTCCGACCCCACTCTCCTACCCCACTCACCATCGCCACTCACCGTCGCCACTCACCGTCGCCACTCACCGTCGCTACTCACCGTCGCTACTCACCGTCGCCACTCCCCCTCCCCACTCTCCGTCCCCACTCTCCGACCCCACTCACCGTCGCCACTCACCGTCGCCACTCACCGTCCGCACTCTCCAACCCCACTCACCGTCCCCACTCTCCGTCCCCACTCACCGTCCCCACTCACCGTCCCCACTCAGTGTCCCCACTCACCGTCGCCACTCTCCGTCCCCACTTCACCGTCCCCACTCTCCGTCCCCACTCTCCGTCCCCACTCTCCGTCCCTACTCACCATCCCCACTCACCGTCCCCACTCTCCGTCCCCACTCCCCGTCCCCACTCCCCGTCCCCACTCCCCGTCCCCACTCACCGTCCCCACTCACCGTCCCCACTCACCGTCCCCACTCCCCGTCCCCACTCCCCGTCCCCACTCACCGTCGCCACTCTCCGTCCCCACTCACCGTCCCCACTCTCCGTCCCCACTCTCCGTCCCCAATCACGGTCCCCAATCACCGTCCCCACTCTCCGTCCCCACTCACTGTACCCACTCTCCGTCCCCACTCCCCGTCCCCACTCCCCGTCCCCACTCTCCGTCCCCACTCTCCGTCCCCACTCTCCGACCCCTCTGTCCGACCCCACTCACCGTCGCCACTCACCGTCGCCACTCACCGTCCCCACTCTCCGTCCCCACTCTCCGTCCCCACTCTCCGTCCCCACTCTCCGTCCCCACTCTACGTCCCCACTCTCCGTCCCCACTCTCCGTCCCCACTCACCGTCCCCACTCAGTGTCCCCACTCACTGTCCCCACTCACCGTCGCCACTCTCCGTCCCCACTCACCATCCCAACTCACCGTCCCCACTCTCCGTCCCCACTCACAGTCCCCACTCTCCGTCCCCACTCTCCGTCCCCACTCTCCGTCCCCACTCTCTGTCCCCACTCTCCGTCCCCACTCCCCGTCCCCACTCCCCGTCCCCACTCTCCGTCCCCACTCTCTGTCCCCACTCTCTGTCCCCACTCTCTGTCCCCACTCTCCGACCCCACTCTCCGACCCCACTCTCCTACAACACTCACCGTCGCCACTCACCGTCCCCACTCTCCGACCCCACTCTCCGTCCCCACTCTCCGTCCCCACTCTCCGACCCCACTCTCCTACCCCACTCACGGTCGCCACTCACCGTCCCCACTCTCCGTCCCCACTCTCCGTCCCCACTCTCCGTCCCCACTCTCCGACCCCACTCTCCGACCCCACTCTCCGACCCCACTCTCCTACCCCACTCACCGTCGCCACTCACCGTCCCCACTCTCCGACCCCACTCTCCTACCCCACTCACCGTCCCCACTCACTGTCGCCACTCACCGTCGTCACTCACCGTCGCCACTCACCGTCCCATCTCCCCGTCCCCACTCCCCGTCCCCACTCCCCGTCCCCACTCTCCGTCCCCACTCTCCGTCCCCACTCTCCGTCCACTCTCCCCGTCCCCTCTCCCCGTCCCCTCTCCCCATCCCCTCTCCCCGTCCCCTCTCCCCGTCCCCTCTCCCCGACCCCTCTCCCCGTCCCCACTCTCCGTCCCCACTCTCCGTCCCCACTCTCCGTCCCCACTCTCCGTCCCCTCTCCCCGTCCCCTCTCCCCGTCCCCTCTCCCCGTCCCCTCTCCCCGTCCCCACTCTCCGTCCCCACTCTCCGTCCCCACTCTCCGTCCCCACCTACCATCCCCACTCTCCGACCCCACTCACCGTCGCCACTCTCCGTCCCCACTCACCGTCCCCACTCTCCGTCCCCACTCACCGTTCCCACTCTCCGTCCCCAGTCACCGTCCCCACTCCCCGTCCCCACTCCCCGTCCCCACTCAGTGTCCCCACTCACCGTCGCCACTCTCCATCCCCACTCACCGTCCCCACTCTCCGTCCCCACTCTCGGTCCCCACTCTCGGTCCCCACTCTCGGTCCCCACTCACCGTCCCCACTCTCCGTCCCCACTTCCCGTCGCCACTCCCCGTCCCCACTCACCGTCCCCACTCACCGTCCCCACTCACCGTCCCCACTCTCCGTCTCCACTCCCCGACCCACTCCCCGTCCCCACTCCCCGTCCCCACTCATCGTCCCCCCTCCCCGTACCCACTCAGTGTCTCCACTCACCATCCCCACTCACCATCCCCACTCTCCGACCCCATTCTCCGACCCCACTCACCGTCCCCACTCACCGTCCCCACTCTCCGTCCCCACTCTCCGACCCCACTCTCCTACCCCACTCACCGTCGCCACTCACCGTCGCCACTCACCGTCGCCACTCACCGTCGCCACTCACCGTCCCCACTCCCCGTCCCCACTCCCCGTCCCCACTCCCCGTCCCCACTCTCCGACCCCACTCACCGTCGCCACTCACCGTCGTCACTCACCGTCCCCACTCTCCGTCCCCACTCTCCGACCCCACTCACCGACCCCACTCACCGTCCCCACTCACCGTCCCCACTCACCGTCCCCACTCACCGTCCCCACTCTCCGTCCCCACTCTCCGTCCCCACTCTCCGTCGCCACTCACCGTCCCCAATCTCCGTCCCCACTCTCCGTCCGCACTCCCCGTCCCCACTCCCCGTCCCCACTCTCCGTCCCCAGTCACCGTCCCCACTCCCCGTCCCCACTCCCCATCCCCACTCAGTGTCCCCACTCACCGTCGCCACTCTCCATCCCCACTCACCGTCCCCACTCTCCGTCCCCACTCTCCGTCCCCACTCTCGGTCCCCACTCTCGGTCCCCACTCACCGTCCCCACTCTCCGTCCCCACTTCCCGTCGCCACTCCCCGTCCCCACTCACCGTCCCCACTCACCGTCCCCACTCACCGTCCCCACTCTCCGTCCCCACTCCCCGTCCCCACTCCCCGTCCCCACTCCCCGTCCCCACTCATCGTCCCCCCTCCCCGTCCCCACTCAGTGTCTCCACTCACCATCCCCACTCACCATCCCCACTCTCCGACCCCATTCTCCGACCCCACTCACCGTCCCCACTCACCGTCCCCACTCTCCGTCCCCACTCTCCGACCCCACTCTCCTACCCCACTCACCGTCGCCACTCACCGTCGCCACTCACCGTCGCCACTCACCGTCGCCACTCACCGTCCCCACTCCCCGTCCCCACTCCCCGTCCCCACTCTCCGACCCCACTCACCGTCGCCACTCACCGTCGTCACTCACCGTCCCCACTCTCCGTCCCCACTCTCCGACCCCACTCACCGACCCCACTCACCGTCCCCACTCACCGTCCCCACTCACCGTCCCCACTCACCGTCCCCACTCTCCGTCCCCACTCTCCGTCCCCACTCTCCGTCCCCACTCTCCGTCGCCACTCACCGTCCCCAATCTCCGTCCCCACTCTCCGTCCGCACTCCCCGTCCCCACTCTCCTACCCCACTCACCGTCGCCACTCACCGTCCCCACTCTCCGACCCCACTCTCCGACCCCACTCACCGCCCCCACTCACCGTCCCCACTTACCGTCCCCACTCACCGTCCCCACTCTCCGTCCCCACTCTCCGTCCCCACTCTCCGTACCCACTCACCGTCCCCACTCCCCTTCCCCTCTCCCCGTCGTCTCTCCCCGTCCCCTCTCCCCGTCCCCTCTTCCCCGTCCCCTCTTCCCCGTCCCCAATCCCCGTCCCCACTCACTGTCCCCACTCACCGGCCCCACTCTCTGTCCCCACTCATCGTCCCCACTCTGTCCCCACTCATCGTCCCCACTCACCGTCCCCACTCAGTGTCCCCACTTACCGTCCCCACTCTCCGTCCCCACTCTCCGTCCCCACTCCCCGTCCCCACTCTCCGTCCCCACTCCCCGTCCCCACTCTCCGTCCCCACTCTCCGACCCCACTCACCGTCCCCACTCTCCGTCCCCACTCCCTGTCCCCACTCCCCGTCCCCACTCCCCGTCCCCACTCCCCGTCCCCACTCTCCGTCCCCACTCTCCGACCCCACTCACCGTCGCCACACTCCGTCGCCACTCACCGTCCCCACTCTCCGACGCCACTCACCGTCCCCACTCACCGTCCCCACTCACCGTCCCCACTCTCCGTCCCCACTCACCGTCCCCACTCACCGTCCCCACTCTCCGTCCCCACTCCCCGTCCCCACTCCACGTCCCCACTCCCCGTCCCCTCTCCCCGTCCCCACTCCCCTTCCCCTCTCCCCGTCCCCTCTCCCCGTCCCCTCTCCCCGTCCCCTCTTCCCCGTCCCCTCTTCCCCGTCCCCAATCCCCGTCCCCTCTCACCGTCCCCTCACCCCTCCCCTCTCCCTGTCCCCTCTCCCCGTCCCCTCTCCCCGTCCCCTCTCCCCGTCCCCTCTACCCGTCCCCACTCTCCGTCCCCACTCTCCGTCCCCACTCTCCGTCCCCACTCCCCGTCCCCACTCCCCGTCCCCACTCCCCGTCCCCACTCCCCGTCCCCACTCCCCGTCCCCACTCTCCGACCCCATTCTCCGACCCCACTCACCGTCCCCACTCTCCGTCCCCACTCTCCGTCCCCACTCTCGGTCCCCACTCTCGGTCCCCACTCTCCGACACCACTCTCCGACCCCACTCTCCTACCCCACTCACCGTCGCCAGTCACCGTCCCCACTCTCCGACCCCACTCTCCTACCCCACTCACCGTCCCCACTCACTGTCGCCACTCACCGTCGTCACTCACCGTCGCCACTCACCATCCGCACTCCCCGTCCCCACTCCCCGTCCCCACTCCCCGTCCCCACTCTCCGTCCCCACTCTCCGTCCCCACTCTCCGTCCCCACTCTCCGTCCCCTCTCCCCGTCCCCTCTCCCCGTCCCCTCTCCCCGTCCCCTCTCCCCGTCCCCACTCTCCGTCCCCACTCTCCGTCCCCACTCTCCGTCCCCTCTCCCCGTCCCCTCTCCCCGTCCCCTCTCCCCGTCCCCTCTCCCCGTCCCCTCTCCCCGTCCCCACTGATCGTCCCCACTCACCGTCCCCACTCACCGTCCCCACTCTCCGACCCCACTCACCGACCCCACTCTCCGACCCCACTCACCGTCCCCACTCACCGTCCCCACTCTCCGACCCCACTCACCGCCCCCACTCCCCGTCCCCACTCCCCGTCCCCACTCCCCGTCCCCACTCCCCGTCCCCACTCACATTCCCCACTCTCCGACCCCATTCTCCGACCCCACTCACCGTCCCCACTCTCCGTCCCCACTCACCGTCCCCACTCTCCGTCCCCACTCATCGTCCCCACTCACCGTCTCCACTCCCCGTCCCCACTCAGTGTCCCCACTCACCGTCGCAACTCTCCGTCGCCACTCACCGTCCCCACTCTCCGTCCCCACTCACCGTACCAACTCTCCGTCCCCACTCCCCGTCCCCACTCACCGTCCCCACTCACCGTCCCCACTCACCATCCCCACTCTCCGTCCCCACTCCCCGTCCCCACTCACCGTCCCCACTCCCCGTCAGCACTCAGTGTCCCCACTTACCGTCGCCACTCTCCGACCCCACTCTCCGTCGCCACTCACCGTCGCCACTCACCGTCGCCACTCTCCGACCCCACTCTCCGACCCCACTCTCCGACCCCACTCTCCGACCCCACTCTCCGACCCCACTCACCGTCCCCACTCACCGTCCCCACTCAACCTCCCCACTCTCCGTCCCCACTCACCGTCCCCACTCACCGTCCCCACTCTCCGTCCCCACTCTCCGTCCCCACTCACCTTCCCCACTCACCTTCCCCACTCTCCGTCCCCACTGTCCGTCCCCACTCACCGTCCCCACTCTCCGTCCCCACTCTACGTCCCCACTCACCGTCCCCACTTACCATCCCCACTCAGTGTCCCCACTCACCGTCCCCACTCACCGTCCCCACTCTCCGTCCCCACTCAGTGTCCCCACTGACCGTCGCCACTCTCCGTCCCCACTCTCCGTCCCCACTCAGTGTCCCCACTCACCATCGTCACACTCCGTCCCCACTCACCGTCGCCACTCTCCGTCGCCACTCTCCGTCCCCACTCTCCGTCCCCACTCTCCGTCCCCACTCTCCGTCCCCACTCACCGTCCCCACTCTCCGTCCCCACTCAGTGTCCCCACTCACCGTCGCCACTCTCCGTCCCCACTCTCCGTCCCCACTCACCGTCCCCACTCACCGTCCCCACTCACCGTCCCCACTCTCCGTCCCCACTCTCCGTCCCCACTCTCCGTCCCCACTCCCCGTCCCCACTCTCCGACCCCACTCTCCGTCCCCACTCTCCGTCCCCACTCTCCGACCCCACTCTCCGACCCCACTCTCCGTCGCCACTCACCGTCCCCACTCACCGTCCCCACTCTCTGTCCCCACTCTCTGTCCCCACTCTCTGTCCCCACTCTCCGACCCCATTCTCCGACCCCACTCACCGTCGCCACTCACCGTCGTAACTCACCGTCCCCTCTCACCGTCCCCACTCACCCTCCCCACTCCCCGTCCCCACTCCCCGTCCTCACTCCCCGTCCCCACTCCCCGTTGCCACTTACCGTCCCCACTCACCGTCCCCACTCTCCGACCCCACTAACCGTCCCCACTCTCCTACCGCACTCACCGTCCCCACTCTCCGACCGCACTCACCGTCCCCACTCACCATCCCCACTCTCCGACCGCACGCTCCGTCCCCACTCACCGTCCCCACTCTCTGTCCCCACTCACCGTCCCCACTCACCGTCCCCACTGTCCGTCCCCACTCTCCGTCCCCACTCACCGTCCCCACTCTCCGTCCCCACTCCCCGCCCCCACTCTCCGTCCCCACTCTCCGTCGCCACTCTCCGTCCCCACTCTCCGTCCCCACTCACCATCCCCACACACCGTCCCCACTCTCCGTCCCCACTCTCCATCCCCACTCTCCGTCCCCACTCTCCGTCCCCACTCCCCGTCCCCACTCCCCGTCCCCACTCCCCGTCCCCACTCCCCGTCCCCACTCTCCGTCCCTACTCTCCGTCCCCACTCTCCGTCCCCACTCACCATCCCCACTCACCGTCCCCACTCACCGTCCCTACACACCGTCCCTACTCTCCGTCCCCACTCTCCGACCCCACTCTCCTACCCCACTCACCGTCGCCACTCACCGTCGCCACTCACCGTCGCCACTCACCGTCGCCACTCACCGTCGCCACTCACCGTCGCCACTCACCGTCCCCACTCCCCGTCCCCACTCCCCGTCCCCACTCTCTGTCCCCACTCTCTGTCCCCACTCACCGTCCCCACTCTCCGTCCCCACTTCACCGTCCCCACTCTCCGTCCCCACTCTCCGTCCCCACTCTCCGTCCCCACTCACCGTCCCCACTCAGTGTCCCCACTCACCGTCGCCACTCTCCGTCCCCACTCACCGTCGCCACTCTCCGTCCCCACTTCACCGTCCCCACTCTCCGTCCCTACTCACCGTCCCCACTCACCGTCCCCACTCTCCGTCCCCACTCCCCGTCCCCACTCCCCGTCCCCACTCACCGTCCCCACTCACCGTCCCCACTCACCGTCCCCACTCCCCGTCCCCACTCACCGTCGCCACTCTCCGTCCCCACTCTCCGTCCCCACTCACCGTCCCCACTCACCGTCCCCACTCTCTGTCTCCACTCTCCGACCCCACTCTCCGACCCCACTCTCCGTCCCCACTCTCAGTCCCCACTCTCTGACCCCACTCTCCGACCCCACTCTCCTACCCCACTCTCCTACCCCACTCACCGTCGCCACACACCGTCGCCACTCACCGTCGCCACTCACCGTCGCCACTCACCGTCCCCACTCTCCGTCCCCACTCCCCGCCCCCACTCTCCGTCCCCACTCACCGTCCCCACTCTCCGTCCCCACTCCCCGTCCCCACTCCCCGTCCCCACTCACCATCCCCACTCTCCGACCGCACTCTCCGTCCCCACTCTCTGTCCCCACTCTCTGTCCCCACTCACCGTCCCCACTCACCGTCCCCACTCTCCGTCCCCACTCCCCGTCCCCACTCACCGTTGCCACTCACCGTCCCCACTCTCCGAACCCACTCACCGTCCCCACTCTCCGACCCCACTCTCCGTCCCCACTATCCGACCCCACTCTCCGACCCCACTCACCGTCCCACTCTCCCCGTCCCCACTCCCCGTCCCCACTCCCCGTCCCCACTCAATGTAGCTACTCCCCGTCCCCTCTCTCCGTCCCCTCTCCCCATCCCCACTCCCCGTCCCCACTCCCCGTCCCCACCCCCCGTCCCCACTCAATGTAGCCACTCACCGTCCCCTCTCTCCGTCCACTCTCTCCGTCCCCTCTCCCCGTCCCCACTCACCCTCCCCACTCACCCTCCCCACTCACCCTCCCCACTCACCCTCCCCACCCCCGTCCCCACCCCCCCGCCCCCAATAACCGTCCCCACTCCCCGTCCAACCTCCCCGTCCCCACTCCCCGTCCCCACTCGACGCCCCCACTCCCAGTCCCCACTAACCGTCCCCACTCCCCGTCCCCACTCCCCGTCCCCACACCCTGTCCGCACTCCCCGTCCCCACAAACCGTCCCCACACTCCGTCCCCACTATCCGTCCCCACTCCCTGTCCCCACTCCCCGTCCCCACTCCCCGTCCCCACTCCCCGTCCCCTCTCCCCGTCCCCACTTCCCGTCCCCTCTCCCCGTCCCCTCTCCCCGTCCCCTCTTCCCCGTCCCCTCTTCCCCGTCCCCTCTTCCCCGTCCCCACTCCCCGTCCCCTCTCCCCATCCCCGCTCCCCGTGCCCTCTCCCCGTCCCCTCTCGCCGTCCCCACTCACCGTCCCCACTCTCCGTCCCCACTTACCGTCCCCACTCACTGTCCCCACTCACCGTCCCCACTCTCCGTCCCCACTCACCGTCCCCACTCACCGTCCCCACTCTCCGTCCCCACTCTCCGTCCCCACTCATCGTCCCCACTCTCCGTCCCCTCTCACCGTCCCCACTCTCCGTCCCCATTCTACGTCCCCACTCACCGTCCCCACTCTCCGTCCCCACTCACCGTCCCCACTCAGTGTCCCCACTCACTGTCCCCACTCACCGTCGCCACTCTCCGTCCCCACTCTCCGTCCCCACTCACCGTCCCCACTCTCCGTCCCCACTCACCGTCCCCACTCACCGTCCCCACTCTCCGTCCCCACTCTCCGTCCCCACTCTCCGTCCCCACTCTCCGTCCCCACTCCCCGTCCCCACTCTCCGTCCCAACTCTCCGTCCCCACTCTCCGACCCCACTCTCCGACCCCACTCTCCTACCCCACTCACCGTCGCCACTCACCGTCCCCACTCTCCGACCCCACTCTCCGTCCCCACTCTACGTCCCCACTCTCCGACCCCACTCTCCTAACCCACTCACCGTCCCCACTCCCCGTCCCCACTCCCCGTCCCCACTCCCTGTCCCCACTCCCCGTCCCCACTCCCCGTCCCCACTCACGGTCCCCACTCTCCGACCCCACTCTCCGACCCCACTCACCGTCCCCACTCACCGTCCCCACTCACCGTCCCCACTCTCCGTCCCCACTCTCCGTCGCCACTCACCGTCGCCACTCACCGTCGCCACTCACCGTCGCCACTCTCCGACCCCACTCACCGTCGCCACTCACCGTCGCCACTCACCGTCCCCACTCTCCGACCCCACTCTCCGACCCCACTCACCGTCCCCACTCACCGTCCCCACTCACCGTCCCCACTCACCGTCCCCACTCACCGTCCCCACTCTCCGTCCCCACTCTCCGTCCCCACTCTCCGTCCCCACTCCCCGTCCCCACTCTCCGTCCCAACTCTCCGTCCCCACTCTCCGACCCCACTCTCCGACCCCACTCTCCTACCCCACTCACCGTCGCCACTCACCGTCCCCACTCTCCGACCCCACTCTCCGTCCCCACTCTACGTCCCCACTCTCCGACCCCACTCTCCTACCCCACTCACCGTCCCCACTCCCCGTCCCCACTCCCCGTCCCCACTCCCTGTCCCCACTCCCCGTCCCCACTCCCCGTCCCCACTCACCGTCCCCACTCTCCGACCCCACTCTCCGACCCCACTCACCGTCCCCACTCACCGTCCCCACTCACCGTCCCCACTCTCCGTCCCCACTCTCCGTCGCCACTCACCGTCGCCACTCACCGTCGCCACTCACCGTCGCCACTCTCCGACCCCACTCACCGTCGCCACTCACCGTCGCCACTCACCGTCCCCACTCTCCGACCCCACTCTCCGACCCCACTCACCGTCCCCACTCACCGTCCCCACTCACCGTCCCCACTCACCGTCCCCACTCTCCGTCCCCACTCTCCGTCCCCACTCTCCGTCCCCACTCTCCGTACCCACTCACCGTCCCCACTCCCCTTCCCCTCTCCCCGTCGTCTCTCCCCGTCCCCTCTCCCCGTCCCCTCTTCCCCGTCCCCTCTTCCCCGTCCCCAATCCCCGTCCCCACTCACTGTCCCCACTCACAGGCCCCACTCTCCGTCCCCACTCAACGTCCCCACTCACCGTCCCCACTCACCGTCCCCACTCAGTGTCCCCACTTACCGTCCCCACTCTCCGTCCCAATTCTCCGTCCCCACTCCCTGTCCCCACTCCCTGTCCCCACTCCCCGTCCCCACTCTCCGTCCCCACTCTCCGACCCCACTCACCGTCGCCACTCACCGTCGCCACTCACCATCCCCACTCTCCGACCCCACTCACCGTCCCCACTCACCGTCCCCACTCTCCGTCCCCACTCACCGTCCCCACTCTCCGTCCCCACTCTCCGTCCCCACTCCCCGTCCCCACTCCACGTCCCCACTCCCCGTCCCCACTCCCCGTCCCCTCTCCCCGTCCCCACTCCCCTTCCCCTCTCCACGTCCCCTCTCCCCGTCCCCTCTCCCCGTCCCCTCTTCCCCGTCCCCTCTTCCCCATCCCCAATCCCCGTCCCCTCTCCCCGTATCCTCTCCCCGTCCCCTCTCCCCGTCCCCTCTCCCCGTCCCCTCTCCCCGTCCCCTCTACCCGTCCCCACTCTCCGTCCCCACTCTCCGTCCCCACTCTCCGTCCCCACTCTCCGTCCCCACTCCCCGTCCCCACTCCCCGTCCCCACTCCCCATCCCCACTCTCCGACCCCATTCTACGACCCCATTCTCCGAACCCACTCACCGTCCCCACTCTCCGTCCCCACTCTCCGTCCCCACTCTCCGTCCCCACTCTCCGACCCCACTCTCCGACCCCACTCTCCGACCCCACTCTCCTACCCCACTCTCCTACCCCACTCACCGTCGCCACTCACCGTCCCCACTCTCCGACCCCACTCTCCTACCCCACTCACCGTCCCCACTCACCGTCGCCACTCACCATCGTCACTCACCGTCGCCACTCACCGTCCCATCTCCCCATCCCCACTCCCCGTCCCCACTCCCCGTCCCCACTCCCCGTCCCCACTCTCCGTCCCCACTCTCCGTCCCCACTCTCCGTCCCCACTCTCCGTCCACTCTCCCCGTCCCCTCTCCCCATCCCCTCTCCCCGTCCCCTCTCCCCGTCCCCTCTCCCCGACCCCTCTCCCCGTCCCCACTCTCCGTCCCCACTCTCCGTCCCTACTCTCCGTCCCCACTCTCCGTCCCCTCTCCCCGTCCCCTCTCCCCGTCCCCTCTCCCCGTCCCCTCTCCCCGTCCCCACTCTCCGTCCCCACTCTCCGTCCCCACTCTCCGTCCCCACCTACCATCCCCACTCTCCGACCCCACTCACCGTCGCCACTCTCCGTCCCCACTCACCGTCCCCACTCTCCGTCCCCACTCACCGTTCCCACTCTCCGTCCCCACTCCCCGTCCCCACTCCCCGTCCCCACTCCCCGTCCCCACTCAGTGTCCCCACTCACCGTCGCCACTCTCCATCCCCACTCACCGTCCCCACTCTCCGTCCCCACTCTCCGTCCCCACTCTCGGTCCCCACTCTCGGTCCCCACTCTCGGTCCCCACTCACCGTCCCCACTCTCCGTCCCCACTTCCCGTCGCCACTCCCCGTCCCCACTCACCGTCCCCACTCACCGTCCCCACTCACCGTCCCCACTCTCCATCCCCACTCCCCGACCCACTCCCCGTCCCCACTCCCCGTCCCCACTCATCGTCCCCCCTCCCCGTCCCCACTCAGTGTCTCCAGTGTGACGGGAGTTGGGGCGTGGTCTGTTTCCAGGGTGACGGGAGTGGGGGCGGGGTCTGTTTCCAGGGTGACGGTGTGGGGGCGGGGTCTGTTACCAGGGTGACGGGAGTGGGGGCGGGGTCTGTTTCCAAGGTGACGGGAGTGGGGGCGGGATCTGTTACCAGGGTGACGGGAGTGGGGGCGGGGTGTGTTTCCAGAGTGACGGGAGTGGGGGCGGGGTCTGTTTCCAGGGTGACGGTGTGGGGGCGGGGTCTGTTTCCAGGGTGACGGGAGTGGGGGCGGGGTCTGTTTCCAGGGTGACGGGAGTGGGGGCGGGGTCTGTTTCCAGGGTGACGGGAGTGGGGGCGGGGTCTGTTTCCAGGGTGACGGGAGTGGGGGCGGGGTCTGTTACCAGGGTGACGGGAGTGGGGGCGGGGTGTGTTTCCAGAGTGACGGGAGTGGGGGCGGGTTCTGTTTCCAGGGTGACGGTGTGACGGCGGGGTCTGTTTCCAGGGTGACGGGAGTGGGGGCGGGGTCTGTTTCCAGGTTGACGGGAGTGGGGGCGGGGTCTGTTTCCAGGGTGACGGGAGTGGGGGCGGGGTCTGTTTCCAGGGTGACGGGAGTGGGGGCGGGGTCTGAATCTTTCTGATTCTTTTATAATCCCTTTCAAACTAAAAGAATCCTGATAATTATTGATAATCCTTTATAATAATTTATAGACATTTACTGACCTTTATAAACTGTTTATAATTCTTCCTCTCACTTTGTAAATATTTATAATATTTATGATTGTCTGTGATTTATTATCCTTTATGAGTCTTTATTCTCATTTATGATCTGTTACATTCACTGCCCTGGACAGAAAACATTGAAAATGATCCCCGTGGATTACTCTCAATTCAAACAGATCACAGAGCATATCATTTAAAATGGCCGCAGCACATGTCGCGCAAAATGGCCGCAGTGAAGGTGACATCAAACAGACCACAGAGCATATCATTGAAAATGGCCGCAGTGACGGTGACATCAAACAGACCACAGTGCATATCATTTAAAATGGCCGGACCACATGTCACGTAAAATGGCCGCAGTGAAGGTGACATCAAACAGACCACAGTGCATGTCATTGAAAATGGCCGCAGCACATGTCACGTAAAATGGCTGCAGTCAAGGTGACATCAAACAGACCACAGAGCATAAAATTTAAAATGGACGCAGTGACGGTGACATCAAACAGACCACAGTGCATATCATTTAAAATGGCCGTACCACATGTCACGTAAAATGGCCGCAGTGAAGGTGACATCAAACAGACCAGAGAGCACGTCATTTAGAATGGCCGCAGCACATGTCGCTTAAAATGGCCGCGGTGCAGGTGACATCAAACAGACAACAGTGCATATCATCAGATCGAAGTGGCCTTTGTTAAAACCAGCTGGAGTGGTACTGAGTCCCACACACACACCAGGAAACTGCCAATTCAATTCAGACCTCTAATAATGCCAGCTGGAGTGGTACTGAGACCCACTCACACACCAGATAAGAGCCAATTGAATTTGAGCCTATATTAATACCAGCTGGAGTGGTACTGAGGCTCATTCACACACCGGGAAAGAACCAATTCAATCCAGGCCCCTATTAATACCAGCTGGAGTAAAATTAACACCCATTTACACACCGGGAAAGAACCAATTCAATCCAGGCCCCTATTAATACCAGCTGGAGTAAAATTAACTCCCATTTACACACCAGGAAAGAGCCAATTCAATCCAGGTCTCTATTTACACCAGCTGGAATGGTACTGAGTCTCACTCACACACGGGGAAAGAGCCAATTCAATCCAGGCCTCTATTTACACCAGCTGGAGTGGTACTGAGTCCCATCCACACACCAGGATAGAGCCAATTGAAACCGAGCCTATATTAACACCAGCTGGAGTGGTACTGAGTCCCACTGACAGACCAGGAAAGAGCCAATTCAATGCAAACCTTTATTAATATCAGCTGGAGTGGTACTGAGCCCCACTCACACACCAGGAAAAAGCTAATTAAAGCCAGACCGCCATTGATACCAGCTGGAGTGGGACTGAGACCCACTCACACACCAGGAAAGAGCCAATTCAATCCAGGCCTCCATTAATACTAGCTGGAGTGGTACTGAGTCCCACTCACACACCAGGAAAGAGCCAATTCAATCCAGGCATCCAATAATACCAGCTGGAGTGGTACTGAGTCCCACTCACACACCAGGAAAGAGCCAATTCAATCCAGGCCTCGGGAGCAGCGTGTGAGCGAGTGAGCAGCTGGGAAAGTCCGTTTGAAAGTAAATTTAATTTCCTTTTGTTATTCGGCGGAGGCCAGGGGGCTGCTGGGTAAGTAAAACACTATATATTTGGGCGGTTTCTGTAGTGTCACTTCTGTAGTGGACACTTGTAGTGTCTCCCACCCGCCCTCCTCCTCGAACCAAAAAAAAAGGACTCGGTGGGGTGTTTATAAGGTAAGGCTTTTTCGATTTCTCTGGTTTTATTGTGATTGGTAAAAACTTTTCGTTCCTTTTTCATTTAACTAAGTTTAAACTTAAGATTAAAAATGGCAGGAGATCTCAGACCCGTATCATGCTCCTCTTGCTCAATGTGGGAGCTCAGGGACATGGCTGATGACCCTGACTCCTTCACGTGCAGGAAGTGTGTCCAGCTGCAGCTCTTGTTAGACCGCATGACGGCTCTCGAGCTGCGGATGGACTCACTTTGGAGCATGCGCGATGCTGAGGAGGTCGTGGATAGCACGTTTAGTGAATTGGTCACACCGCAGATTAGGATTGCTGAGGGAGAAAGGGAATGGGTGACCAAAAGGCAGAAAAAGAGCAGGAAGGCAGCGCAGGAGTCCCCTGCGGTCATCTCCCTCCAAAACAAGTATACCGTTTTGGATACTGTTGAGGGAGATGGCTCACCAGGGGAAGGCAGCAGTAGCCAGGTCCATGGCACCGTGGCTGGCTCTGCTGTTCCGAAGGGCGGGAAAAAGAGTGGAAGGGCTATAGTAGTAGGGGATTCGATTGTAAGGGGAGTAGATAGGCGGTTCTGTGGTCGAAAACGAGGCTCCCGAATGGTATGTTGCCTCCCAGGTGCACGGGTCAGGGACGTCTCAGATCGGCTGCAGAACATTCTAAAGGGGGAGGGTGAACAGCCAGTTGTCATTGTGCACATAGGCACCAATGATATAGGTAAAAAACGGGATGAGGTCCTACATGCAGAGTTTAGGGAGTTAGGAGCCAAGTTAAAAAGTAGGACCTCAAAGGTAGTAATCTCAGGATTACTACCAGTGCCACGTGATAGTCAGAGTAAAAATGAAAGAATAGTCAGGATGAATGCGTGGCTTGAGAGATGGTGCAGGAAGGAGGGGTTCAGATTTTTGGGACATTGGGACCGGTTCTGGGGGAGGTGGGACTATTACAAATTGGACGGTCTACACCTGGGCCGGACTGGAACCAATGTCCTTGGAGGTGCTTTTGCTAACGCTGTTGGGGAGGGTTTAAACTAATGTGGCAGGGGGATGGGAACCAATTGAGGTCAGTTGACAGTAAGGAGGTAGTAACAAAAGCCTGTAAGGAACTAGATAATGAAGTCAGTGTGACTAAGGGGAAGAGCAGGCAGGGAGCAGATGATGAATATAAAGGGACTGGTGGTCTGAGGTGCATTTGTTTTAATGCAAGAAGTGTAGTCGGTAAGGCAGATGAACTTAGGGCTTGGATTAGTACCTGGGAGTATGATGTTATTGCTATTACTGAGACTTGGTTGAGGGAAGGGCATGATTGGCAACTGAATATCCCAGGATATCGATGCTTCAGGCGGGATAGAGAGGGAGGTAAAAGGGGTGGAGGAGTTGCATTACTGGTCAAAGAGGATATTACAGCTGTGCTGAAGGAGGGCACTATGGAGGACTCGAGCAGTGAGGCAATATGGACAGAACTCAGAAATAGGAAGGGTGCGGTAACAATGTTGGGGCTGTACTACAGGCCTCCCAACAGCGAGCGTGAGATAGAGGTACAAATATGTAAACAGATTATGGAAAGATGTAGGAGCAACAGGGTGGTGGTGATAGGAGATTTTAATTTTCCCAACATTGACTGGGATTCGCTTAGTGTTAGAGGTCCAGATGGAGCAGAATTTGTAAGGAGCATCCAGGAGGGTTTTCTAGAGCAGTATGTAAATAGTCCAACTCGGGAAGGGGCCATACTGGACCTGGTGTTGGGGAATGAGCCCGGCCAGGTTGTTGAAGTTTCAGTAGGGGACTACTTTGGGAATAGTGATCACAATTCCGTAAGCTTTAAAATACTCATGGACAAAGATGAGAGTGGTCCAAAAGGGAGAGTGCTAAATTGGGGGAAGGCCAACTACACCAAAATTCGGCAGGAGCTGGGAAATGTAGATTGGGAGCAGCTGTTTGAAGGTAAATCCACATGTGATATGTGGGAGGCTTTTAAAGAGAGGTTGATTAGCGTGCAGGAGAGACATGTTCCTGTGAAAATGAGGGATAGAAATGGCAAGATTAGGGAACCATGGATGACAGGTGAAATTGTGAGACTAGCTAAGAGGAAAAAGGAAGCATACATAAGGTCTAGGCGGCTGATGAAAGACGAAGCTTTGAAAGAATATCGGGAATGTAGGACCAATCTGAAACGAGGAATTAAGAGGGCTAAAAGGGGTCATGAAATATCTTTAGCAAACAGGGTTAAGGAAAATCCCAAAGCCTTTTATTCATATAATAGGAGAAAGAGGCTAACTAGAGAAAGGATTGGCCCACTAAAGGACAAAGGAGGAATGTTATGCTTGGACTCAGAGAAAATGGGTGAGATTCTAAACGAGTACTTTGCATCGGTATTCACCGAGGAGAGGGACATGACGGATATTGAGGTTAGGAACAGATGTTTGATTACTCTAGGTCAAGTCGGCATAAGGAGGGAGGAAGTGTTGGGTATTCTAAAGGGCATTAAGGTGGACAAGTCCCCAGGTCCGGATGGGATCTATCCCAGGTTACTGAGGGAAGCGAGAGAGGAAATAGCTGGGGCCTTAAGAGATATCTTTGCAGCATCCTTAAACACGGGTGAGGTCCCGGAGGACTGGAGAATTGCTAATGTTGTCCCCTTGTTTAAGAAGGGTAGCAGGGATAATCCAGGTAATTATAGACCGGTGAGCCTGACGTCAGTGGTAGGGAAGCTGCTGGAGAAGATACTGAGGGATAGGATCTATTCCCATTTGGAAGAAAATGGGCTCATCAGTGATAGGCAACATGGTTTTGTGCAGGGAAGGTCATGTCTTACCAACTTAATAGAATTCTTTGAGGAAGTGACAAAGTTGATTGATGAGGGAAGGGCTGTCGATGTCATATACATGGACTTCAGTAAGGCGTTTGATAAGGTTCCCCATGGCAGGCTGATGGAGAAAGTGAAGGCGCTTGGGGTCCAAGGTGTACTAGCTAGATGGATAAAGAACTGGCTGGGCAACAGGAGACAGAGAGTAGCAGTAGAAGGGAGTTTCTCAAAATGGAGACGTGTGACCAGTGGTGTTCCACAGGGATCCGTGCTGCGACCACTGTTGTTTGTGATATACATTAATGATTTGGAGGAAAGTATAGGTGGACTGATTAGCAAATTTGCAGACGACACTAAGATTGGTGGAGTAGCAGATAGTGAAGGGGACTGTCAGAGAATACAGCAGAATATAGATAGATTGGAGAGTTGGGCAGAGAAATGGCAGATGGAGTTCAATCAGGGCAAATGCGAGGTGATGCATTTTGGAAGATCCAATTCAAGAGTGAACTATACAGTAAATGGAAAAGTCCTGGGGAAAATTGATGTCCAGAGAGATTTGGGTGTTCAGGTCCACTGTTCCCTGAAGGTGGCAACGCAGGTAAATAGAGTGGTCAAGAAGGCATACGGCATGCTTTCCTTCATTGGACGGGGCATTGAGTACAAGAGTTGGCAGGTCATGTTCCAGTTGTATAGGACTTTGGTTCGGCCACATTTGGAATACTGCGTACAGTTCTGGTCGCCACATTATCAAAAGGAGGTGGATGCTTTGGAGAGGGTGCAGAGGAGGTTCACCAGGATGTTGCCTGGTATGGAGGGCGCTAGCTATGAAGAGAGGTTGAGCAGATTAGGATTATTTTCATTAGAAAGACGGAGGTTGAGGGGGGACCTGATTGAGGTGTACAAAATCATGAGAGGTATAGACAGGGTGGATAGCAAGAGGCTTTTTCCCAGAGTGGGGGTTTCAATTACTAGAGGACACGAGTTCAAAGTGAAAGGGGAAAAGTTTAGGGGGGATATGCGTGGAAAGTTCTTTACGCAGAGGGTGGTGGGCACCTGGAACGCATTGCCAGCGGAGGTGGTAGATGCGGGCACGATGGAGTCTTTTAAGATGTATCTAGACAGATACATGAATGGGCAGGAAGAAAAGAGATACAGAACCTTAGAAAATAGGCGACATGTGTAGAGAGAGGATCTGGATCGGCGCAGGCTTGGAGGGCCGAAGGGCCTGTTCCTGTGCTGTAATTATCTTTGTTCTTTGTTCTTTGTTCTTTGTACTGAGTCCCACTCACACACCAGGAAAGAGCCAATTCAATCCAGGCCTCCATTAATACAAGCTGGAGTGGTACTGAGTCCCACTCACAAACTCAGATAGAGCCAGTTCAATCCAGGCCTCTATTAATACCAGCTGGAATGGTACTGAGTCCCACTCACACACCAGGAAAGAGGCAATTCAATCCAGACCTCTATTAATACCAGCTGGAGTGGTACTGAGTCCCACTCACACACCAGGAAAGAGGCAATTCAATCCACACCTCGATAAATACCAGCTGGAGTGGCACTGAGTCCCACTCACACACCAGGAAAGAGGCAATTCAATCCACACCTCGATAAATACCAGCTGGAGTGGGACTGAGTCTCACGTCACACACCAGGGAAGAGCCATTTCAATCCAGGGCTCTATCTATAGCGACTGGAGTGGCACCGAGTCCCCCTCACACACCAGAAAGTTTCAATTTAAATCAGCCCTCTATTAATACCAGCTGGAGTGGCACCGAGTCCCCCTCACACACCAGGAAGAGTCAATTTAAACCAGCCCTCTATTAATACCAGCTGGAGTGGTACTGAGTCCCACTGACTCACCAGGAAGGAGCCAATTCAATCCAGACCTCTATTAATACCAGCTGGAGTGGTACTGAGCCCCACTCACTCACCAGGAAGGAGCCAATTCAATCCAGACCTCTATTAATACCAGCTGGAGTGGTACTGAGTCCCACTCACACACCAGGAAAGAGGCAATTCAATCCGGACCTCTATTAAAAACAGCTGGAGTGGTACTGAGTCCCACTCACACACCAGGAAAGAGGCAATTCAATCCACACCTCGATAAATACCAGCTGGAGTGGCACTGAGTCCCACTCACACACCAGGAAAGAGCCAAATCAATCCAGGTCTCTATTAATACCAGCTGGAGTGGTACTGAGTCCCACTCACACACCAGGAAAGAGGCAATTCAATCCACACTTCGATAAATACCATCTGGAGTGGGACTGAGTCCCACTCACACACCAGGAAAGAGGCAATTCAATCCACACCTCAATAAATACCAGCTGGAGTGGTACTGAGTCCCACTCACTCACCAGTAAAGAGTCAATTCAATCCAGACCTCTTATTAACACCAGCTGGAGAGGTACTGAGTCTCACTCACACACCAGAAAAAAGCCAATTCAATCGAGGCCTCTATAAATACCAGCAGAAGTGGTACTGAGCCCCACTCACACACCAGTAAAGTGTCTATTCAATCCAGGCATCTATTAATACCAGCTGGAGTGGTACTGAGCACCAGTCAAGCATCAGGAAAGAGCCACATCAATCCAGGACTCTATTCATACCATCTGGAGTGGAACTGAGTCCCCCACACACACCAGGAAGGAGCCAATTCAATCCAGACCTCTATTAACACCAGCTGGAGAGGGACTGAGCCCCACTCACGCACCAGGAAAGAGCCAATTCAATCGAAACCTCTATGAACACCAGCTGGAGTGGTACTGAGTCCCACTCACACACCAGTAAAGAGGCAATTCTATCCAGGCCTCAATTAATACCAGCTGGAGTGGTACTGAGTCCCACTCACGCACCAGGAAAGAGGCAATTCTATCCAGGCCTCTATGAATACCAGCTGGAGTGGTACTGAGTCACACTCACACACCAGGAAAGAGCCAAATCAATCCAGATCTCTATTAATACCAGCTGGAGTGGTACTGAGTCCCACTCAGACACCAGGAAAGAGCCAATTCAATCCAGACCTCTTAATACCAGCTGGAGTGGGACTGAGTCCCACTCACACACCAGGAAAGAGCCAATTCAAACCTGACCTCTATTAATACCAGATGGAGTGGTACTGAGTCCCACTCACACACCAGGAAAGAGCCAATTCAAACCTGACCTCTGTTAATACCAGATGGAGTGGTACTGAGTCCCACTCACACACCAGGAAAGAGGCAATTCAATCCAGACCTCTTAATACCAGCTGGAGTGGGACTGAGTCCCACTCACACACCAGGAAAGAGCCAATTCAAACCTGACCTCTATTAATACGAGATGGAGTGGTACTGAGTCCCACTCACACACCAGGAAAGAGGCAATTCAATCCAGACCTCTATTAATACCAGCTGGAGTGGTACTGAGTCCCACTCACACACCAGGAAAGAGGCAATTCAATCCAGACCTCGATAAATACCAGCTGAAGTGGGACTGAGTCCCACTCACACACCAGGAAAGAGGCAATTCAATCCACACCTCGATAAATACCAGCTGGAGTGGGACTGAGTCTCACGTCACACACCAGGGAAGAGCCATTTCAATCCAGGGCTCTATCTATAGCGACTGGAGTGGCACCGAGACCCCCTCACACACCAGAAAGTTTCAATTTAAATCAGCCCTCTATTAATACCAGCTGGAGTGGCACCGAGACCCCTCACACACCAGGAAGAGTCAATTTAAACCAGCCCTCTATTAATACCAGCTGGAGTGGTACTGAGCCCCACTCACTCACCAGGAAGGAGCCAATTCAATCCAGACCTCTATTAATACCAGCTGGAGTGGTACTGAGTCCCACTCACACACCAGGAAAGAGGCAATTCAATCCAGACCTCTATTAATACCAGCTGGAGTGGTACTGAGTCCCACTCACACACCAGGAAAGAGGCAATTCAATCCACACCTCGATAAATACCAGCTGGAGTGGCACTGAGTCCCACTCACTCACCAGGAATGAGGCAATTCAATCCAGACCTCTATTAATACCAGCTGGAGTGGTACTGAGTCCCACTCACACACCAGGAAAGAGCCAAATCAATCCAGGTCTCTATTAATACCAGCTGGAGTGGTACTGAGTCCCACTCACACACCAGGAAAGAGGCAATTCAATCCACACTTCGATAAATACCAGCTGGAGTGGGACTGAGTCCCACTCACACACCAGGAAAGAGGCAATTCAATCCACACCTCAATAAATACCAGCTGGAGTGGTACTGAGTCCCACTCACTCACCAGTAAAGAGTCAATTCAATCCAGACCTCTTATTAACACCAGCTGGAGAGGTACTGAGTCTCACTCACACACCAGAAAAAAGCCAATTCAATCGAGGCCTCTATAAATACCAGCAGAAGTGGTACTGAGCCCCACTCACACACCAGTAAAGTGTCTATTCAATCCAGGCATCTATTAATACCAGCTGGAGTGGTACTGAGCCCCAGTCAAGCATCAGGAAAGAGCCACATCAATCCAGGACTCTATTCATACCATCTGGAGTGGAACTGAGTCCCCCACACACACCAGGAAGGAGCCAATTCAATCCAGACCTCTATTAACACCAGCTGGAGAGGGATGAGCCCCACTCACGCACCAGGAAAGAGCCAATTCAATCGAAACCTCTATGAACACCAGCTGGAGTGGTACTGAGTCCCACTCACACACCAGGAAAGAGGCAATTCTATCCAGGCCTCAATTAATACCAGCTGGAGTGGTACTGAGTCCCACTCACGCACCAGGAAAGAGGCAATTCTATCCAGGCCTCTATGAATACCAGCTGGAGTGGTACTGAGTCACACTCACACACCAGGAAAGAGCCAAATCAATCCAGATCTCTATTAATACCAGCTGGAGTGGTACTGAGTCCCACTCAGACACCAGGAAAGAGCCAATTCAATCCAGACCTCTTAATACCAGCTGGAGTGGGACTGAGTCCCACTCACACACCAGGAAAGAGCCAATTCAAACCTGACCTCTATTAATACCAGATGGAGTGGTACTGAGTCCCACTCACACACCAGGAAAGAGCCAATTCAAACCTGACCTCTGTTAATACCAGATGGAGTGGTACTGAGTCCCACTCACACACCAGGAAAGAGGCAATTCAATCCAGACCTCTTAATACCAGCTGGAGTGGGACTGAGTCCCACTCACACACCAGGAAAGAGCCAATTCAAACCTGACCTCTATTAATACGAGATGGAGTGGTACTGAGTCACACTCACACACCAGGAAAGACGCAATTCAATCCAGACCTCTTAATACCAGCTGGAGTGGTACTGAGTCCCACTCACACACCAGGAAAGAGGCAATTCAATCCAGACCTCTATTAATACCAGCTGGAGTGGTACTGAGTCCCACTCACACACCAGGAAAGAGGCAATTCTATCCAGGCCTCAATTAATACCAGCTGGAGTGGTACTGAGTCCCACTCACGCACCAGGAAAGAGGCAATTCTATCCAGGCCTCTATGAATACCAGCTGGAGTGGTACTGAGTCACACTCACACACCAGGAAAGAGCCAAATCAATCCAGACCTCTACTAATACCAGCTGGAGTGGTACTGAGTCCCACTCACACACCAGGAAAGAGGCAATTCAATGCAGACCTCTTAATACCAGCTGGAGTGGGACTGAGTCCCACTCACACACCAGGAAAGAGCCAATTCAAACCTGACCTCTATTAATACCAGATGGAGTGGTACTGAGTCCCACTCACACACCAGGAAAGACGCAATTCAATCCAGACCTCTTAATACCAGCTGGAGTGGGACTGAGTCCCACTCACACACCAGGAAAGAGGCAATTCAATCCAGACCTCTATTAATACCAGCTGGAGTGGTACTGAGTCCCACTCACACACCAGGAAAGAGGCAATTCAATCCATACCTCGATAAATACCAGCTGGAGTGGGACTGAGTCCCACTCGCACACCAGGAAAGAGGCAATTCAATCCAGGCCTCTATTAATACCAGCTGGAGTGGTACTGAGTCCCACTGACTCACCAGGAAGGAGCCAATTCAATCCAAACCTCTATTAATACGAGCTGGAGTGGTACTGAGTCCCACCCACACACCAGGAAAGAGGCAATTCAATCCAGGCCTCTATTAATACCAGCTGGAGTGGAACTGAGTCTCACTCACACACCAGGGAAGAGCCATTTCGATCCAGGGCTCTATCTAGAGCGACTGGAGTGGCACCGAGTCCCCCTCACACACCAGAAAGAGTCAATTTAAACCAGCCCTCTATTAATACCTGCTGGAGTGGTACTGAGTCCCACTGACTCACCAGGAAGGAGCCAATTCAATCCAGACCTCTATTAATACCAGCTGGATTGGTACTGAGTCCCACTGACTGACCAGGAAGGAGCCAATTCAATCCAGACCTCTATTAATACCAGCTGGATTGGTACTGAGTCCCACTGACTGACCAGGAAGGAGCCACTTCAATCCAGACCTCTATTAATACCAGCTGGATTGGTACTGAGTCCAACTGACTGACCAGGAAGGAGACAATTCAATCCAGACCTCTATTAATACCAGCTGGAGTGGTACTGAGTCCCACTCACTCAACAGGAAGGAGCCAATTCAATCCAGACCTCTATTAACACCAGCTGCAGTGGTACTGAGCCCCACTCACTCACCAGGAAAGAGCCGATTCAAACCAGGCCTCTATTAATACCAGCTGGAGTGGAACTGAGTCCCACTCACACACCAGGAAAGAGTCAATTCAAACCAGGCCACTATTAATACCAGCTGGAGTGGAACTGAGCCCCACTCACACACCAGGGAAGAGCCATTTCGATCCAGATATCTACTAATGCCAGCTGGAGTGGCACTGAGTCCCACTGACTCACCAGGAAGGAGCCAATTCAATCCAGGTCTCTATTAATACCAGCTGGAGTGGTACTGAGTCCCACTCAATCACCAGGAAGGAGCCAAATCAATCCAGACCTCTATTAATACCAGCTGGAGTGGTACTGAGTCCCACTCACAAACCAGGGAAGAGCCAATTCAATCCAGACATCTATTAATACCAGCTGGAGTGGTACTGAGTCCCACTCAATCACCAGGAAGGAGCCAAATCAATCCAGACCTCTATTAATACCAGCTGGAGTGGGACTGAGTCTCACTCACACACCAGGGAAGAGCCAATTCAATCCAGACCTCTATTAATACCAGCTGGAGTGGTACTGAGTCCCACTCACACACCAGGAAAGAGGCAATTCAATCCACAACATGATAAATACCAGCTGGAGTGGGACTGAGTCCCACTCACACACCAGGAAAGAGCCATTTCAATCCAGGGCTCTATCTATAGCGACTGGAGCGGCACCGAGACCCCCTCACACACCAGGAAGAGTCAATTTAAACCAGCCCTCTATTAATACCAGCTGGAGTGGTACTGAGTCCCACTGACTCACCAGGAAGGAGCCAATTCAATCCAGACCTCTATTAATACCAGCTGGAGTGGTACTGAGCCCCACTCACTCACCAGGAAGGAGCCAATTCAATCCAGACCTCTATTAATACCAGCTGGAGTGGTACTGAGTCCCACTCACTCACCAGTAAAGAGTCAATTCAATCCAGACCTCTATTAATACCAGCTGGAGAGGTACTGAGTCTCACTCACACACCAGAAAAAAGCCAATTCAATCGAGGCCTCGATAAATACCAGCAGAAGTGGTACTGAGCCCCACTCACACACCAGTAAAGAGTCTATTCAATCCAGGACTCTATTCATACCATCTGGAGTGGAACTGAGTCCCCCACACACACCAGGAAGGAGCCAATTCAATCCAGACCTCTATTAACACCAGCTGGAGTGGTACTGAGCCCAACTCACGCACGAGGAAAGAGCCAATTCAATCGAAACCTCTATGAACACCAGCTGGAGTGGTACTGAGTCCCACTCACACACCAGTAAAGAGGCAATTCTATCCAGGCCTCAATTAATACCAGCTGGAGTGGTACCGAGTCCCACTCACGCACCAGGAAAGAGGCAATTCTATCCAGGCCTCTATGAATACCAGCTGGAGTGGGACTGAGCCCCACTCACACACCAGGCAAGAGCCAAATCAATCCAGACCTCTATTAATACCAGCTGGAGTGGTACTGAGTCCCACTCACACCAGGAAAGAGCCAATTCAAACCTGACCTCTGTTAATACCGGAGGGAGTGGTACTGAGCCCCACTCACGCACCAGGAAAGACGCAATTCAATCCAGAACTCTTAATACCAGCTGGAGTGGTACTGAGTCCCACTCACACACCAGGAAAGAGGCAATTCAATCCAGACCTCTATTAATACCAGCTGGAGAGGTACTGAGTCTCACTCACACACCAGAAAAAAGCCAATTCAATCGAGGCCTCGATAAATACCAGCAGAAGTGGTACTGAGCCCCACTCACACACCAGTAAAGAGTCTATTCAATCCAGGACTCTATTCATACCATCTGGAGTGGAACTGAGTCCCCCACACACACCAGGAAGGAGCCAATTCAATCCAGACCTCTATTAACACCAGCTGGAGTGGTACTGAGCCCAACTCACGCACGAGGAAAGAGCCAATTCAATCGAAACCTCTATGAACACCAGCTGGAGTGGTACTGAGTCCCACTCACACACCAGTAAAGAGGCAATTCTATCCAGGCCTCAATTAATACCAGCTGGAGTGGTACCGAGTCCCACTCACGCACCAGGAAAGAGGCAATTCTATCCAGGCCTCTATGAATACCAGCTGGAGTGGGACTGAGCCCCACTCACACACCAGGCAAGAGCCAAATCAATCCAGACCTCTATTAATACCAGCTGGAGTGGTACTGAGTCCCACTCACACCAGGAAAGAGCCAATTCAAACCTGACCTCTGTTAATACCGGAGGGAGTGGTACTGAGCCCCACTCACGCACCAGGAAAGACGCAATTCAATCCAGAACTCTTAATACCAGCTGGAGTGGTACTGAGTCCCACTCACACACCAGGAAAGAGGCAATTCAATCCAGACCTCTATGAATACCAGCTGGAGTGGTACTGAGTCCCATTCACACACCAGGAAAGAGGCAATTCAATCCAGACCTCGATAAATACCAGCTGGAGTGGGACTGATTCCCACTGACACACCAGGAAAGAGGCAATTCAATCCAGACCTCTATTAATACCAGCTGGAGTGGTACTGAGTCCCACACACACACCAGGAAAGAGGCAATTCTATCCAGGCCTCAATTAATACCAGCTGGAGTGGTACTGAGTCCCACTCACGCACCAGGAAATAGGCAATTCTATCCAGGCCTCTATGAATACCAGCTGGAGTGGTACTGAGTCACACTCACACACCAGGAAAGAGCCAAATCACTCCAGACCTCTATTAATACCAGCTGGAGTGGTACTGAGTCCCACTCACACACCAGGAAAGAGGCAATTCAATGCAGACCTCCTAATACCAGCTGGAGTGGGACTGAGTCCCACTCACACACCAGGAAAGAGCCAATTCAAACCTGACCTCTATTAATACCAAATGGAGTGGTACTGAGTCCCACTCACACACCAGGAAAGACGCAATTCAATCCAGACCTCTATTAATACCAGCTGGAGTGGTACTGAGTCCCACTCACACACCAGGAAAGAGGCAATTCAATCCAGACCTCGATAAATACCAGCTGAAGTGGGACTGAGTCCCACTCACACACCAGGAAAGAGGCAATTCAATCCAGACCTCGATAAATACCAGCTGGAGTGGGACTGAGTCCCACTCGCACACCAGGAAAGATGCAATTCAATCCAGGCCTCTATTAATACCAGCTGGAGTGGTACTGAGTCCCACTGACTCACCAGGAAGGAGCCAATTCAATCCAGACCTCTATTAATACCAGCTGGAGTGGTACTGAGTCCCACTGACTGACCAGGAAGGAGCCAAATCAATCCAAACCTCTATTAATACGAGCTGGAGTGGTACTGAGTCCCACCCACACACCAGGAAAGAGGCAATTCAATCCAGGCCTCTATTAATACCAGCTGGAGTGGAACTGAGTCTCACTCACACACCAGGGAAGAGCCATTTCGATCCAGGGCTCTATCTAGAGCGACTGGAGTGGCACCGAGTCCCCCTCACACACCAGAAAGAGTCAATTTAAACCAGCCCTCTATTAATACCTACTGGAGTGGTACTGAGTCCCACTGACTCACCAGGAAGGAGCCAATTCAATCCAGACCTCTATTAATACCAGCTGGATTGGTACTGAGTCCCACTGACTGACCAGGAAGGAGCCAATTCAATCCAGACCTCTATTAATACCAGCTGGATTGGTACTGAGTCCCACTGACTGACCAGGAAGGAGCCAATTCAATCCAGACCTCTATTAATACCAGCTGGAGTGGTACTGAGCCCCACTCACTCACCAGGAAGGAGCCAATTCAATCCAGACCTCTATTAATACCAGCTGGAGTGGTACTGAGTCCCACTCACACACCAGGAAAGAGGCAATTCAATCCAGACCTCTATTAATACCAGCTGGAGTGGTACTGAGTCCCACTCACACACCAGGAAAGAGGCAATTCAATCCAGACCTCGATAAATACCAGCTGGAGTGGGACTGAGTCCCACTCGCACACCAGGAAAGAGGCAATTCAATCCAGGCCTCTATTAATACCAGCTGGAGTGGTACTGAGTCCCACTGACTCACCAGGAAGGAGCCAATTCAATCCAGACCTCTATTAATACCAGCTGGATTGGTACTGAGTCCCACTCACACAACAGGAAAGAGGCAATTCAATCCAGACCTCGATAAATACCAGCTGGAGTGGGACTGATCCCCACACACACACCAGGAAAGAGGCAATTCAATCCAGACCTCTATTAATACCAGCTGGAGTGGTACTGAGTCCCACACACACACCAGGAAAGAGGCAATTCTATCCAGGCCTCAATTAATACCAGCTGGAGTGGTACTGAGTCCCACTCACGCACCAGGAAAGAGGCAATTCTATCCAGGCCTCTATGAATACCAGCTGGAGTGGTACTGAGTCACACTCACACACCAGGAAAGAGCCAAATCAATCCAGACCTCTATTAATACCAGCTGGAGTGGTACTGAGTCCCACTCACACACCAGGAAAGAGGCAATTCAATGCAGACCTCCTAATACCAGCTGGAGTGGGACTGAGTCCCACTCACACACCAGGAAAGAGCCAATTCAAACCTGACCTCTATTAATACCAGATGGAGTGGTACTGAGTCCCACTCACACACCAGGAAAGACGCAATTCAATCCAGACCTCTTAATACCAGCTGGAGTGGGACTGAGTCCCACTCACACACCAGGAAAGAGGCAATTCAATCCAGACCTCTATTAATACCAGCTGGAGTGGTACTGAGTCCCACTCACACACCAGGAAAGCGGCAATTCAATCCAGACATCGATAAATACCAGCTGAAGTGGGACTGAGTCCCACTCACACACCAGGAAAGAGGCAATTCAATCCAGACCTCGATAAATACCAGCTGGAGTGGGACTGAGTCCCACTCGCACACCAGGAAAGAGGCAATTCAATCCAGGCCTCTATTAATACCAGCTGGAGTGGTACTGAGTCCCACTGACTCACCAGGAAGGAGCCAATTCAATCCAGACCTCTATTAATACCAGCTGGATTGGTACTGAGTCCCACTGACTGACCAGGAAGGAGACAAATCAATCCAAACCTCTATTAATACGAGCTGGAGTGGTACTGAGTCCCACCCACACAGCAGGAAAGAGGCAATTCAATCCAGGCCTCTATTAATACCAGCTGGAGTGGTACTGAGTCCCACTGACTCACCAGGAAGGAGCCATTTCAATCCAGACCTCTATTAATAGAAGCTGGATTGGTACTGAGTCCCACTGACTGACCAGGAAGGAGCCAATTCAATCCAGAACTCTATTAATACCAGCTGGATTGGTACTGAGTCCCACTGACTGACCAGGAAGGAGCCAATTCAATCCAGACCTCTATTAATACCAGCTGGAGTGGTACTAAGCCGCACTCACTCACCAGGAAGGAGCCAATTCAATCCAGACCTCTATTAACACCAGCTGGAGCGGTACTGAGTCCCACTCACTCAACAGGAAGGAGCCAATTCAATCCGGACCTCTATTAACACCAGCTGGAGTGGTACTGAGTCCCACTCACTCAACAGGAAGGAGCCAATTCAATCCAGACCTCTATTAACACCAGCTGCAGTGGTACTGAGCCCCACTCACTCACCAGGAAAGAGCCGATTCAAACCAGGCCTCTATTAATACCAGCTGGAGTGGAACTGAGTCCCACTCACACACCAGGAAAGAGTCAATTCAAACCAGGCCACTATTAATACCAGCTGGAGTGGAACTGAGCCCCACTCACACGCCAGGGAAGAGCCATTTCGATCCAGATATCTACTAATGCCAGCTGGAGTGGCACTGAGTCCCACTGACTCACCAGGAAGGAGCCAATTCAATCCAGGTCTCTATTAATACCAGCTGGAGTGGTACTGAGTCCCACTCAATCACCAGGAAGGAGCCAAATCAATCCGGACCTCTATTAATACCAGCTGGAGTGGTACTGAGTCCCACTCACACACCAGGAAAGAAGCAATTCAATCCACACCTCGATAAATACCAGCTGGAGTGGGACTGAGTCCCACTCACACACCAGGAAAGAGGCAATTCAATCCACACCTCGATAAATACCAGCTGGAGTGGGACTGAGTCTCACTCACACACCAGGGAAGAGCCAATTCAATCCAGACCTCTATTAATACCAGCTGGAGTGGGACTGAGTCCCACTCACACACCAGGAAAGAGGCAATTCAATCCACTCCTCGATAAATACCAGCTGGAGTGGAACTGAGTCTCACTCACACACCAGGGAAGAGCCATTTTAATCCAGGGCTCTATCTATAGCGACTGGAGTGGCACCGAGACCCCCTCACACACCAGGAAGAGTCAATTTAAACCAGCCCTCAATTAATACCAGCTGGAGTGGTACTGAGTCCCACTGACTCACCAGGAAGGAGCCAATTCAATCCAGACCTCTATTAATACCAGCTGGAGTGGTACTGAGCCCCACTCACTCACCAGGAAGGAGCCAATTCAATCCAGACCTCTATTAATACCAGCTGGAGTGGTACTGAGTCCCACTCACTCACCAGTAAAGAGTCAATTCAATCCAGACCTCTTATTAACACCAGCTGGAGAGGTATTGAGTCTCACTCACACACCAGAAAAAAGCCAATTCAATCGAGGCCTCGATAAATACCAGCAGAAGTGGTACTGAGCCCCACTCACACACCAGTGAAGAGTCTATTCAATCCAGGCATCTATTAATACCATCTGGAGTGGAACTGAGTCCCCCACACACACCAGGAAGGAGCCAATTCAATCCAGACCTCTATTAACACCAGCTGGAGTGGTACTGAGCCCCACTCACGCACCAGGAAAGAGCCAATTCAATCGAAACCTCTATGAACACCAGCTGGAGTGGTACTGAGTCCCTCTCACACACCAGTAAAGAGGCAATTCTATCCAGGCCTCAATTAATACCAGCTGGAGTGGTACTGAGTCCCACTCACGCACCAGGAAAGAGGCAATTCTATCCAGGCCTCTATGAATACCAGCTGGAGTGGGACTGAGCCCCACTCACACACCAGGCAAGAGCCAAATCAATCCAGACCTCTATTAATACCAGCTGGAGTGGTACTGAGTCCCACTCACACACCAGGAAAGAGGCAATTCAATCCAGACCTCTTAATACCAGCTGGAGTGGGACTGAGTCCCACTCACACACCAGGAAAGAGCCAATTCAAACCTGACCTCTGTTAATACCGGATGGAGTGGTACTGAGACCCACTCACACACCAGAGAAGACGCAATTCAATCCAGACCTCTTAATACCAGCTGGAGTGGTACTGAGTCCCACTCACACACCAGGAAAGAGGCAATTCAAACCAGACCTCTATTAATACCAGCTGGAGTGGTACTGAGTCCCACTCACACACCAGGAAAGAGGCAATTCAATCCAGACCTCGATAAATACCAGCTGGAGTGGGACTGAGTCCCACTCACACACCAGGAAAGAGCCAATTCAAACCTGACCTCTATTAATACCAGATGGAGTGGTACTGAGTCCCACTCACACACCAGGAAAGACGCAATTCAATCCAGACCTCTTAATACCAGCTGGAGTGGGACTGAGTCCCACTCACACTCCAGGAAAGAGGCAATTCAATCCAGACCTCTATTAATACCAGCTGGAGTGGTACTGAGTCCCACTCACACACCAGGAAAGAGGCAATTCAATCCAGACCTCGATAAATACCAGCTGAAGTGGGACTGAGTACCACTCACACACCAGGAAAGAGGCAATTCAATCCAGGCCTCTATTAATACCAGCTGGAGTGGAACTGAGTCTCACTCACACACCAGGGAAGAGCCATTTCGATCCAGGGCTCTATCTAGAGCGACTGAAGTGGCACCGAGTCCCCCTCACACTCCAGAAAGAGTCAATTTAAACCAGCCCTCCATTAATACCTGCTGGAGTGGTACTGAGTCCCACTGACTCAACAGGAAGAAGCCAGTCAATCCAGACCTCTATTAATACCAGCTGGATTGGTACTGAGTCCCACTGACTGACCAGGAAGGAGCCAAATCAATCCAAACCTCTATTAATACGAGCTGGAGTGGTACTGAGTCCCACCCACACACCAGGAAAGAGGCAATTCAATCCAGACCTCTATTAATACCAGCTGGATTGGTACTGAGTCCCACTGACTGACCAGGAAGGAGCCAATTCAATCCAGACCTCTATTAATACCAGCTGGATTGGTACTGAGTCCCACTGACTGACCAGGAAGGAGCCAATTCAATCCAGACCTCTATTAATACCAGCTGGAGTGGTACTGAGCCCCACTCACTCACCAGGAAGGAGCCAATTCAATCCAGACCTCTATTAACACCAGCTGGAGTGGTACTGAGTCCCACTCACTCAACAGGAAGGAGCCAATTCAATCCAGACCTCTATTAACACCAGCTGGAGCGGTACTGAGACCCACTCACTCAACAGGAAGGAGCCAATTCAATCGAAACCTCTATGAACACCAGCTGGAGTGGTACTGAGTCCCACTCACACACCAGTAAAGAGGCAATTCTATCCAGGCCTCAATTAATACCAGCTGGAGTGGTACTGACTCCCACTCAAGCACCAGGAAAGAGGCAATTCTATCCAGGCCTCTATGAATACCAGCTGGAGTGGGACTGAGCCCCACTCACACACCAGGCAAGAGCCAAATCAATCCAGACCTCTATTAATACCAGCTGGAGTGGTACTGATTCCCACTCACACACCAGGAAAGAGGCAATTCAATCCAGACCTCTTAATACCAGCTGGAGTGGGACTGAGTCCCACTCACACACCAGGAAAGAGCCAATTCAAACCTGACCTCTGTTAATACCGGATGGAGTGGTACTGAGCCCCACTCACACACCAGGAAAGACGCAATTCAATCCAGACCTCTTAATACCAGCTGGAGTGGTACTGAGTCCCACTCACACACCAGGAAAGAGGCAATTCAAACCAGACCTCTATTAATACCAGCTGGAGTGGTACTGAGTCCCACTCACATACCAGGAAAGAGGCAATTCAATCCAGACCTCGATAAATACAAGCTGGAGTGGGACTGAGTCCCACTCACACACCAGGAAAGAGCCAATTCAAACCTGACCTCTATTAATACCAGATGGAGTGGTACTGAGTCCCACTCACACACCAGGAAAGACGCAATTCAATCCAGACCTCTTAATACCAGCTGGAGTGGGACTGAGTCCCACTCACACTCCAGGAAAGAGGCAATTCAATCCAGACCTCTATTAATACCAGCTGGGGTGGTACTGAGTCCCACTCACACACCAGGAAAGAGGCAATTCAATCCAGACCTCGATAAATACCAGCTGAAGTGGGACTGAGTACCACTCACACACCAGGAAAGAGGCAATTCAATCCAGGCCTCTATTAATACCAGCTGGAGTGGAACTGAGTCTCACTCACACACCAGGGAAGAGCCATTTCGATCCAGGGCTCTATCTAGAGCGACTGAAGTGGCACCGAGTCCCCCTCACACTCCAGAAAGAGTCAATTTAAACCAGCCCTCCATTAATACCTGCTGGTGTGGTACTGAGTCCCACTGACTCACCAGGAAGAAGCCAGTCAATCCAGACCTCTATTAATACCAGCTGGATTGGTACTGAGTCCCACTGACTGACCAGGAAGGAGCCAAATCAATCCAAACCTCTATTAATACGAGCTGGAGTGGTACTGAGTCCCACCCACACACCAGGAAAGAGGCAATTCAATCCAGACCTCTATTAATACCAGCTGGATTGGTACTGAGTCCCACTGACTGACCAGGAAGGAGCCAATTCAATCCAGACCTCTATTAATACCAGCTGGATTGGTACTGAGTCCCACTGACTGACCAGGAAGGAGCCAATTCAATCCAGACCTCTATTAATACCAGCTGGAGTGGTACTGAGCCCCACTCACTCACCAGGAAGGAGCCAATTCAATCCAGACCTCTATTAACACCAGCTGGAGTGGTACTGAGTCCCACTCACTCAACAGGAAGGAGCCAATTCAATCCAGACCTCTATTAACACCAGCTGGAGCGGTACTGAGACCCACTCACTCAACAGGAAGGAGCCAATTCAATCCGGACCTCTATTAACACCAGCTGGAGTGGTACTGAGTCCCACTCACTCAACAGGAAGGAGCCAATTCAATCCAGACCTCTATTAACACCAGCTGCAGTGGTACTGAGCCCCACTCACTCACCAGGAAAGAGCCGATTCAAACCAGGCCTCTATTAATACCAGCTGCAGTGGAACTGAGTCCCACTCACACACCAGGAAAGAGTCAATTCAAACCAGGCCACTATTAATACCAGCTGGAGTGGAACTGAGCCCCACTCACACACCAGGGAAGAGCCATTTCGATCCAGATATCTACTAATGCAAGCTGGAGTGGCACTGAGTCCCACTGACTCACCAGGAAGGAGCCAATTCAATCCAGGTCTCTATTAATACCAGCTGGAGTGGTACTGAGTCCCACTCAATCACCAGGAAGGAGCCAAATCAATCCAGACCTCTATTAATACCAGCTGGAGTGGTACTGAGTCCCACTCACAGACCAGGAAAGAGGCAATTCAATCCACACCTCGATAAATACCAGCTGGAGTGGGACTGAGTCTCACTCACAAACCAGGGAAGAGCCAATTCAATCCACACCTCGAAAAATACCAGCTGGAGTGGGACTGAGTCCCACTCACCCACCAGGAAAGAGGCAATTCAATCCACACCTCGATAAATACCAGCTGGAGTGGGACTGAGTCTCACTCACAAACCAGGGAAGAGCCAATTCAATCCAGACCTCTATTAATACCAGCTGGAGTGGTACTGAGTCCCACTCAATCACCAGGAAGGAGCCAACTCAATCCAGACCTCTATTAATACCAGCTGGAGTGGGACTGAGTCTCACTCACACACCAGGGAAGAGCCAATTCAATCCAGACCTCTATTAATACCAGCTGGAGTGGGACTGAGTCCCACTCACACACCAGGAAAGAGGCAACACAATCCACACCATGATAAATACCAGCTGGAGTGGAACTGAGTCTCACTCACACACCAGGGAAGAGCCATTTCAATCCAGGGCTCTATCTATAGCGACTGGAGTGGCACCGAGACCCCCTCACACACCAGGAAGAGTCAATTTAAACCAGCCCTCTATTAATACCAGCTGGAGTGGTACTGAGTCCCACTGACTCACCAGGAAGGAGCCAATTCAATCCAGACCTCTATTAATACCAGCTGGAGTGGTACTGAGCCCCACTCACTCACCAGGAAGGAGCCAATTCAATCCAGACCTCTATTAATACCAGCTGGAGTGGTACTGAGTCCCACTCACTCACCAGTAAAGAGTCAATTCAATCCAGACCTCTTATTAACACCAGCTGGAGAGGTACTGAGTCTCACTCACACACCAGAAAAAAGCCAATTCAATCGAGGCCTCGATAAATACCAGCAGAAGTGGTACTGAGCCCCACTCACACACCAGTAAAGAGTCTATTCAATCCAGGCATCTATTAATACCAGATGGAGTGGTACTGAGCCCCGGTCAAGCATCAGGAAAGAGCCACATCAATCCAGGACTCTATTCATACCATCTGGAGTGGAACTGAGTCCCCCACACACACCAGGAAGGAGCCAATTCAATCCAGACCTCTATTAACACCAGCTGGAGTGGTACTGAGCCCCACTCACGCACCAGGAAAGAGGCAATTCAATCCAGACCTCTATTAATACCAGCTGGAGGTGTACTGAGTCCCACTCACACACCAGGAAAGAGGCAATTTAATCCAGACCTCGATAAATACCAGCTGGAGTGGGACTGAGACCCACTCACACACCAGGAAAGAGCCAAATCAATCCAAACCTCTATTAATACGAGCTGGAGTGGTACTGAGTCCCACCCACACACCAGGAAAGAGGCAATTGAATCCAGGCCTCTATTAATACCAGCTGGAGTGGAACTGAGTCTCACTCACACACCAGAAAGAGTCAATTTAAACCAGCCCTCTATTAATACCTGCTGGAGTAGTACTGAGTCCCACTGACTCACCAGGAAGGAGCCAATTCAATCCAGCCCTCTATTAATACCTGCTGGAGTGTTACTGAGCCCCACTGACTGACCAGGAAGGAGCCAAATCAATCCAAACCTCTATTAATACGAGCTGGAGTGGTACTGAGTCCCACCCACACACCAGGAAAGAGGCAATTCAATCCAGACCTCTATTAATACCAGCTGGATTGGTACTGAGTCCCACTGACTGACCAGGAAGGAGCCAATTCAATCCAGACCTCTATTAATACCAGCTGGATTGGTACTGAGTCCCACTGACTGACCAGGAAGGAGCCAATTCAATCCAGACCTCTATTAATACCAGCTGGAGTTGTACTGAGCCCCACTCACTCACCAGGAAGGAGCCAATTCAATCCAGACCTCTATTAACACCAGCTGGAGTGGTACTGAGTCCCACTCACTCAACAGGAAGGAGCCAATTCAATCCAGACCTCTATTAAAACCAGCTGCAGTGGTACTGAGTCCCACTCACTCACCAGGAAGGAGCCAATTCAATCCAGACCTCTATTAACACCAGCTGGAGTGGTACTGAGTCCCACTCACTCAACAGGAAGGAGCCAATTCAATCCAGACCTCTATTAACACCAGCTGCAGTGGTACTGAGCCCCACTCACTCACCAGGAAAGAGCCGATTCAAACCAGGCCTCTATTAATACCAGCTGGAGTGGAACTGAGTCCCACTCACACACCAGGAAAGAGTCAATTCAAACCAGGCCACTATTAATACCAGCTGGAGTGGAACTGAGCCCCACTCACACACCAGGGAAGATCCATTTCGATCCAGATATCTACTAATGCCAGCTGGAGTGGCACTGAGTCCCACTGACTCACCAGGAAGGAGCCAATTCAATCCAGGTCTCTATTAATACCAGCTGGAGTGGTACTGAGTCCCACTCAATCACCAGGAAGGAGCCAAATCAATCCAGACCTCTATTAATACCAGCTGAAGTGGTACTGAGTCCCACTCACACACCAGGAAAGAGGCAATTCAATCCGCACCTCGATAAATACCAGCTGGAGTGGGACTGAGTCCCACTCACACACCAGGAAAGAGGCAATTCAATCCACACCTCGATAAATACCAGCTGGAGTGGGACTGAGTCTCACTCACAAACCAGGGAAGAGCCAATTCAATCCAGACCTCTATTAATACCAGCTGGAGTGGTACTGAGTCCCACTCAATCACCAGGAAGGAGCCAAATCAATCCAGACCTCTATTAATACCAGCTGGAGTGGGACTGAGTCTCACTCACACACCAGGGAATAGCCAATTCAATCCAGACCTCTATTAATACCAGCTGGAGTGGGACTGAGTCCCACTCACACACCAGGAAAGAGGCAATACAATCCACACCATGATAAATACCAGCTGGAGTGGAACTGAGTCTCACTCACACACCAGGGAAGAGCCATTTCAATCCAGGGCTCTATCTATAGCGACTGGAGTGGCACCGAGACCCCCTCACACACCAGGAAGAGTCAATTTAAACCAGCCCTCTATTAATACCAGCTGGAGTGGTACTGAGTCCCACTGACTCACCAGGAAGGAGCCAATTCAATCCAGACCTCTATTAATACCAGCTGGAGTGGTACTGAGCCCCACTCACTCACCAGGAAGGAGCCAATTCAATCCAGACCTCTATTAATACCAGCTGGAGTGGTACTGAGTCCCACTCACTCACCAGTAAAGAGTCAATTCAATCCAGACCTCTTATTAACACCAGCTGGAGAGGTACTGAGTATCACTCACACACCAGAAAAAAGCCAATTCAATCGAGGCATCTATTAATACCAGCTGGAGTGGTACTGAGCCCCAGTCAAGCATCAGGAAAGAGCCACATCAATCCAGGACTCTATTCATACCATCTGGAGTGGAACTGAGTCCCCCACACACACCAGGAAGGAGCCAATTCAATCCAGACCTCTATTAACACCAGCTGGAGTGGTACTGAGCCCCACTCACTCCCCAGGCAAGAGTCAAATCAATCCAGACCTCTATTAATACCAGCTGGAGGTGTACTGAGTCCCACTCACACACCAGGAAAGAGCCAAATCAATCCAGCCTCTATTAATACGAGCTGGAGTGGTACTGAGTCCCACCCACACACCAGGAAAGAGGCAATTCAATCCAGGCCTCTATTAATACCAGCTGGAGTGGAACTGAGTCTCACTCACACACCAGAAAGAGTCAATTTAAACCAGCCCTCTATGAATACCTGCTGGAGTAGTACTGAGTCCCACTGACTCACCAGGAAGGAGCCAATTCAATCCAGCCCTCTATTAATACCTGCTGGAGTGTTACTGAATCCCACTGACTCACCAGGAAGAAGCCAATTCAATCCAGACCTCTATTAATACCAGCTGGATTGGTACTGAGTCCCACTGACTGACCAGGAAGGAGCCAAATCAATCCAAACCTCTATTAATACGAGCTGGAGTGGTACTGAGTCCCACCCACACACCAGGAAAGAGGCAATTCAATCCAGACCTCTATTAATACCAGCTGGATTGGTACTGAGTCCCACTGACTGACCAGGAAGGAGCCAATTCAATCCAGACCTCTATTAATACCAGCTGGATTGGTACTGAGTCCCACTGACTGACCAGGAAGGAGCCAATTCAATCCAGACCTCTATTAATACCAGCTGGAGTTGTACTGAGCCCCACTCACTCACCAGGAAGGAGCCAATTCAATCCAGACCTCTATTAACACCAGCTGGAGTGGTACTGAGTCCCACTCACTCAACAGGAAGGAGCCAATTCAATCCGGACCTCTATTAACACCAGCTGGAGTGGTACTGAGTCCCACTCACTCAACAGGAAGGAGCCAATTCAATCCAGACCTCTATTAACACCAGCTGCAGTGGTACTGAGTCCCACTCACTCACCAGGAAGGAGCCAATTCAATCCAGACCTCTATTAACACCAGCTGGAGTGGTACTGAGTCCCACTCACTCAACAGGAAGGAGCCAATTCAATCCAGACCTCTATTAACACCAGCTGGAGTGGAACTGAGTCTCACTCACACACCAGAAAGAGTCAATTTAAACCAGCCCTCTATGAATACCTGCTGGAGTAGTACTGAGTCCCACTGACTCACCAGGAAGGAGCCAATTCAATCCAGCCCTCTATTAATACCTGCTGGAGTGTTACTGAATCCCACTGACTCACCAGGAAGAAGCCAATTCAATCCAGACCTCTATTAATACCAGCTGGATTGGTACTGAGTCCCACTGACTGACCAGGAAGGAGCCAAATCAATCCAAACCTCTATTAATACGAGCTGGAGTGGTACTGAGTCCCACCCACACACCAGGAAAGAGGCAATTCAATCCAGACCTCTATTAATACCAGCTGGATTGGTACTGAGTCCCACTGACTGACCAGGAAGGAGCCAATTCAATCCAGACCTCTATTAATACCAGCTGGATTGGTACTGAGTCCCACTGACTGACCAGGAAGGAGCCAATTCAATCCAGACCTCTATTAATACCAGCTGGAGTTGTACTGAGCCCCACTCACTCACCAGGAAGGAGCCAATTCAATCCAGACCTCTATTAACACCAGCTGGAGTGGTACTGAGTCCCACTCACTCAACAGGAAGGAGCCAATTCAATCCGGACCTCTATTAACACCAGCTGGAGTGGTACTGAGTCCCACTCACTCAACAGGAAGGAGCCAATTCAATCCAGACCTCTATTAACACCAGCTGCAGTGGTACTGAGTCCCACTCACTCACCAGGAAGGAGCCAATTCAATCCAGACCTCTATTAACACCAGCTGGAGTGGTACTGAGTCCCACTCACTCAACAGGAAGGAGCCAATTCAATCCAGACCTCTATTAACACCAGCTGCAGTGGTACTGAGCCCCACTCACTCACCAGGAAAGAGCCGATTCAAACCAGGCCTCTATTAATACCAGCTGGAGTGGAACTGAGTCCCACTCACACACCAGGAAAGAGTCAATTCAAACCAGGCCACTATTAATACCAGCTGGAGTGGAACTGAGCCCCACTCACACGCCAGGGAAGAGCCATTTCGATCCAGATATCTACTAATGCCAGCTGGAGTGGCACTGAGTCCCACTGACTCACCAGGAAGGAGCCAATTCAATCCAGGTCTCTATTAATACCAGCTGGAGTGGTACTGAGTCCCACTCAATCACCAGGAAGGAGCCAAATCAATCCAGACCTCTATTAATACCAGCTGGAGTGGTACTGAGTCCCACTCACAGACCAGGAAAGAGGCAATTCAATCCACACCTCGATAAATACCAGCTGGAGTGGGACTGAGTCCCACTCACACACCAGGAAAGAGGCAATTCAATCCACACCTCGATAAATACCAGCTGGAGTGGGACTGAGTCTCACTCACAAACCAGGGAAGAGCCAATTCAATCCAGACCTCTATTAATACCAGCTGGAGTGGTACTGAGTCCCACTCAATCACCAGGAAGGAGCCAAATCAATCCAGACCTCTATTAATACCAGCTGGAGTGGGACTGAGTCTCACTCACACACCAGGGAAGAGCCAATTCAATCCAGACCTCTATTAATACCAGCTGGAGTGGGACTGAGTCCCACTCACACACCAGGAAAGAGGCAATACAATCCACACCATGATAAATACCAGCTGGAGTGCAACTGAGTCTCACTCACACACCAGGGAAGAGCCATTTCAATCCAGGGCTCTATCTATAGCGACTGGAGTGGCACCGAGACCCCCTCACACACCAGGAAGAGTCAATTTAAACCAGCCCTCTATTAATACCAGCTGGAGTGGTACTGAGTCCCACTGACTCACCAGGAAGGAGCCAATTCAATCCAGACCTCTATTAATACCAGCTGGAGTGGTACTGAGCCCCACTCACTCAACAGGAAGGAGCCAATTCAATCCAGACCTCTATTAACACCAGCTGGAGTGGTACTGAGTCCCACTCACTCAACAGGAAGGAGCCAATTCAATCCGGACCTCTATTAACACCAGCTGGAGTGGTACTGAGTCCCACTCACTCAACAGGAAGGAGCCAATTCAATCCAGACCTCTATTAACACCAGCTGCAGTGGTACTGAGTCCCACTCACTCACCAGGAAGGAGCCAATTCAATCCAGACCTCTATTAACACCAGCTGGAGTGGTACTGAGTCCCACTCACTCAACAGGAAGTAGCCAATTCAATCCAGACCTCTATTAACACCAGCTGCAGTGGTACTGAGCCCCACTCACTCACCAGGAAAGAGCCGATTCAAACCAGGCCTCTATTAATACCAGCTGGAGTGGAACTGAGTCCCACTCACACACCAGGAAAGAGTCAATTCAAACCAGGCCACTATTAATACCAGCTGGAGTGGAACTGAGCCCCACTCACACACCAGGGAAGAGCCATTTCGATCCAGATATCTACTAATGCCAGCTGGAGTGGCACTGAGTCCCACTGACTCACCAGGAAGGAGCCAATTCAATTCAGGTCTCTATTAATACCAGCTGGAGTGGTACTGAGTCCCACTCAATCACCAGGAAGGAGCCAAATCAATCCAGACCTCTATTAATACCAGCTGGAGTGGTACTGAGTCCCACTCACAGACCAGGAAAGAGGCAATTCAATCCACACCTCGATAAATACCAGCTGGAGTGGGACTGAGTCCCACTCACACACCAGGAAAGAGGCAATTCAATCCACACCTCGATAAATACCAGCTGGAGTGGGACTGAGTCTCACTCACAAACCAGGGAAGAGCCAATTCAATCCAGACCTCTATTAATACCAGCTGGAGTGGTACTGAGTCCCACTCAATCACCAGGAAGGAGCCAAATCAATCCAGACCTCTATTAATACCAGCTGGAGTGGGACTGAGTCTCACTCACACACCAGGGAAGAGCCAATTCAATCCAGACCTCTATTAATACCAGCTGGAGTGGGACTGAGTCCCACTCACACACCAGGAAAGAGGCAATACAATCCACACCATGATAAATACCAGCTGGAGTGCAACTGAGTCTCACTCACACACCAGGGAAGAGCCATTTCAATCCAGGGCTCTATCTATAGCGACTGGAGTGGCACCGAGACCCCCTCACACACCAGGAAGAGTCAATTTAAACCAGCCCTCTATTAATACCAGCTGGAGTGGTACTGAGTCCCACTGACTCACCAGGAAGGAGCCAATTCAATCCAGACCTCTATTAATACCAGCTGGAGTGGTACTGAGCCCCACTCACTCACCAGGAAGGAGCCAATTCAATCCAGACCTCTATTAATACCAGCTGGAGTGGTACTGAGTCCCACTCACTCACCAGTAAAGAGTCAATTCAATCCAGACCTCTTATTAACACCAGCTGGAGAGGTACTGAGTCTCACTCACACACCAGAAAAAAGCCAATTCAATCGAGGCATCTATTAATACCAGCTGGAGTGGTACTGAGCCCCAGTCAAGCATCAGGAAAGAGCCACATCAATCCAGGACTCTATTCATACCATCTGGAGTGGAACTGAGTCCCCCACACACACCAGGAAGGAGCCAATTCAATCCAGACCTCTATTAACACCAGCTGGAGTGGTACTGAGTCCCACTCACTCCCCAGGCAAGAGCCAAATCAATCCAGACCTCTATTAATACCAGCTGGAGGTGTACTGAGTCCCACTCACACACCAGGAAAGAGGCAATTTAATCCAGACCTCGATAAATACCAGCTGGAGTGGTACTGAGTCCCACTCACTCAACAGGAAGGAGCCAATTCAATCCAGACCTCTATTAACACCAGCTGCAGTGGTACTGAGTCCCACTCACTCACCAGGAAGGAGCCAATTCAATCCAGACCTCTATTAACACCAGCTGGAGTGGTACTGAGTCCCACTCACTCAACAGGAAGTAGCCAATTCAATCCAGACCTCTATTAACACCAGCTGCAGTGGTACTGAGCCCCACTCACTCACCAGGAAAGAGCCGATTCAAACCAGGCCTCTATTAATACCAGCTGGAGTGGAACTGAGTCCCACTCACACACCAGGAAAGAGTCAATTCAAACCAGGCCACTATTAATACCAGCTGGAGTGGAACTGAGCCCCACTCACACACCAGGGAAGAGCCATTTCGATCCAGATATCTACTAATGCCAGCTGGAGTGGCACTGAGTCCCACTGACTCACCAGGAAGGAGCCAATTCAATCCAGGTCTCTATTAATACCAGCTGGAGTGGTACTGAGTCCCACTCAATCACCAGGAAGGAGCCAAATCAATCCAGACCTCTATTAATACCAGCTGGAGTGGTACTGAGTCCCACTCACAGACCAGGAAAGAGGCAATTCAATCCACACCTCGATAAATACCAGCTGGAGTGGGACTGAGTCCCACTCACACACCAGGAAAGAGGCAATTCAATCCACACCTCGATAAATACCAGCTGGAGTGGGACTGAGTCTCACTCACAAACCAGGGAAGAGCCAATTCAATCCAGACCTCTATTAATACCAGCTGGAGTGGTACTGAGTCCCACTCAATCACCAGGAAGGAGCCAAATCAATCCAGACCTCTATTAATACCAGCTGGAGTGGGACTGAGTCTCACTCACACACCAGGGAAGAGCCAATTCAATCCAGACCTCTATTAATACCAGCTGGAGTGGGACTGAGTCCCACTCACACACCAGGAAAGAGGCAATACAATCCACACCATGATAAATACCAGCTGGAGTGCAACTGAGTCTCACTCACACACCAGGGAAGAGCCATTTCAATCCAGGGCTCTATCTATAGCGACTGGAGTGGCACCGAGACCCCCTCACACACCAGGAAGAGTCAATTTAAACCAGCCCTCTATTAATACCAGCTGGAGTGGTACTGAGTCCCACTGACTCACCAGGAAGGAGCCAATTCAATCCAGACCTCTATTAATACCAGCTGGAGTGGTACTGAGCCCCACTCATTCACCAGGAAGGAGCCAATTCAATCCAGACCTCTATTAATACCAGCTGGAGTGGTACTGAGTCCCACTCACTCACCAGTAAAGAGTCAATTCAATCCAGACCTCTTATTAACACCAGCTGGAGAGGTACTGAGTCTCACTCACACACCAGAAAAAAGCCAATTCAATCGAGGCATCTATTAATACCAGCTGGAGTGGTACTGAGCCCCAGTCAAGCATCAGGAAAGAGCCACATCAATCCAGGACTCTATTCATACCATCTGGAGTGGTACTGAGTCCCACTCACTCCCCAGGCAAGAGCCAAATCAATCCAGACCTCTATTAATACCAGCTGGAGGTGTACTGAGTCCCACTCACACACCAGGAAAGAGGCAATTTAATCCAGACCTCGATAAATACCAGCTGGAGTGGGACTGAGTCCCACTCACACACCAGGAAAGAGCCAAATCAATCCAAACCTCTATTAATACGAGCTGGAGTGGTACTGAGTCCCACCCACACACCAGGAAAGAGGCAATTCAATCCAGGCCTCTATTAATACCAGCTGGAGTGGAACTGAGTCTCACTCACACACCAGAAAGAGTCAATTTAAACCAGCCCTCTATTAATACCTGCTGGAGTAGTACTGAGTCCCACTGACTCACCAGGAAGGAGCCAATTCAATCCAGCCCTCTATTAATACCTGCTGGAGTGTTACTGAATCCCACTGACTCACCAGGAAGAAGCCAATTCAATCCAGACCTCTATTAATACCAGCTGGATTGGTACTGAGTCCCACTGACTGACCAGGAAGGAGCCAAATCAATCCAAACCTCTATTAATACGAGCTGGAGTGGTACTGAGTCCCACCCACACACCAGGAAAGAGGCAATTCAATCCAGACCTCTATTAATACCAGCTGGATTGGTACTGAGTCCCACTGACTGACCAGGAAGGAGCCAATTCAATCCAGACCTCTATTAATACCAGCTGGATTGGTACTGAGTCCCACTGACTGACCAGGAAGGAGCCAATTCAATCCAGACCTCTATTAATACCAGCTGGAGTTGTACTGAGCCCCACTCACTCACCAGGAAGGAGCCAATTCAATCCAGACCTCTATTAACACCAGCTGGTGTGGTACTGAGTCCCACTCACTCAACAGGAAGGAGCCAATTCAATCCGGACCTCTATTAACACCAGCTGGAGTGGTACTGAGTCCCACTCACTCAACAGGAAGGAGCCAATTCAATCCAGACCTCTATTAACACCAGCTGCAGTGGTACTGAGTCCCACTCACTCACCAGGAAGGAGCCAATTCAATCCAGACCTCTATTAACACCAGCTGGAGTGGTACTGAGTCCCACTCACTCAACAGGAAGGAGCCAATTCAATCCAGACCTCTATTAACACCAGCTGCAGTGGTACTGAGCCCCACTCACTCACCAGGAAAGAGCCGATTCAAACCAGGCCTCTATTAATACCAGCTGCAGTGGAACTGAGTCCCACTCACACACCAGGAAAGAGTCAATTCAAACCAGGCCACTATTAATACCAGCTGGAGTGGAACTGAGCCCCACTCACACACCAGGGAAGAGCCATTTCGATCCAGATATCTACTAATGCCAGCTGGAGTGGCACTGAGTCCCACTGACTCACCAGGAAGGAGCCAAATCAATCCAGACCTCTATTAATACCAGCTGGAGTGGTACTGAGTCCCACTCACAGACCAGGAAAGAGGCAATTCAATCCACACCTCGATAAATACCAGCTGGAGTGGGACTGAGTCCCACTCACACACCAGGAAAGAGGCAATTCAATCCACACCTCGATAAATACCAGCTGGAGTGGGACTGAGTCTCACTCACAAACCAGGGAAGAGCCAATTCAATCCAGACCTCTATTAATACCAGCTGGAGTGGTACTGAGTCCCACTCAATCACCAGGAAGGAGCCAAATCAATCCAGACCTCTATTAATACCAGCTGGAGTGGGACTGAGTCTCACTCACACACCAGGGAAGAGCCATTTCGATCCAGGGCTCTATCTACAGTGACTGGAGTGGCACCGAGTCCCCCTCACACACCAGAAAGAGTCAATTTAAACCAGCCCTCTATTAATACCAGCTGGAGTGGGATTGAGTCCCACTCACACACCAGGAAAGAGCCAATTCAAACCTGACCTCTGTTAATACCAGATGGAGTGGTACTGAGCCCCACTCACACACCAGGAAAGACGCAATTCAATCCAGACCTCTTAATACCAGCTGGAGTGGTACTGAGTCCCACTCACACAGCAGGAAAGACGCAATTCAATCCAGACCTCTTAATACCAGCTGGAGTGGGACTGAGTCCCACTCACACACCAGGAAAGAGGCAATTCAATCCAGACCTCTATTAATACCAGCTGGAGTGGTACTGAGTCCCACTCACACACCAGGAAAGAGGCAATTCAATCCAGACCTCGATAAATACCAGCTGGAGTGGGACTGAGTCCCACTCACACACCAGGAAAGAGGCAATTCAATCCAGGCCTCTATTAATACCAGCTGGAGTGGAACTGAGTCTCACTCACACACCAGGGAAGATCCATTTCGATCCAGGGCTCTATCTAGAGCGACTGGAGTGGCACCGAGTCCCCCTCACACACCAGAAAGAGTCAATTTAAACCAGCCCTCTATTAATACCATCTGGAGTGGTACTGAGTCCCACTGACTCACCAGGAAGGAGCCAATTCAATTCAGACCTCTATTCATACCATCTGGAGTGGAACTGAGTCCCCCACACACACCAGGAAGGAGCCAATTCAATCCAGACCTCTATTAACACCAGCTGGAGTGGTACCGAGCCCCACTCACGCACCAGGAAAGAGCCAATTCAATCGAAACCTCTATGAACACCAGCTGGAGTGGTACTGAGCCCCACTCACGCACCAGGAAAGAGGCAATTCTATCCAGGCGTCTATGAATACCAGCTGGAGTGGTACTGAGTCCCACTCACGCACCAGGAAAGAGGCAATTCTATCCAGGCGTCTATGAATACCAGCTGGAGTGGGACTGAGCCCCACTCACACACCAGGCAAGAGCCAAATCAATCCAGACCTCGATGAATACCAGCTGGAGTGGTACTGAGTCCCACTCACACACCAGGAAAGAGGCAATTCAATCCAGACCTCTTAATACCAGCTGGAGTGGGACTGAGTCCCACTCACACACCAGGAAAGAGCCAATTCAAACCTGACCTCTGTTAATACCAGATGGAGTGGTACTGAGCCCCACTCACACACCAGGAAAGACGCAATTCAATCCAGACTTCTTAATACCAGCTGGAGTGGTACTGAGTCCCACTCACACACCAGGAAAGACGCAATTCAATACAGACCTCTTAATACCAGCTGGAGTGGGACTGAGTCCCACTCACACACCAGGAAAGAGGCAATTCAATCCAGACCTCGATAAATACCAGCTGGAGTGGGACTGAGTCCCACTCACACACCAGGAAAGAGCCAATTCAAACCAGACCTCTGTTAATACCAGATGGAGTGGGACTGAGCCCCACTCACACACCAGGAAAGACGCAATTCAATCCAGACCTCTTAATACCAGCTGGAGTGGTACTGAGTCCCACTCACACACCAGGAAAGACGCAATTCAATCCAGACCTCTTAATACCAGCTGGAGTGGGACTGAGTCCCACTCACACACCAGGAAAGAGGCAATTCAATCCAGACCTCTATTAATACCAGCTGGAGTGGTACTGAGTCCCACTCACACACCAGGAAAGAGGCAATTCAATCCAGACCTCGATAAATACCAGCTGGAGTGGGACTGAGTCTCACTCACACACCAGGAAAGAGGCAATTCAATCCAGGCCTCTATTAATACCAGCTGGAGTGGAACTGAGTCTCACTCACACACCAGGGAAGAGCCATTTCGATCCAGGGCTCTATCTAGAGCGACTGGAGTGGCACCGAGTCCCCCTCACACACCAGAAAGAGTCAATTTAAACCAGCCCTCTATTAATACCTGCTGGAGTGGTACTGAGTCCCACTGACTCACCAGGAAGGAGCCAATTCAATCCAGACCTCTATTAATACCAGCTGGATTGGTACTGAGTCCCACTGACTGACCAGGAAGGAGCCAAATCAATCCAAACCTCTATTAATACGAGCTGGAGTGGTACTGAGTCCCACCCACACACCAGGAAAGAGGCAATTCAATCCAGGCCTCTATTAATACCAGCTGGAGTGGAACTGAGTCTCACTCACACACCAGGGAAGAGCCATTTCGATCGAGGGCTCTATCTAGAGCGACTGGAGTGGCACCGAGTCCCCCTCACACACCAGAAAGAGTCAATTTAAACCAGCCCTCTATTAATACCTGCTGGAGTGGTACTGAGTCCCACTGACTCACCAGGAAGGAGCCAATTCAATCCAGACCTCTATTAATACCAGCTGGATTGGTACTGAGTCCCATTGACTGACCAGGAAGGAGCCAATTCAATCCAGACCTACATTAATACCAGCTGGAGTGGTACTGAGCCCCACTCACTCACCAGGAAGGAGCCAATTCAATCCAGACCTCTATTTACACCAGCTGGAGTGGTACTGAGTCCCACTCACTCAACAGGAAGGAGCCAATTCAATCCGGACCTCTATTAACACCAGCTGGAGTGGTACTGAGTCCCACTCACTCAACAGGAAGGAGCCAATTCAATCCAGACCTCTATTAACACCAGCTGGAGCGCTCCTGAGTCCCACTCACTCAACAGGAAGGAGCCAATTCAATCCGGACCTCTATTAACACCAGCTGGAGTGGTACTGAGTCCCACTCACTCAACAGGAAGGAGCCAATTCAATCCAGACCTCTATTAACACCAGCTGCAGTGGTACTGAGCCCCACTCACTCACCAGGAAAGAGCCGATTCAAACCAGGCCTCTATTAATACCAGCTGCAGTGGAACTGAGTCCCACTCACACACCAGGAAAGAGTCAATTCAAACTAGGCCACTATTAATACCAGCTGGAGTGGAACTGAGCCCCACTCACACACCAGGGAAGAGCCATTTCGATCCAGATATCTACTAATGCCAGCTGGAGTGGCACTGAGTCCCACTGACTCACCAGGAAGGAGCCAATTCAATCCAGGTCTCTATTAATAACAGCTGGAGTGGTACTGAGTCCCACTCAATCACCAGGAAGGAGCCAAATCAATCCAGACCTCTATTAATACCAGCTGGAGTGGGACTGAGTCCCACTCACACACCAGGAAAGAGGCAATTCAATCCAGACCTCTATTAATACCAGCTGGAGTGGTACTGAGTCCCACTCACACACCAGGAAAGAGGCAATTCAATCCAGACCTCGATAAATACCAGCTGGAGTGGGACTGAGTCCCACTCACACACCAGGAAAGAGGCAATTCAATCCAGGCCTCTATTAATACCAGCTGGAGTGGAACTGAGTCTCACTCACACACCAGGGAAGAGCCATTTCGATCCAGGGCTCTATCTAGAGTGACTGGAGTGGCACCGAGTCCCCCTCACACACCAGAAAGAGTCAATTTAAACCAGCCCTCTATTAATACCAGCTGGAGTGGGACTGAGTCCCACTCACACACCAGGAAAGAGCCAATTCAAACCTGACCTCTGTTAATACCAGTTGGAGTGGTACTGAGCCCCACTCACACACCAGGAAAGACGCAATTCAATCCAGACCTCTTAATACCAGCTGGAGTGGTACTGAGTCCCACTCACACACCAGGAAAGACGCAATTCAATCCAGACCTCTTAATACCAGCTGGAGTGGGACTGAGTCCCACTCACACACCAGGAAAGAGGCAATTCAATCCAGACCTCTATTAATACCAGCTGGAGTGGTACTGAGTCCCACTCACACACCAGGAAAGAGGCAATTCAATCCAGACCTCGATAAATACCAGCTGGAGTGGGACTGAGTCCCACTCACACACCAGGAAAGAGGCAATTCAATCCAGACCTCTATTAATACGAGCTGGAGTGGTACTGAGTCCCACCCACACACCAGGAAAGAGGCAATTCAATCCAGGCCTCTATTAATACCAGCTGGAGTGGAACTGAGTCTCACTCACACACCAGGGAAGAGCCATTTCGATCGAGGGCTCTATCTGGAGCGACTGGAGTGGCACCGAGTCCCCCTCACACACCAGAAAGAGTCAATTTAAACCAGCCCTCTATTAATACCTGCTGGAGTGGTACTGAGTCCCACTGACTCACCAGGAAGGAGCCAATTCAATCCAGACCTCTATTAATACCAGCTGGATTGGTACTGAGTCCCACTGACTGACCAGGAAGGAGCCAATTCAATCCAGACCTCCATTAATACCAGCTGGAGTGGTACTGAGCCCCACTCACTCACCAGGAAGGAGCCAATTCATTCCAGACCTCTATTAACACCAGCTGGAGTGGTACTGAGTCCCACTCACTCAACAGGAAGGAGCCAATTCAATCCGGACCTCTATTAACACCAGCTGGAGTGGTACTGAGTCCCACTCACTCAACAGGAAGGAGCCAATTCAATCCAGACCTCTATTAACACCAGCTGGAGCGCTCCTGAGTCCAACTCACTCAACAGGAAGGAGCCAATTCAATCCGGACCTCTATTAACACCAGCTGGAGTGGTACTGAGTCCCACTCACTCAACAGGAAGGAGCCAATTCAATCCAGACCTCTATTAACACCAGCTGCAGTGGTACTGAGCCCCACTCACTCACCAGGAAAGAGCCGATTCAAACCAGGCCTCTATTAATACCAGCTGCAGTGGAACTGAGTCCCACTCACACACCAGGAAAGAGTCAATTCAAACCAGGCCACTATTAATACCAGCTGGAGTGGAACTGAGCCCCACTCACACACCAGGGAAGAGCCATTTCGATCCAGATATCTACTAATGCCAGCTGGAGTGGCACTGAGTCCCACTGACTCACCAGGAAGGAGCCAATTCAATCCAGGTCTCTATTAATACCAGCTGGAGTGGTACTGAGTCCCACTCAATCACCAGGAAGGAGCCAAATCAATCCAGACCTCTAGTAATACCAGCTGGAGTGGTACTGAGTCCCACTCACACACCAGGAAAGAGGCAATTCAATCCACACCTCGATAAATACCAGCTGGAGTGGGACTGAGTCCCACTCACACACCAGGAAAGAGGCAATTCAATCCACACCTCGATAAATACCAGCTGGAGTGGGACTGAGTCTCACTCACAAACCAGTGAAGAGCCAATTCAATCCAGACCTCTATTAATACCAGCTGGAGTGGTACTGAGTCCCACTCAATCACCAGGAAGGAGCCAAATCAATCCAGACCTCTATTAATACCAGCTGGAGTGGGACTGAGTCTCACTCACACACCAGGGAAGAGCCAATTCAATCCAGACCTCTATTAATACCAGCTGGAGTGGTACTGAGTCCCACTCACTCACCAGTAAAGAGTCAATTCAATCCAGACCTCTTATTAACACCAGCTGGAGAGGTACTGAGTCTCACTCACACACCAGAAAAAAGCCAATTCAATCGAGGCCTCGATAAATACCAGCAGAAGTGGTACTGAGCCCCACTCACACACCAGTTAAGAGTCTATTCAATCCAGGCATCTATTAATACCAGCTGGAGTGGTACTGAGCCCCAGTCAAGCATCAGGAAAGAGCCACATCAATCCAGGACTCTATTCATACCATCTGGAGTGGAACTGAGTCCCCCAAACACACCAGGAAGGAGCCAATTCAATACAGACCTCTATTAACACCAGCTGGAGTGGTACTGAGCCCCACTCACGCACCAGGAAAGAGCCAATTCAATCGAAACCTCTATGAACACCAGCTGGAGTGGTACTGAGTCCCACTCACACACCAGTAAAGAGGCAATTCTATCCAGGCCTCTTAATACCAGCTGGAGTGGGACTGAGTCCCACTCACACACCAGGAAAGAGCCAATTCAAACCTGACCTCTGTTAATACCAGATGGAGTGGTACTGAGCCCCACTCACACACCAGGAAAGACGCAATTCAATCCAGACCTCTTAATACCAGCTGGAGTGGTACTGAGTCCCACTCACACACCAGGAAAGACGCAATTCAATCCAGACCTCTTAATACCAGCTGGAGTGGTACTGAGTCCCACTCACACACCAGGAAAGAGGCAATTCAATCCAGACCTCTATTAATACCAGCTGGAGTGGTACTGAGTCCCACTCACACACCAGGAAAGAGGCAATTCAATCCAGACCTCGATAAATACCAGCTGGAGTGGGACTGAGTCCCACCCACACACCAGGAAAGAGGCAATTCAATCCAGGCCTCTATTAATACCAGCTGGAGTGGAACTGAGCCCCACTCACTCACCAGGAAGGAGCCAATTCAATCCAGACCTCTATTAATACCAGCTGGAGTGGTACTGAGCCCCACTCACTCACCAGGAAGGAGCCAATTCAATCCAGACCTCTATTAATACCAGGAGAGTATTACAGCGACAGAAAGGACGTTTGAGGACTCGTCCACTGAGGTAGTATGGGCTGAGGTTAGAAACAGGAGAGGTGAGGTTACCCTGTTGGGAGTCTTTTATAGACCTCCGAATAGTTCCAGAGATGTCGAGGAAAGTATAGCGAAGATGATTCTCGACAGGGGTGAGAGTAACAGGGTAGTTGTTATGGGGGACTTTAACTTTCCAAATATCGACTGGAAATACTATAGTTCGAGTACTTTAGATGGGTCAGTTTTTGTCCAGTGTGTGCAGGAGGGTTTTCTGACACAGTATGTAGACAGGCCAACCAGGGGCGATGCCACATTGGATTTGGTACTGGGAAATGAACCCGGCCAGGTGTTAGATTTAGATGTAGGTGAGCACTTTGGTGACAGTGATCACAATTCGGTTAGGTTTACCTTAGCGATGGGCAGGGACAGGTATATACCGCAGGGCAAGAATTATAACTGGGGGAAAGGAAATTATGATGCGATTAGGCAAGATTTAGGATGCGTAGGATGGGGAAGGAAACTGCAGGGGATGGGAACAATCGAAATGTGGAGCTTATTCAAGGAGCAGCTACTGCGTGTCCTTGATAAGTATGTACCTGTGAGGCAGGGAGGAAGTTGTCGTGCGAGGGAGCCGTGGTTTACTAAAGAAGTTGAAGCGCTTGTCAAGAGGAAGAAGAAGGCTTATGTTAGGATGAGACGTGAAGGCTCAGTTAGGGCGCTTGAGAGCTACAAGCTAGCCAGGAAGGATCTAAAGGGAGAGCTAAGAAGAGCAAGGAGAGGACACGAGAAGTCATTGGTGGATCGGATCAGGGAAAACCCTAAGGCTTTCTATAGGTATATCAGGAATAAAAGAATGACTAGAGTTAGATTAGGGCCAATCAAGGATAGTAGTGGGAAGTTGTGTGTGGAATCAGAGGAGATAGGGGAAGTGTTAAATGAATATTTTGCGTCAGTATTTACAGTAGAGAAAGAAAATGTTGTTGAGATTCAGGCTCCGAGGCTAGATGGGATTGAGGTTCACAAGGAGGAGGTGTTAGCAATTTTGGAAAGTGTGAAAATAGATAAGTCCCCTGGGCCAGATGGGATTTATCCTAGGATTCTCTGGGAAGCTAGGGAGGAGATTGCAGAGCCTTTGTCCTTGATCTTTATGTCGTCATTGTCGACAGGAATAGTGCCGGAAGACTGGAGGATTGCAAATGTTGTCCCCTTGTTCAAGAAGGGGAGTAGAGACAGCCCTGGTAATTATAGACGTGTGAGCCTCACTTCGGTTGTGGGTAAAATGTTGGAAAAGGTTATAAGAGACAGGATTTATAATCATCTTGAAAAGAATAAGTACATTAGAGATAGTCAGCACGGTTTTGTGACGGGTAGGTCGTGCCTCACAAACCTTATTGAGTTTTTCGAGAAGGTGACCAAACAGGTGGATGAGGGTAAATCAGTGGATGTGGTGTATATGGATTTCAGTAAGGCGTTTGATAAGGTTCCCCACGGTAGGCTATTGCAGAAAATACGGAAGTATGGGGTTGAAGGTGATTTAGAGCTTTGGATCAGAAATTGGCTAGCTGAAAGAAGACAGAGGGTGGTGGTTGATGGCAAATGTTCATCCTGGAGTTTAGTTACTAGTGGTGTACCGCAAGGATCTGTTTTGGGGCCATTGCTGTTTGTCATTTTTATAAATGACCTGGAAGAGGGTGTAGAAGGGTGGGTTAGTAAATTTGCAGATGACACTAAGGTCGGTGAAGTTGTGGATAGTGCCGAAGGATGTTGTAGGGTACAGAGAGACATAGATAGGCTGCAGAGCTGGGCTGAGAGATGGCAAATGGAGTTTAATGCGGAAAAGTGTGAGGTGATTCACTTTGGAAGGAGTAACAGGAATGCAGAGTACTGGGCTAATGGGAAGATTCTTGTTAGTGTAGATGAGCAGAGAGATCTTGGTGTCCAGGTGCATAAATCCCTGAAGGTTGCTAACCAGGTTAATAGGGCTGTCAAGAAGGCATATGGTGTGTTAGCTTTTATTAGTAGGGGGGTCGAGTTTCGGAGCCACGAGGTCATGCTGCAGCTGTACAAGACTCTGGTGAGACCGCACCTGGAGTATTGCGTGCAGTTCTGGTCACCGCATTATAGAAAGGATGTGGAAGCTATGGAAAGGGTGCAGAGGAGATTTACTAGGATGTTGCCTGGTATGGAGGGAAGGTCTTACGAGGAAAGACTGAGGGACTTGAGGTTGTTTTCGTTGGAGAGAAGGAGGAGGAGAGGTGACTTAATAGAGACATATAAGATAATCAGAGGGTTAGATAGGGTGGATAGTGAGCGTCTTTTTCCTCGGATGGTGATGGCAAACACGAGGGGACATAGCTTCAAGTTGAGGGGTGATAGATATAGGACAGATGTGAGAGGTAGTTTCTTTACTCAGAGTAGTAAGGGCGTGGAATGCCCTGCCTGCAGCAGTAGTAGATTCGCCAACTTTAAGGGCATTTAAGTGGACATTGGATAGACATATGGATGAAAATGGAATAGTGTAGGTCTGATGGTTTCACAGGTCGGCGCAACATCGAGGGCCGAAGGGCCTGTACTGCGCTGTAATATTCTAAAAAAAAACTGAGTCTCACTCACACACCAGGGAAGAGCCATTTCGATCCAGGGCTCTATCGAGAGTGACTGGAGTGGCACCGAGTCCCCCTCACACACCAGTTAAGAGTCAATTTAAACCAGCCCTCTATTAATACCAGCTGGAGTGGTACTGAGCCCCAGTCAAGCATCAGGAAAGAGCCACATCAATCCAGGACTCTATTCATACCATCTGGAGTGGAACTGAGTCCCCCACACACACCAGGAAGGAGCCAATTCAATCCAGACCTCTATTAACACCAGCTGGAGTGGTACTGAGCCCCACTCACGCACCACGAAAGAGCCAATTCAATCGAAACCTCTATGAACACCAGCTGGAGTGGTACTGAGTCCCACTCACACACCAGTAAAGAGGCAATTCTATCCAGGCCACTTAATACCAGCTGGAGTGGGACTGAGTCCCACTCACACACCAGGAAAGAGCCAATTCAAACCTGACCTCTGTTAATACCAGATGGAGTGGTACTGAGCCCCACTCACACACCAGGAAAGACGCAATTCAATCCAGACCTCTTAATACCAGCTGGAGTGGTACTGAGTCCCACTCACACACCAGGAAAGACGCAATTCAATCCAGACCTCTTAATACCAGCTGGAGTGGAACTGAGTCCCACTCACACACCAGGAAAGAGGCAATTCAATCCAGACCTCTATTAATACCAGCTGGAGTGGTACTGAGTCCCACTCACACACCAGGAAAGAGGCAATTCAATCCAGACCTCGATAAATACCAGCTGGAGTGGGACTGAGTCCCACTCACACACCAGGAAAGAGGCAATTCAATCCAGGCCTCTATTAATACCAGCTGGAGTGGAACTGAGTCTCACTCACACACCAGGGAAGAGCCATTTCGATCCAGGGCTCTATCTAGAGTGACTGGAGTGGCACAGAGTCCCCCTCACACACCAGAAAGAGTCAATTTAAACCAGCCCTCTATTAATACCAGCTGGAGTGGGACTGAGTCCCACTCACACACCAGGAAAGAGCCAATACAAACCTGACATCTGTTAATACCAGATGGAGTGGTACTGAGCCCCACTCACACACCAGGAAAGACGCAACTCAATCCAGACCTCTTAATACCAGCTGGAGTGGAACTGAGTCTCACTCACACACAAGGGAAGAGCCATTTCGATCGAGGGCTCTATCTAGAGCGACTGGAGTGGCACCGAGTCCCCCTCACACACCAGAAAGAGTCAATTTAAACCAGCCCTCTATTAATACCTGCTGGAGTGGTACTGAGTCCCACTGACTCACCAGGAAGGAGCCAATTCAATCCAGACCTCTATTAATACCAGCTGGATTGGTACTGAGTCCCACTGACTGACCAGAAGGAGCCAATTCAATCCAGACCTCCATTAATACCAGCTGGAGTGGTACTGAGCCCCACTCACTCACCAGGAAGGAGCCAATTCAATCCAGACCTCTATTAACACCAGCTGGAGTGGTACTGAGTCCCACTCACTCAACAGGAAGGAGCCAATTCAATCCGGACCTCTATTAACACCAGCTGGAGTGGTACTGAGTCCCACTCACTCAACAGGAAGGAGCCAATTCAATCCAGACCTCTATTAACACCAGCTGGAGCGCTCCTGAGTCCCACTCACTCAACAGGAAGGAGCCAATTCAATCCGGACCTCTATTAACACCAGCTGGAGTGGTACTGAGTCCCACTCACTCAACAGGAAGGAGCCAATTCAATCCAGACCTCTATTAACACCAGCTGCAGTGGTACTGAGCCCCACTCACTCACCAGGAAAGAGCCGATTCAAACCAGGCCTCTATTAATACCAGCTGCAGTGGAACTGAGTCCCACTCACACACCAGGAAAGAGTCAATTCAAACCAGGCCACTATTAATACCAGCTGGAGTGGAACTGAGCCCCACTCACACACCAGGGAAGAGCCATTTCGATCCAGATATCTACTAATGCCAGCTGGAGTGGCACTGAGTCCCACTGACTCACCAGGAAGGAGCCAATTCAATCCAGGTCTCTATTAATACCAGCTGGAGTGGTACTGAGTCCCACTCAATCCCCAGGAAGGAGCCAAATCAATCCAGACCTCTATTAATACCAGCTGGAGTGGTACTGAGTCCCACTCACACACCAGGAAAGAGGCAATTCAATCCACACCTCGATAAATACCAGCTGGAGTGGGACTGAGTCCCACTCACACACCAGGAAAGAGGCAATTCAATCCACACCTCGATAAATACCAGCTGGAGTGGGACTGAGTCTCACTCACAAACCAGTGAAGAGCCAATTCAATCCAGACCTCTATTAATACCAGCTGGAGTGGTACTGAGTCCCACTCAATCACCAGGAAGGAGCCAAATCAATCCAGACCTCTATTAATACCAGCTGGAGTGGGACTGAGTCTCACTCACACACCAGGGAAGAGCCAATTCAATCCAGACCTCTATTAATACCAGCTGGAGTGGGACTGAGTCCCACTCACACACCAGGAAAGAGGCAATTCAATCCACACCATGATAAATACCAGCTGGAGTGGAACTGAGTCTCACTCCCACACCAGGGAAGAGCCATTTCAATCCAGGGCTCTATCTATAGCGACTGGAGTGGCACCGAGACCCCCTCACATACCAGGAAGAGTCAATTTAAACCAGCCCTCTATTAATACCAGCTGGAGTGGTACTGAGTCCCACTGACTCACCAGGAAGGAGCCAATTCAATCCAGACCTCTATTAATACCAGCTGGAGTGGTACTGAGCCCCACTCACTCACCAGGAAGGAGCCAATTCAATCCAGACCTCTATTAATACCAGCTGGAGTGGTACTGAGTCCCACTCACTCACCAGTAAAGAGTCAATTCAATCCAGACCTCTTATTAACACCAGCTGGAGAGGTACTGAGTCTCACTCACACACCAGAAAAAAGCCAATTCAATCGAGGCCTCGATAAATACCAGCAGAAGTGGTACTGAGCCCCACTCACACACCAGTTAAGAGTCTATTCAATCCAGGCATCTATTAATACCAGCTGGAGTGGTACTGAGCCCCAGTCAAGCATCAGAAAGAGCCACATCAATCCAGGACTCTATTCATACCATCTGGAGTGGAACTGAGTCCCCCACACACACCAGGAAGGAGCCAATTCAATCCAGACCTCTATTAACACCAGCTGGAGTGGTACTGAGCCCCACTCACGCACCAGGAAAGAGCCAATTCAATCAAAACCTCTATGAACACCAGCTGGAGTGGTACTGAGTCCCACTCACACACCAGTAAAGAGGCAATTCTATCCAGGCCTCAATTAATACCAGCTGGAGTGGTACTGAGTCCCACTCACGCACCAGGAAAGAGGCAATTCTATCCAGGCCTCTATGAATACCAGCTGGAGTGGGACTGAGCCCCACTCACACACCAGGCAAGAGCCAAATCAATCCAGACCTCTATTAATACCAGCTGGAGTGGTACTGAGTCCCACTCACAAACCAGGAAAGAGGCAATTCAATCCAGACCTCTATTAATACCAGCTGGAGTGGGACTGAGTCCCACTCACACACCAGGAAAGAGCCAATTCAAACCTGACCTCTGTTAATACCAGATGGAGTGGTACTGAGCCCCACTCACACACCAGGAAAGACGCAATTCAATCCAGACCTCTTAATACCAGCTGCAGTGGTACTGAGTTCCACTCACATACCAGGAAAGAGGCAATTCAATCCAGACCTCTATTAATACCAGCTGGAGTGGTACTGATTCCACTCACACACCAGGAAAGAGGCAATTCAATCCAGACCTCGATAAATACCAGCTGGAGTGGGACTGAGTCCCACACACACACCAGGAAAGAGCCAAATCAATCCAAACCTCTATTAACACGAGCTGGAGTGGTACTGAGTCCCACCCACACACCAGGAAAGAGGCAATTCAATCCAGGCCTCTATTAATACCAGCTGGAGTGGAACTGAGTCTCACTCACACACCAGAAAGAGTCAATTTAAACCAGCCCTCTATTAATACCTGCTGGAGTAGTACTGAGTCCCACTGACTCACCAGGAAGGAGCCAATTCAATCCAGACCTCTATTAATACCAGCTGGATTGGTACTGAGTCCCGCTGACTGACCAGGAAGGAGCCAATTCAATCCAGACCTCTATTAATACCAGCTGGATTGGTACTGATTCCCACTGACTGACCAGGAAAGAGCCAATTCAATCCAGACCTCTATTAATACCAGCTGGAGTGGTACTGAGCCCCACTCACTCACCAGGAAGGAGCCAATTCAATCCAGACCTCTATTAACACCAGCTGGAGTGGTACTGAGTCCCACTCACTCAACAGGAAGAAGCCAATTCAATCCGGACCTCTATTACCACCAGCTGGAGTGGTACTGAGTCCCACTCACTCAACAGGAAGGAGCCAATTCAATCCAGACCTCTATTAACACCATTTGCAGTGGTACTGAGCCCCACTCACTCACCAGGAAAGAGCCGATTCAAACCAGGCCTCTATTAATACCAGCTGGAGTGGAACTGAATCCCACTCACACACCAGGAAAGAGTCAATTCAAACCAGGCATCTATTAATACCAGCTGGAGTGGAACTGAGTCCCACTCACACACCAGGTAAGAGTCAATTCAAACCAGGCCTCTATTAATACCAGCTGGAGTGGAACTGAGCCCCACTGACACACCAGGGAAGAGCCATTTCGATCCAGATATCTACTAATGCCAGCTGGAGTGGCACTGAGTCCCACTGACTCACCAGGAAGGAGCCAATTCAATCCAGGCCTCTATTAATACCAGCTGGAGTGGTACTGAGCCCCACTCACTCACCAGGAAGGAGCCAATTCAATCCAGACTTCTAATAATCCCAGCTGGAGTGGAACTGAGTCCCACTCACACACCAGGAAAGAGGCAATTCAATCCACACCTCGATAAATACCAGCTGGAGTGGTACTGATCCCACTCACACACCAGGAAAGAGGCAATTCAATCCAGACCTCGATAAATACCAGCTGGAGTGGGACTGAGTCCCACACACACACCAGGAAAGAGCCAAATCAATCCAAACCTCTATTAATACGAGCTGGAGTGGTACTGAGTCCCACCCACACACCAGGAAAGAGGCAATTCAATCCAGGCCTCTATTAATACCAGCTGGAGTGGAACTGAGTCTCACTCACACACCAGAAAGAGTCAATTTAAACCAGCCCTCTATTAATACCTGCTGGAGTAGTACTGAGTCCCACTGACTCACCAGGAAGGAGCCAATTCAATCCAGACCTCTATTAATACCAGCTGGATTGGTACTGAGTCCCGCTGACTGACCAGGAAGGAGCCAATTCAATCCAGACCTCTATTAATACCAGCTGGATTGGTACTGATTCCCACTGACTGACCAGGAAAGAGCCAATTCAATCCAGACCTCTATTAATACCAGCTGGAGTGGTACTGAGCCCCACTCACTCACCAGGAAGGAGCCAATTCAATCCAGACCTCTATTAACACCAGCTGGAGTGGTACTGAGTCCCACTCACTCAACAGGAAGGAGCCAATTCAATCCGGACCTCTATTACCACCAGCTGGAGTGGTACTGAGTCCCACTCACTCAACAGGAAGGAGCCAATTCAATCCAGACCTCTATTAACACCATTTGCAGTGGTACTGAGCCCCACTCACTCACCAGGAAAGAGCCGATTCAAACCAGGCCTCTATTAATACCAGCTGGAGTGGAACTGAATCCCACTCACACACCAGGAAAGAGTCAATTCAAACCAGGCATCTATTAATACCAGCTGGAGTGGAACTGAGTCCCACTCACACACCAGGTAAGAGTCAATTCAAACCAGGCCTCTATTAATACCAGCTGGAGTGGAACTGAGCCCCACTGACACACCAGGGAAGAGCCATTTCGATCCAGATATCTACTAATGCCAGCTGGAGTGGCACTGAGTCCCACTGACTCACCAGGAAGGAGCCAATTCAATCCAGGCCTCTATTAATACCAGCTGGAGTGGTACTGAGCCCCGCTCACTCACCAGGAAGGAGCCAATTCAATCCAGACTTCTAATAATCCCAGCTGGAGTGGAACTGAGTCCAACTCACACACCAGGAAAGAGGCAATTCAATCCACACCTCGATAAATACCAGCTGGAGTGGGACTGAGTCCCACTCACACACCAGGAAAGAGGCAATTCAATCCACACCTCGATGAATACCAGCTGGAGTGGCACTGAGTCCCACTCACTCACCAGGAAAGAGGCAATTCAATCCAGACCTCTATTAATACCAGCTGGAGTGGTACTGAGTCCCACTCACACACCAGGAAAGAGGCAATTCAATCCAGACCTCTATTAATACCAGCTGGAGTGGTACTGAGTCCCACTCACACACCAGGAAAGAGCCAAATCAATCCAGGTCTCTATTAATACCAGCTGGAGTGGAACTGAGTCCCACTCACTCACCAGTAATGAGTCAATTCAATCCAGACCTCTTATTAAAACCAGCTGGAGAGGTACTGAGTCTCACTCACACACCAGAAAAAAGCCAATTCAATCGAGGCCTCTATAAATACCAGCAGAAGTGGTACTGAGCCCCACTCACACACCAGTAAAGAGTCTATTCAATCCAGGCCTCTATAAATACCAGCAGAAGTGGTACTGAGTCCCCCACACACACCAGGAAGGAGCCAATTCTATCCAGGCCTCAATTAATACCAGCTGGAGTGGTACTGAGTCCCACTCACGCACCAGTAAAGAGGCAATTCTATCCAGGCCTCTATGAATACCAGCTGGAGTGGTTCTGAGTCACACTCAAACACCAGGAAAGAGCCAAATCAATCCAGACCTCTATTAATACCAGCTGGAGTGGTACTGAGTCCCACACACACACCGGGAAGGAGGCAATTCAATCCAGACCTCTTAATACCAGCTGGAGTGGGACTGAGTCCCACTCACACACCAGGAAAGAGCCAATTCAAACCTGACCTCTATTAATACCAGCTGGAGTGGTACTGAGTCCCACTCACACACCAGGAAATAGGCAATTCAATCCAGACCTCTATTAATACCAGCTGGAGTGGTACTGAGTCCCACGCACACACCAGGAAAGAGGCAATTCAATCCAGACCTCGATAAATACCAGCTGGAGTGGGACTGAGTCCCACTCACACACCAGGAAAGAGCCAAATCAATCCAAACCTCTATTAATACGAGCTGGAGTGGAACTGAGTCCCACCCACACACCAGGAAAGAGGCAATTCAATCCAGACCTCTATTAATACCAGCTGGAGTGGGACTGAGTCCCACTCACACACCAGGAAAGAGCCAATTCAAACCTGACCTCTGTTAATACCAGATGGAGTGGTACTGAGCCCCACTCACACACCAGGAAAGACGCAATTCAATCCAGACCTCTTAATACCAGCTGGAGTGGTACTGAGTTCCACTCACACACCAGGAAAGAGGCAATTCAATCCAGACCTCTATTAATACCAGCTGGAGTGGTACTGATCCCACTCACACACCAGGAAAGAGGCAATTCAATCCAGACCTCGATAAATACCAGCTGGAGTGGGACTGAGTCCCACACACACACCAGGAAAGAGCCAAATCAATCCAAACCTCTATTAATACGAGCTGGAGTGGTACTGAGTCCCACCCACATACCAGGAAAGAGGCAATTCAATCCAGGCCTCTATTAATACCAGCTGGAGTGGAACTGAGTCTCACTCACACACCAGAAAGAGTCAATTTAAACCAGCCCTCTATTAATACCTGCTGGAGTAGTACTGAGTCCCACTGACTCACCAGGAAGGAGCCAATTCAATCCAGACCTCTATTAATACCAGCTGGATTGGTACTGATTCCCACTGACTGACCAGGAAAGAGCCAATTCAATCCAGACCTCTATTAATACCAGCTGGAGTGGTACTGAGCCCCACTCACTCACCAGGAAGGAGCCAATTCAATCCAGACCTCTATTAACACCAGCTGGAGTGGTACTGAGTCCCACTCACTCAACAGGAAGGAGCCAATTCAATCCGGACCTCTATTACCACCAGCTGGAGTGGTACTGAGTCCCACTCACTCAACAGGAAGGAGCCAATTCAATCCAGACCTCTATTAACACCATTTGCAGTGGTACTGAGCCCCACTCACTCACCAGGAAAGAGCCGATTCAAACCAGGCCTCTATTAATACCAGCTGGAGTGGAACTGAATCCCACTCACACACCAGGAAAGAGTCAATTCAAACCAGGCATCTATTAATACCAGCTGGAGTGGAACTGAGTCCCACTCACACACCAGGTAAGAGTCAATTCAAACCAGGCCTCTATTAATACCAGCTGGAGTGGAACTGAGCCCCACTGACACACCAGGGAAGAGCCATTTCGATCCAGATATCTACTAATGCCAGCTGGAGTGGCACTGAGTCCCACTGACTCACCAGGAAGGAGCCAATTCAATCCAGGCCTCTATTAATACCAGCTGGAGTGGTACTGAGCCCCACTCACTCACCAGGAAGGAGCCAATTCAATCCAGACTTCTAATAATCCCAGCTGGAGTGGAACTGAGTCCCACTCACACACCAGGAAAGAGGCAATTCAATCCACACCTCGATAAATACCAGCTGGAGTGGGACAGAGTCCCACTCACACACCAGGAAAGAGGCAATTCAATCCACACCTCGATGAATACCAGCTGGAGTGGCACTGAGTCCCACTCGCTCACCAGGAAAGAGGCAATTCAATCCAGACCTCTATTAATACCAGCTGGAGTGGTACTGAGTCCCACTCACACACCAGGAAAGAGGCAATTCAATCCAGACCTCTATTAATACCAGCTGGAGTGGTACTGAGTCCCACTCACACACCAGGAAAGAGCCAAATCAATCCAGGTCTCTATTAATACCAGCTGGAGTGGAACTGAGTCCCACTCACTCACCAGTAATGAGTCAATTCAATCCAGACCTCTTATTAAAACCAGCTGGAGAGGTACTGAGTCTCACTCACACACCAGAAAAAAAGCCAATTCAATCGAGGCCTCTATAAATACCAGCAGAAGTGGTGCTGAGCCCCACTCACACACCAGTAAAGAGTCTATTCAATCCAGGCCTCTATAAATACCAGCAGAAGTGGTACTGAGTCCCCCACACACACCAGGAAGGAGCCAATTCAATCCAGACCTCTATTAACACCAGCTGGAGTGGTACTGAGTCCCACTCATACACCAGTAAAGAGGCAATTCTATCCAGGCCTCAATTAATACCAGCTGGAGTGGTACTGAGTCCCACTCACGCACCAGTAAAGAGGCAATTCTATCCAGGCCTCTATGAATACCAGCTGGAGTGGTTCTGAGTCACACTCACACACCAGGAAAGAGCCAAATCAATCCAGACCTCTATTAATACCAGCTGGAGTGGTACTGAGTCCCACGCACACACCGGGAAAGAGGCAATTCAATCCAGACCTCTTAATACCAGCTGGAGTGGGACTGAGTCCCACTCACACACAAGGAAAGAGCCAATTCAAACCTGACCTCTATTAATACCAGCTGGAGTGGTACTGAGTCCCACTCACACACCAGGAAATAGGCAATTCAATCCAGACCTCTATTAATACCAGCTGGAGTGGTACTGAGTCCCACTCACACACCAGGAAAGAGGCAATTCAATCCAGACCTCGATAAATACCAGCTGGAGTGGGACTGAGTCCCACTCACACACCAGGAAAGAGCCAAATCAATCCAAACCTCTATTAATACGAGCTGGAGTGGAACTGAGTCCCACCCACACACCAGGAAAGAGGCAATTCAATCCAGGCCTCTATTAATACCAGCTGGAGTGGAACTGAGTCTCACTCACTCACCAGGGAAGAGCCATTTCCATCCAGGGCTCTATCTATAGCGACTGGAGTGGCACCGAGTCCCCCTCACACACCAGAAAGAGTCAATTTAAACCAGCCCTCTATTAATACCTGCTGGAGTGGTACTGAGTCCCACTGACTCACCAGGAAGGAGCCAATTCAATCCAGACCTCTATTAATACCAGCTGGATTGGTACTGAGTCCCACTGACTGACCAGGAAGGAGCCAATTCAATCCAGACCTCCATTAATACCAGCTGGATTGGTACTGAGTCCCACTGACTGACCAGGAAGGAGCCAATTCAATCCAGACCTCTATTAATACCAGCTGGAGTGGTACTGAGCCCCACTCACTCACCAGGAAGGAGCCAATTCAATCCAGACCTCTATTAGAACAAAGAACAAAGAAGAACAAAGATAATTACAGCACAGGAACAGGCCCTTCGGCCCTCCAAGCCTGCGCCGATCCAGATCCTCTCTCTAAACATGTCGCCTATTTTCTAAGGTTCTGTATCTCTTTTCTTCCTGCCCATTCATGTATCTGTCTAGATACATCTTAAAAGAATCCATCGTGCCCGCATCTACCACCTCCGCTGGCAATGCGTTCCAGGTGCCCACCACCCTCTGCGTAAAGAACTTTCCACGCATATCCCCCCTAAACTTTTCCCCTTTCACTTTGAACTCGTGTCCTCTAGTAATTGAAACCCCCACTCTGGGAAAAAGCCTCTTGCTATCCACCCTGTCTATACCTCTCATGATTTTGTACACCTCAATCAGGTCCCCCCTCAACCTCCGTCTTTCTAATGAAAATAATCCTAATCTGCTCAACCTCTCTTCATAGCTAGCGCCCTCCATACCAGGCAACATCCTTGTGAACCTCCTCTGCACCCTCTCCAAAGCATCCACATCCTTTTGATAATGTGGCGACCAGAACTGTACGCAGTATTCCAAATGTGGCCGAACCAAAGTCCTATACAACTGTAACATGACCTGCCAACTCTTGTACTCAATGCCCCGTCCGATGAAGGAAAGCATTCCGTATGCCTTCTTGACCACTCTATTTACCTGCGTTGCCACCTTCAGGGAACAGTGGACCTGAACACCCAAATCTCTCTGGACATCAATTTTCCCCAGGACTTTTCCATTTACTGTATAGTTCACTCTTGAATTGGATCTTCCAAAATGCATCACCTCGCATTTGCCCTGATTGAACTCCATCTGCCATTTCTCTGCCCAACTCTCCAATCTATCTATATTCTGCTGTATTCACTGACAGTCCCCTTCACTATCTGCTACTCCACCAATCTTAGTGTCGTCTGCAAATTTGCAAATCAGTCCACCTATACTTTCCTCCAAATCATTAATGTATATCACAAACAACAGTGGTCCCAGCACGGATCCCTGTGGAACACCACTGGTCACACGTCTCCATTTTGAGAAACTCCCTTCTACTGCTACTCTCTGTCTCCTGTTGCCCAGCCAGTTCTTTATCCATCTAGCTAGTACACCTTGGACCCCAAGCGCCTTCACTTTCTCCATCAGCCTGCCATGGGGAACCTTATCAAACGCCTTACTGAAGTCCATGTATATGACATCGACAGCCCTTCCCTCATCAATCAACTTTGTCACTTCCTCAAAGAATTCTATTAAGTTGGTAAGACATGACCTTCCCTGAACTGAGTCCCACTCACACACCAGGAAAGAGTCAATTCAAACCAGGCCTCTATTAACACCAGCTGGAGTGGAACTGAGCCCCACTCACACACCAGGGAAGAGCCATTTCGATCCAGATATCTACTAATGCCAGCTGGAGTGGCACTGAGTCCCACTGACTCACCAGGAAGGAGCCAATTCAATCCAGGTCTCTATTAATACCAGCTGGAGTGGTACTGAGTCCCACTCAATCACCAGGAAGGAGCCAAATCAATCCAGACCTCTATTAATACCAGCTGGAGTGGTACTGAGTCCCACTCACACACCAGGAAAGAGGCAATTCAATCCACACCTCGATAAATACCAGCTGGAGTGGGACTGAGTCCCTCTCACACACCAGGAAAGAGGCAATTCAATCCAGACCTCTATTAATACCAGCTGGAGTGGTACTGAGTCCCACTCACACACCAGGAAAGAGCCAAATCAATCCAGGTCTCTATTAATACCAGCTGGAGTGGTACTGAGTCCCACTCACACACCAGGAAAGAGGCAATTCAATCCAGACCTCTATTGATACCAGCTGGAGTGGTACTGAGTCCCACTCACACACCAGGAAAGAGGCAATTCAATCCAGACCTCGATAAATACCAGCTGGAGTGGGACTGAGTCCCACTCACACACCAGGAAAGAGCCAAATGAATCCAGACCTCTATTAATACCATCTGGAGTGGGACTGAGTCCCACTCACACACCAGGAAAGAGCCAATTCAATCCAGACCTCTACTAATACCAGCTGGAGTGAAACTGAGTCCCACTCACACACCAGGAAAGAGGCAATTCAATCCACACCTCGATAAATACCAGCTGGAGTGGGACTGAGTCCCACTCACACACCAGGAAAGAGCCAAATGAATCCAGACCTCTATTAATACCAGCTGGAGTGGGACTGAGTCCCACTCACACACCAGGAAAGAGCCAATTCAATCCAGGCCTCTACAAATACCAGCAGAAGTGGTACTGAGCCCCACTCACACACCAGTAAAGAGTCTATTCAATCCAGGCATCTATTAATACCAGCTGGAGTGGTACTGAGCCCCAGTCAAGCACCAGGAAAGAGCCATGTCAATCCAGGACTCTATTCAAAGCAGCTGGAGTGGAACTGAGTCCCCCACAAACACCAGGAAAGAGCCAAGTCAATCCAGGCCTCTATTCATACCAGCTGGAGAGGTACTGAGTCCCACTCACACACCAGGAAAGAGCCAATTCAATCCAGTCCTCTATTAATACCAGCTGGAGTAGTACTGAGTCCCACTCACTCACCAGGAAAGAGCCAATTCAATCCAGTCCTCTATTAATACCAGCTGGAGTGGTACTGAGCCCCACTCATCACCAGGAAGGAGCCAATTCAAACCAGACCTCTTTTAATACCAGCTGGAGTGGAACTGAGTCCGACTCACACACCAGGAAAGAGCCAATTAAATCCAGACCTCTATTAATACCAGCTGGAGTGGTACTGATCCGACTCACACACCAGGAAAGAGCCAAATCAATCCAGACCTCTATTAATACCAGCTGGAGTGGTACTGAGTCCCACACAAACACCAGGAAAGAGCCAAATCAATCTAGACCTCTATTAATACCAGCTGGAGTGGTACTGAGTCCCACTCACACACCAGGAAAGGGTCAATTCAATCCAGACCTCTATTAATACCAGCTGGAGTGGTACTGAGTCCCACACAAACACCAGGAAATAGCCAAATCAATGCAGACCTCTATTAATACCAGCTGGAGTGGGAATGAGTCCGACTCACACACCAGGAAAGAGCCAATTCAATCCAGACCTCTTAATACCAGCTGGAGTGGGACTGAGCCCCACTCACACACCAGCAATGAGCCAAGTCAATCCAGGCCTCTATTCATAACAGCGGGAGTGGAACTGAGTCCCCCACACACACCAGCAAAGAGCCAAGTCAAGCCAGGCCTCTATTAATACCAGCTGGAGAGGTACCGAGTCCCACTCACACACCAGGAAAGAGCCAATTAAATCCAGACCTCTATTAATACCAGCTGGAGTGTTACTGAGTCCCACTCACACACCAGGAAAGAGGCAATTCAATCCAGACCTCGATAAATACCAGCTGGAGTGGGACTGAGTCCCACTCACACACCAGGAAAGAGCCAAATGAATCCAGACCTCTATTAATACCATCTGGAGTGGGACTGAGTCCCACTCACACACCAGGAAAGAGCCAATTCAATCCAGACCTCTACTAATACCAGCTGGAGTGAAACTGAGTCCCACTCACACACCAGGAAAGAGGCAATTCAATCCACACCTCGATAAATACCAGCTGGAGTGGGACTGAGTCCCACTCACACACCAGGAAAGAGCCAAATGAATCCAGACCTCTATTAATACCAGCTGGAGTGGGACTGAGTCCCACTCACACACCAGGAAAGAGCCAATTCAATCCAGGCCTCTACAAATACCAGCAGAAGTGGTACTGAGCCCCACTCACACACCAGTAAAGAGTCTATTCAATCCAGGCATCTATTAATACCAGCTGGAGTGGTACTGAGCCCCAGTCAAGCACCAGGAAAGAGCCATGTCAATCCAGGACTCTATTCATAGCAGCTGGAGTGGAACTGAGTCCCCCACAAACACCAGGAAAGAGCCAAGTCAATCCAGGCCTCTATTCATACCAGCTGGAGAGGTACTGAGTCCCACTCACACACCAGGAAAGAGCCAATTCAATCCAGTCCTCTATTAATACCAGCTGGAGTAGTACTGAGTCCCACTCACTCACCAGGAAAGAGCCAATTCAATCCAGTCCTCTATTAATACCAGCTGGAGTGGTAATGAGCCCCACTCATCACCAGGAAGGAGCCAATTCAAACCAGACCTCTTTTAATACCAGCTGGAGTGGAACTGAGTCCGACTCACACACCAGGAAAGAGCCAATTAAATCCAGACCTCTATTAATACCAGCTGGAGTGGTACTGATCCGACTCACACACCAGGAAAGAGCCAAATCAATCCAGACCTCTATTAATACCAGCTGGAGTGGTACTGAGTCTCACACAAACACCAGGAAAGAGCCAAATCAATCTAGACCTCTATTAATACCAGCTGGAGTGGTACTGAGTCCCACTCACACACCAGGAAAGGGTCAATTCAATCCAGACCTCTATTAATACCAGCTGGAGTGGTACTGAGTCCCACACAAACACCAGGAAATAGCCAAATCAATGCAGACCTCTATTAATACCAGCTGGAGTGGGAATGAGTCCGACTCACACACCAGGAAAGAGCCAATTCAATCCAGACCTCTTAATACCAGCTGGAGTGGGACTGAGCCCCACTCACACACCAGCAATGAGCCAAGTCAATCCAGGCCTCTATTCATAACAGCGGGAGTGGAACTGAGTCCCCCACACACACCAGCAAAGAGCCAAGTCAAGCCAGGCCTCTATTAATACCAGCTGGAGAGGTACCGAGTCCCACTCACACACCAGGAAAGAGCCAATTAAATCCAGACCTCTATTAATACCAGCTGGAGTGTTACTGAGTCCCACTCACACACCAGGAAAGAGCCAATTCAATCCAGGCCTCTATTAATACCAGCTGGAGTGGGACTGAGCCCCACTCAATCACCAGGAAGGAGCCAATTTAATCCAGACCTCTATTAACACCAGCTGGAGTGGTACTGATTCCCACTCACTCACCAGTAGAGAGTCAATTCAATCCAGACCTATATTAATACCAGCTGGAGAGGTGCTGAGCCGCACTCTCACACCAGGAAGGAGCCAATTCAAACCAGACCTCTATTAATGTCAGCTGGAGTGGTACTGAGCTCCACTCATACAACAGGGAAGAGCCAATTCAATCCAGACCTCTATTAATACCAGCTGGAGTGGAACTGAACCCCACTCACTCACCAGGATGGAGCCAATTCAATCCAGACCTCTATTAATACCAGCTGGAGTGGTACTGAGTCCCACACAAACACCAGGAAAGAGCCAAATCAATCTAGACCTCTATTAATACCAGCTGGAGTGGTACTGAGTCCCACTCACACACCAGGAAAGGGTCAATTCAATCCAGACCTCTATTAATACCAGCTGGAGTGGTACTGAGTCCCACACAAACACCAGGAAAGAGCCAAATCAGTGCAGACCTCTATTAATACCAGCTGGAGTGGGACTGAGTCCGACTCACACACCAGGAAGGAGCCAATTCAAACCAGACCTCTATTAATACCAGCTGGAGTGGTACTGAGCCCCACTCACACACCAGCAAAGAGCCAAATCAATCCAGGCCTCTATTCATAACAGCGGGAGTGGAACTGAGTCCCCCACACACACCAGCAAAGAGCCAAGTCAAGCCAGGCCTCTATTAATACCAGCTGGAGAGGTACCGAGTCCCACTCACACACCAGGAAAGAGCCAAATGAATCCAGACCTCTATTAATACCAGCTGGAGTGGGACTGAGTCCCACTCACACACCAGGAAAGAGCCAATTCAATCCAGGCATCTACAAATACCAGCAGAAGTGGTACTGAGCCCCACTCACACACCAGTAAAGAGTCTATTCAATCCAGGCATCTATTAATACCAGCTGGAGTGGTACTGAGCCCCAGTCAAGCACCAGGAAGGAGCCAATTCAAACCAGACCTCTATTAATACCAGCTGGAGTGGTACTGAGCCCCACTCACACACCAGCAAAGAGCCAAGTCAATCCAGGCCTCTATTCATAACAGCGGGAGTGGAACTGAGTCCCCCACACACACCAGCAAAGAGCCAAGTCAAGCCAGGCCTCTATTAATACCAGCTGGAGAGGTACCGAGTCCCACTCACACACCAGGAAAGAGCCAAATGAATCCAGACCTCTATTAATACCAGCTGGAGTGGGACTGAGTCCCACTCACACACCAGGAAAGAGCCAATTCAATCCAGGCCTCATCAAATACCAGCAGAAGTGGTACTGAGCCCCACTCACACACCAGTAAAGAGTCTATTCAATCCAGGCATCTATTAATACCAGCTGGAGTGGTACTGAGCCCCAGTCAAGCACCAGGAAAGAGCCAAGTCAATCCAGGCCTCTATTCATACCAGCTGGAGAGGTACTGAGTCCCACTCACACACCAGGAAAGAGCCAATTCAATCCAGTCCTCTATTAATACCAGCTGGAGTGGTACTGAGTCCCACTCACTCACCAGGAAAGAGCCAATTCAATCCAGTCCTCTATTAATACCAGCTGGAGTGGTACTGAGCCCCACTCATCACCAGGAAGGAGCCAATTCAAACCAGACCTCTTTTAATACCAGCTGGAGTGGAACTGAGTCCGACTCACAGACCAGGAAAGAGCCAATTAAATCCAGACCTCTATTAATACCAGCTGGAGTGGTACTGAGTCCCACACAAACACCAGGAAAGAGCCAAATCAATCCAGACCTCTATTAATACCAGCTGGAGTGGTACTGAGTCCCACTCACACACCAGGAAAGGGTCAATTCAATCCAGACCTCTATTAATACCAGCTGGAGTGGTACTGAGTCCCACACAAACACCAGGAAATAGCCAAATCAATGCAGACCTCTATTAATACCAGCTGGAGTGGGACTGAGTCCGACTCACACACCAGGAAAGAGCCAATTCAATCCAGACCTCTTAATACCAGCTGGAGTGGGACTGAGCCCCACTCAATCACCAGGAAGGAGCCAATTCAAACCAGACCTCTATTAATACCAGCTGGAGTGGTACTGAGCCCCACTCACACACCAGCAATGAGCCAAGTCAATCCAGGCCTCTATTCATAACAGCGGGAGTGGAACTGAGTCCCCCACACACACCAGCAAAGAGCCAAGTCAAGCCAGGCCTCTATTAATACCAGCTGGAGAGGTACCGAGTCCCACTCACACACCAGGAAAGAGCCAATTAAATCCAGACCTCTATTAATACCAGCTGGAGTGTTACTGAGTCCCACTCACACACCAGGAAAGAGCCAATTCAATCCAGGCCTCTATTAATACCAGCTGGAGTGGGACTGAGCCCCACTCAATCACCAGGAAGGAGCCAATTTAATCCGGACCTCTATTAACACCAGCTGGAGTGGTACTGAGTCCCACTCACTCACCAGTAGAGAGTCAATTCAATCCAGACCTATATTAATACCAGCTGGAGAGGTGCTGAGCCGCACTCTCACACCAGGAAGGAGCCAATTCAAACCAGACCTCTATTAATGTCAGCTGGAGTGGTACTGAGCTCCACTCATACAACAGGGAAGAGCCAATTCAATCCAGACCTCTATTAATACCAGCTGGAGTGGAACTGAACCCCACTCACTCACCAGGATGGAGCCAATTCAATCCAGACCTCTATTAATACCAGCTGGAGTGGTACTGAGTCCCACACAAACACCAGGAAAGAGCCAAATCAATCTAGACCTCTATTAATACCAGCTGGAGTGGTACTGAGTCCCACTCACACACCAGGAAAGGGTCAATTCAATCCAGACCTCTATTAATACCAGCTGGAGTGGTACTGAGTCCCACACAAACACCAGGAAAGAGCCAAATCAGTGCAGAACTCTATTAATACCAGCTGGAGTGGGACTGAGTCCGACTCACACACCAGGAAAGAGCCAATTCAATCCAGACCTCTTAATACCAGCTGGAGTGGGACTGAGCCCCACTCAATCACCAGGAAGGAGCCAATTCAAACCAGACCTCTATTAATACCAGCTGGAGTGGTACTGAGCCCCACTCACACACCAGCAAAGAGCCAAGTCAATCCAGGCCTCTATTCATAACAGCGGGAGAGGAACTGAGTCCCCCACACACACCAGCAAAGAGCCAAGTCAAGCCAGGCCTCTATTAATACCAGCTGGAGAGGTACCGAGTCCCACTCACACACCAGGAAAGAGCCAATTAAATCCAGACCTCTATTAATACCAGCTGGAGTGTTACTGAGTCCCACTCACACACCAGGAAAGAGCCAATTCAATCCAGGCCTCTATTAATACCAGCTGGAGTGGGACTGAGCCCCACTCAATCACCAGGAAGGAGCCAATTTAATCCAGACCTCTATTAACACCAGCTGGAGTGGTACTGAGTCCCACTCACTCACCAGTAGAGAGTCAATTCAATCCAGACCTATATTAATACCAGCTGGTGAGGTGCTGAGCCGCACTCTCACACCAGGAAGGAGCCAATTCAAACCAGACCTCTATTAATGTCAGCTGGAGTGGTACTGAGCTCCACTCATACAACAGGGAAGAGCCAATTCAATCCAGACCTCTATTAATACCAGCTGGAGTGGAACTGAACCCCACTCACTCACCAGGATGGAGCCAATTCAAACCAGACCTCTATTAATACCAGCTGGAGTGGCACTGAGTCCCACTCACACACCAGGAAAGAGCCAATTCAATCCAGACCTCTATTAATACCAGCTGGAGAGGTACAGAGACCCCCACACACACCAGGAAAGAGCCAAGTCAATCCAGGTCTCTATTAATACCAGCTGGAGAGGTACTGAGTCCCACACACACAGCAGGAAAGAGTCAATTCAATCCAGGCCTCTATTAATACCAGCTGGATTGGAACTGAGTCCCACACACACACCAGGAAAGAGTCAATTCAATCCAGACCTCTATTCATACCAGCTGGAGTGGACCTGAGTCCCACTCACACACCAGGAAAGAGTCAATACAAACCAGGCCTCTATTAATACCAGCTGGATTGGAACTGAGTCCCACTCACACACCAGGAAAGAGCCAATTCAATCCAGACCTCTTAATACCAGCTGGAGTGGGACTGAGCCCCAGTCAATCACCAGGAAGGAGCCAAATCAATCCAGACCTCTATTGATACCAGCTGGAGTGGTACTAAGCCCCACTCACACACCAGTAAAGAGGCAATTCAATCCACACCTCGATAAATACCAGCTGGAGTGGGACTGAGTGCCACTCACACACCAGGAAAGAGGCAATTCAATCCACACCTCTATTAATACCAGCTGGAGTGGTTCTGAGCCCCACTCACACACCAGGAATGAGCCAATTCAATCCAGACCACTATTAATACCATCTGGAGTGGTACTGAGCCCCACTCCCACGCCAGGTCAGAGGCAATTCAATCCAGGTCTCTATTAATATCAGCTGGAGTGGCACTGAGTCTCACTGAAACACCAGGAAAGAGACAATTCAATCCAGACCACTATTAATACCAGCTGGTGTGGTACTGAGTCCCACTCACACACCAGGAAAGAGCCAAATCAATACAGAACACTATTAATACCAGCTGGAGTTGTGCTGGGTCCGGCTCACCCACCTGGTAAAAGCCAAGTCAAACCAGGCCTCTATTCATACCAGCTGGTGTGGTACTGAGTCTCACACACCCACAAGGAAAGAGCCAATTCAATCGAGACCTCTATTAATACCAGCTGGAGTGGTACTGAGTCCCACTCACTCACCAGGAAAGAGCCAATTCAATCCAGACCTCTATTAATACAAGCTGGTGTGGTACTGAGTCCCACTCACACAGCAGGATTGAGGCAATTCAATCCAGCTCTCTATGAATACCAGCTGGAGTGGTACTGATCCCCACTCACACACCAGGAAGGAGCCAATTCAAACCAATCCTCTTTTGATACCAGCTGGAGTGGTACTGAGCCCCACTCACACACCAGGAAAGAGCCAATTCAATCCAGACCTCTATTAACACCAGCTGGAGTGGTACCGAGACCCACTGACACACCAGGAAAGAGGCAATTAAATCCAGATCTCTATTAATACCAGCTGGAGTGGTACTGAGCCCCACTCACTCACCAAGAAAGAGCCAATTCAATCCAGACCTCTATTAATACCAGCTGGAGTGGTACTGAGCCCCACTCACTCACCAGGATGGAGCCAATTCAATCCAGACCTCTATTAATACAAGCTGGAGTGGTACTGAGTCCCACTCACACACCAAGAAAGAGCCAATTCAATCCAGACCTCTATTAATACCAGCTGGAGTGGTACTGAGTCCCACTCACTCACCAGGAAAGAGCCAATTCAATCCAGACCTCTATTAATACCAGCTGGAGTGGTACTGAGTCCCACTCACTCACCAGGAAAGAGCCAATTCAATCCAGACCTCTATTAATACAAGCTGGTGTGGTACTGAGTCCCACTCACACAGCAGGATTGAGGCAATTCAATCCAGCTCTCTATGAATACCAGCTGGAGTGGTACTGATCCCCACTCACACACCAGGAAGGAGCCAATTCAAACCAATCCTCTTTTGATACCAGCTGGAGTGGTACTGAGCCCCACTCACACACCAGGAAAGAGCCAATTCAATCCAGACCTCTATTAACACCAGCTGGAGTGGTACCGAGACCCACTGACACACCAGGAAAGAGGCAATTAAATCCAGGTCTCTATTAATACCAGCTGGAGTGGAACTGAGTCCCCCACACACACCAGGAAAGAGCCATGTCAATCCAGGTCTCTATTAATACCAGCTGGAGTGGAAATGAGTCCCACTCACACACCAGGAAAGAGTCAATTCAATCCAGACCTCTATTCATGCCAGCTGGAGTGGTACTGAGTCCCACACACACACCAGGAAAGAGCCAATTCAATCCAGACGTCTATTAATACCAGCTGGAGTGGTACTGAGTCCCACTCACTCACCAGTAGAAAGTCAATTCAATCCAGACCTCTTATTACCACCAGCTGGAGAGGTACTGAGTCCCACTCACACACCAGGAAAGAGCCAATTCAATCCAGACCTCTATTAATACCAGCTGGAGAGGTACAGAGACCCCCACACACACCAGGAAAGAGCCAAGTCAATCCAGGCCTCTAGTAATACCAGCTGGAGAGGTACTGAGTCCCACACACACAGCAGGAAAGAGTCAATTCAATCCAGGCCTCTATTAATACCAGCTGGATTGGAACTGAGTCCCACACACACACCAGGAAAGAGTCAATTCAATCCAGACCTCTATTCATACCAGCTGGAGTGGACCTGAGTCCCACTCACACACCAGGAAAGAGTCAATACAAACCAGGCCTCTATTAATACCAGCTGGATTGGAACTGAGTCCCACTCACACACCAGGAAAGAGCCAATTCAATCCAGACCTCTTAATACCAGCTGGAGTGGGACTGAGCCCCAGTCAATCACCAGGAAGGAGCCAAATCAATCCAGACCTCTATTGATACCAGCTGGAGTGGTACTAAGCCCCACTCACACACCAGTAAAGAGGCAATTCAATCCACACCTCGATAAATACCAGCTGGAGTGGGACTGAGTGCCACTCACACACCAGGAAAGAGGCAATTCAATCCACACCTCTATTAATACCAGCTGGAGTGGTTCTGAGCCCCACTCACACACCAGGAATGAGCCAATTCAATCCAGACCACTATTAATACCAGCTGGAGTGGTACTGAGCCCCACTCCCACGCCAGGTCAGAGGCAATTCAATCCAGGTCTCTATTAATATCAGCTGGAGTGGCACTGAGTCTCACTGAAACACCAGGAAAGAGCCAAATCAATACAGATCACTATTAATACCAGCTGGAGTTGTGCTGGGACCGACTCACCCACCTGGTAAAAGCCAAGTCAAACCAGGCCTCTATTCATACCAGCTGGTGTGGTACTGAGTCTCACACACCCACAAGGAAAGAGCCAATTCAATCGAGACCTCTATTAATACCAGCTGGAGTGGTACTGAGTCCCACTCACTCACCAGGAAAGAGCCAATTCAATCCAGACCTCTATTAATACCAGCTGGAGTGGTACTGAGCCCCACTCACTCACCAAGAAAGAGCCAATTCAATCCAGACCTCTATTAATACCAGCTGGAGTGGTACTGAGCCCCACTCACTCACCAGGATGGAGCCAATTCAATCCAGACCTCTATTAAAACAAGCTGGAGTGGTACTGAGTCCCACTCACACACCAAGAAAGAGCCAATTCAATCCAGACCTCTATTAATACCAGCTGGAGTGGTACTGAGTCCCACTCACTCACCAGGAAAGAGCCAATTCAATCCAGACCTCTATTAATACCAGCTGGAGTGGTACTGAGTCCCACTCACTCACCAGGAAAGAGCCAATTCAATCCAGACCTCTATTAATACAAGCTGGTGTGGTACTTAGTCCCACTCACACAGCAGGATTGAGGCAATTCAATCCAGCTCTCTATGAATACCAGCTGGAGTGGTACTGATCCCCACTCACACACCAGGAAGGAGCCAATTCAAACCAATCCTCTTTTGATACCAGCTGGAGTGGTACTGAGCCCCACTCACACACCAGGAAAGAGCCAATTCAATCCAGACCTCTATTAACACCAGCTGGAGTGGTACCGAGACCCACTGACACACCAGGAAAGAGGCAATTAAATCCAGGTCTCTATTAATACCAGCTGGAGTGGAACTGAGTCCCCCACACACACCAGGAAAGAGCCAAGTCAATCCAGGTCTCTATTAATACCAGCTGGAGTGGAAATGAGTCCCACTCACACACCAGGAAAGAGTCAATTCAATCCAGACCTCTATTCATGCCAGCTGGAGTGGTACTGAGTCCCACACACACACCAGGAAAGAGCCAATTCAATCCAGACGTCTATTAATACCAGCTGGAGAGGTACTGAGTCCCACTCACTCACCAGTAGAAAGTCAATTCAATCCAGACCTCTTATTACCACCAGCTGGAGAGGTACTGAGTCCCACTCACACACCAGGAAAGAGGCAATTCAATCCACACCTCGATAAATACCAGCTGGAGTGGGACTGAGTCCCTCTCACACACCAGGAAAGAGGCAATTCAATCCAGACCTCTATTAATACCAGCTGGAGTGGTACTGAGTCCCGCTCACACACCAGGAAAGAGCCAAATCAATCCACGTCTCTATTAATACCAGCTGGAGTGGTACTGAGTCCCACTCACACACCAGGAAAGAGGCAATTCAATCCAGACCTCTATTGATACCAGCTGGAGTGGTACTGAGTCCCACTCACACACCAGGAAAGAGGCAATTCAATCCAGACCTCGATAAATACCAGCTGGAGTGGGACTGAGTCCCACTCACACACCAGGAAGAGCCAAATGAATCCAGACCTCTATTAATACCAGCTGGAGTGGGACTGAGTCCCACTCACACACCAGGAAAGCGCCAATTCAATCCAGACCTCTACTAATACCAGCTGGAGTGAAACTGAGTCCCACTCACACACCAGGAAAGAGGCAATTCAATCCACACCTCGATAAATACCAGCTGGAGTGGGACTGAGTCTCACTCACACACCAGGGAAGAGCCATTTCGATCCAGGGCTCTATCTATAGCGACTGCAGTGGCACCGAGTCCCCCTCACACACCAGAAAGAGTCAATTTAAACCAGCCCTCTATGAATACCAGCTGGAGTGGTACTGAGTCCCACTGACTCACCAGGAAGGAGCCAATTCAATCCAGACCTCTATTAATACCAGCTGGAGTGGTACTGAGCCCCACTCACTCACCAGGAAGGAGCCAATTCAATCCAGACCTCTATTAATACCAGCTGGAGTGGTACTGAGTCCCAATCACTCATCAGTAAAGAGTCAATTCAATCCAAACCTCTTATTAACACCAGCCGGAGAGGTACTGAGTCTCACTCACACACCAGAAAAAAGCCAATTCAATCCAGGCCTCTACGAATACCAGCAGAAGTGGTACTGAGCCCCACTCACACACCAGTAAAGAGTCTATTCAATCCAGGCATCTATTAATACCAGCTGGAGTGGTACTGAGCCCAACTCAAGCACCAGGAAAGAGCCATGTCAATCCAGGACTCTATTCATAGCAGCTGGAGTGGAACTGAGTCCCCCACAAACACCAGGAAAGAGCCAAGTCAATCCAGGCCTCTATTCATACCAGCTGGAGAGGTACTGAGTCCCACTCACACACCAGGAAAGAGCCAATTCAATCCAGTCCTCTATTAATACCAGCTGGAGTGGTACTGAGTCCCACTCACTCACCAGGAAAGAGCCAATTCAATCCAGTCCTCTATTAATACCAGCTGGAGTGGTACTGAGCCCCACTCATCACCAGGAAGGAGCCAATTCAAACCAGACCTCTTTTAATACCAGCTGGAGTGGAACTGAGTCCGACTCACACACCAGGAAAGAGCCAATTAAATCCAGACCTCTATTAATACCAGCTGGAGTGGTACTGAGTCCCACACAAACACCAGGAAAGAGCCAAATCAATCTAGACCTCTATTAATACCAGCTGGAGTGGTACTGAGTCCCACTCACACACCAGAAAGGGTCAATTCAATCCAGACCTCTATTAATACCAGCTGGAGTGGTACTGAGTCCCACACAAACACCAGGAAAGAGCCAAATCAATGCAGACCTCTATTAATACCAGCTGGAGTGGGACTGAGTCCGACTCACACACCAGGAAAGAGCCAATTCAATCCAAACCTCTTAATACCAGCTGGAGTGGGACTGAGCCCCACTCAATCACCAGGAAGGAGCCAATTCAAACCAGACCTCTATTAATACCAGCTGGAGTGGTACTGAGCACCACTCACACACCAGCAAAGAGCCAAGTCAATCCAGGCCTCTATTCATAACAGCGGGAGTGGAACTGAGTCCCCCACACACACCAGCAAAGAGCCAAGTCAAGCCAGGCCTCTATTAATACCAGCTGGAGAGGTACCGAGTCCCACTCACACACCAGGAAAGAGCCAATTAAATCCAGACCTCTATTAATACCAGCTGGAGTGTTACTGAGTCCCACTCACACACCAGGAAAGAGCCAATTCAATCCAGGCCTCTATTAATACCAGCTGGAGTGGGACTGAGCCCCACTCAATCACCAGGAAGGAGCCAATTTAATCCAGACCTCTATTAACACCAGCTGGAGTGGTACTGAGTCCCACTCACTCACCAGTAGAGAGTCAATTCAATCCAGACCTATATTAATACCAGCTGGAGAGGTGCTGAGCCGCACTCTCACACCAGGAAGGAGCCAATTCAAACCAGACCTCTATTAATGTCAGCTGGAGTGGTACTGAGCTCCACTCATACAACAGGGAAGAGCCAATTCAATCCAGACCTCTATTAATACCAGCTGGAGTGGAACTGAACCCCACTCACTCACCAGGATGGAGCCAATTCAATCCAGACCTCTATTAATACCAGCTGGAGTGGTACTGAGTCCCACACAAACACCAGGAAAGAGCCAAATCAATCTAGACCTCTATTAATACCAGCTGGAGTGGTACTGAGTCCCACTCACACACCAGGAAAGGGTCAATTCAATCCAGACCTCTATTAATACCAGCTGGAGTGGTACTGAGTCCCACACAAACACCAGGAAAGAGCCAAATCAATGCAGACCTCTATTAATACCAGCTGGAGTGGGACTGAGTCCGACTCACACACCAGGAAAGAGCCAATTCAATCCAGACCTCTTAATACCAGCTGGAGTGGGACTGAGTCCCACTCACACACCAGGAAAGAGCCAATTCAATCCAGACCTCTATTAATACCAGCTGGAGAGGTACAGAGACCCCCACACACACCAGGAAAGAGCCAAGTCAATCCAGGCCTCTATTAATACCAGCTGGAGAGGTACTGAGTCCCACACACACAGCAGGAAAGAGTCAATTCAATCCAGGCCTCTATTAATACCAGCTGGATTGGAACTGAGTCCCACACACACACCAGGAAAGAGTCAATTCAATCCAGACCTCTATTCATACCAGCTGGAGTGGACCTGAGTCCCACTCACACACCAGGAAAGTGTCAATACAAACCAGGCCTCTATTAATACCAGCTGGATTGGAACTGAGTCCCACTCACACACCAGGAAAGAGCCAATTCAATCCAGACCTCTTAATACCAGCTGGAGTGGGACTGAGCCCCAGTCAATCACCAGGAAGGAGCCAAATCAATCCAGACCTCTATTGATACCAGCTGGAGTGGTACTAAGCCCCACTCACACACCAGTAAAGAGGCAATTCAATCCACACCTCGATAAATACCAGCTGGAGTGGGACTGAGTGCCACTCACACACCAGGAAAGAGGCAATTCAATCCACACCTCTATTAATACCAGCTGGAGTGGTTCTGAGCCCCACTCACACACCAGGAATGAGCCAATTCAATCCAGACCACTATTAATACCAGCTGGAGTGGTACTGAGCCCCACTCCCACGCCAGGTCAGAGGCAATTCAATCCAGGTCTCTATTAATATCAGCTGGAGTGGCACTGAGTCTCACTGAAACACCAGGAAAGAGACAACTCAATCCAGACCACTATTAATACCAGCTGGTGTGGTACTGAGTCCCACTCACACACCAGGAAAGAGCCAAATCAATACAGAACACTATTAATACCAGCTGGAGTTGTGCTGGGTCCGACTCACCCACCTGGTAAAAGCCAAGTCAAACCAGGCCTCTATTCATACCAGCTGGTGTGGTACTGAGTCTCACACACCCACAAGGAAAGAGCCAATTCAATCGAGACCTCTATTAATACCAGCTGGAGTGGTACTGAGTCCCACTCACTCACCAGGAAAGAGCCAATTCAATCCAGACCTCTATTAATACAAGCTGGTGTGGTACTGAGTCCCACTCACACAGCAGGATTGAGGCAATTCAATCCAGCTCTCTATGAATACCAGCTGGAGTGGTACTGATCCCCACTCACACACCAGGAAGGAGCCAATTCAAACCAATCCTCTTTTGATACCAGCTGGAGTGGTACTGAGCCCAACTCACACACCAGGAAAGAGCCAATTCAATCCAGACCTCTATTAACACCAGCTGGAGTGGTACCGAGACCCACTGACACACCAGGAAAGAGGCAATTAAATCCAGATCTCTATTAATACCAGCTGGAGTGGTACTGAGCCCCACTCACTCACCAAGAAAGAGCCAATTCAATCCAGACCTCTATTAATACCAGCTGGAGTGGTACTGAGCCCCACTCACTCACCAGGATGGAGCCAATTCAATCCAGACCTCTATTAATACAAGCTGGAGTGGTACTGAGTCCCACTCACACACCAAGAAAGAGCCAATTCAATCCAGACCTCTATTAATACCAGCTGGAGTGGTACTGAATCCCACTCACTCACCAGGAAAGAGCCAATTGAATCCAGACCTCTATTAATACCAGCTGGAGTGGTACTGAGTCCCACTCACTCACCAGGAAAGAGCCAATTCAATCCAGACGTCTATTAATACAAGCTGGTGTGGTACTGAGTCCCACTCACACAGCAGGATTGAGGCAATTCAATCCAGCTCTCTATGAATACCAGCTGGAGTGGTACTGATCCCCACTCACACACCAGGAAGGAGCCAATTCAAACCAATCCTCTTTTGATACCAGCTGGAGTGGTACTGAGCCCCACTCACACACCAGGAAAGAGCCAATTCAATCCAGACCTCTATTAACACCAGCTGGAGTGGTACCGAGACCCACTGACACACCAGGAAAGAGGCAATTAAATCCAGGTCTCTATTAATACCAGCTGGAGTGGAACTGAGTCCCCCACAAACACCAGGAAAGAGCCAAGTCAATCCAGGTCTCTATTAATACCAGCTGGAGTGGAAATGAGTCCCACTCACACACCAGGAAAGAGTCAATTCAATCCAGACCTCTATTCATGCCAGCTGGAGTGGTACTGAGTCCCACACACACACCAGGAAAGAGCCAATTCAATCCAGACGTCTATTAATACCAGCTGGAGTGGTACTGAGTCCCACTCACTCACCAGTAGAAAGTCAATTCAATCCAGACCTCTTATTACCACCAGCTGGAGAGGTACTGAGTCCCACTCACACACCAGGAAAGAGTCAATTCAAACCAGACCTCTATTAATACCAGCTGGAGTGGTACTGAGTCCCACTCACTCACCAGTAGAAAGTCAATTCAATCCAGACCTCTTATTACCACCAGCTGGAGAGGTACTGAGTCCCACTCATTCACCAGGAAGGAGCCAATTCAAACCAGACCTCTATTAATACCAGCGGGAGTGGAACTGAGCCCCACTCACTCACCAGGAAGGGGCCAGTTCAATCCAGACCTCTATTAATACCAGCTGGAGTGGTACTGAGTCCCACTCACTCAACAGGATGGAGCCAATTCAATCCAGACCTCTATTAATACCAGCTGGAGTGGTACTGAGCCCCACTCACTCACCAGGAAAGAGCCAATTCAATCCAGACGTCTATTAATACCAGCTGGAGTGGTACTGAGTCCCAATCACACACCAGCAAAGAGGCAATTCAATCCAGGTCTCTATGACTACCAGCAGGAGTGATACTGAGCCCCACTCAAACACCAGGAAAGCGCCAAATCAATCCAGATCTCTATTAATACCAGCTGGAGTGGTACTGAGACCCCAAACACACCAGCAAAGAGCCAAGTCAATCCAGGCCTCTATTAATACCAGCTGGAGTGGTACTGAGTCCCACTCACACACCAGGAAAGAGTCAATTCAATCCAGACCTCTATTCATACCAGCTGGAGTGGAACTGAGTCCCCCACACACACCAGGAAAGAGCCAAGTCAATCCAGGCCTCTATTAATACCAGCTGGAGTGGTACTGAGTCCCACTCACACACCAGGAAAGAGCCAATTCAATCCAGACGTCTATTATTACCAGCTGGAGTGGTACTGAGTCCCACTCACTCACCAGTAGAAAGTCAATTCAATCCAGACCTCTTATTACCACCAGCTGGCGAGGTACTGAGTCCCACGCACACACCAGGAAAGAGTCAATTCAAACCAGACCTCTATTAATACCAGCTGGAGTGGTACTGAGTCCCTCTCAAACACCAGGAAAGAGCCAATTCAATCCAGACGTCTATTAATACAAGCTGGAGTGGAACTGAGCCCCACGCACACACCAGGAAAGAGTCAATTCAATCCACACCTCGATAAATACCAGCTGGAGTGGGGCTGAGTCCCTCGCACACACCAGGAAAGCGCCAATTCAATCCAGACCTCTATTAATACCAGCTGGAGTGGTACTGTGTCCAACTCACTCACAAGGATGGAGCCAATTCAATCCGTTCCTCTATTATTACCAGCTGGAGTGGTACTGAGCCCCACTCACACACCAGGAAAGAGTCAATTCACTCCAGACCTCTATTAATACCAGCTGGAGTTGTGCTGAGTCCGACCCACACACCAGGAAAGAGCCAATTCAATCCAGACGTCTATTAATACCAGCTGGAGTGGCACTGAGACCGACTCACACACCAGGAAAGAGTCAATTCAATCCACACCTCGATAAATACCAGCTGGTGTGGGACTGAGTCCCTCTCACACACCAGGAAGGAGCCAATTCAATCCAGACCTCTATTAACACCAGCTGGAGTGGTACTGAGCCCCACTCACTCACCAGGAAAGAGCCAATTCAATCCAGACGTCTATTAATACCAGCTGGAGTGGTACTGAGTCCCAATCACACACCAGCAAAGAGGCAATTCAATCCAGGTCTCTATGACTACCAGCTGGAGTGATACTGAGCCCCACTCAAACACCAGGAAAGCGCCAAATCAATCCAGATCTCTATTAATACCAGCTGGAGTGGTACGGAGACCCCAAACACACCAGGAAAGAGCCAAGTCAATCCAGGCCTCTATTAATACCAGCTGGAGTGGTACTGAGTCCCACTCACACACCAGGAAAGAGTCAATTCAATCCAGACCTCTATTCATACCAGCTGGAGTGGAACTGAGTCCCCCACACACACCAGGAAAGAGCCAAGTCAATCCAGGCCTCTATTAATACCAGCTGGAGTGGTACTGAGTCCCACTCACACACCAGGAAAGAGCCAATTCAATCCAGACGTCTATTATTACCAGCTGGAGTGGTACTGAGTCCCACTCACTCACCAGTAGAAAGTCAATTCAATCCAGACCTCTTATTACCACCAGCTGGAGAGGTACTGAGTCCCACGCACACACCAGGAAAGAGTCAATTCAAACCAGACCTCTATTAATACCAGCTGGAGTGGTACTGAGTCCCACTCAAACACCAGGAAAGAGCCAATTCAATCCAGACGTCTATTAATACCAGCTGGAGTGGAACTGAGCCCCACGCACACACCAGGAAAGAGTCAATTCAATCCACACCTCGATAAATACCAGCTGGAGTGGGGCTGAGTCCCTCTCACACACCAGGAAAGCGCCAATTCAATCCAGACCTCTATTAAGCCAGCTGGAGTGGTACTGTGTCCAACTCACTCACAAGGATGGAGCCAATTCAATCCATTCCTCTATTATTACCAGCTGGAGTGGTACTGAGCCCCACTCACACACCAGGAAAGAGTCAATTCAATCCAGACCTCTATTAATACCAGCTGGAGTTGTGCTGAGTCCGACCCACACACCAGGAAAGAGCCAATTCAATCCAGACGTCTATTAATACCAGCTGGAGTGGCACTGAGACCGACTCACACACCAGGAAAGAGTCAATTCAATCCACACCTCGATAAATACCAGCTGGTGTGGGACTGAGTCCCTCTCACACACCAGGAAAGAGCCAATTCAATCCAGACCTCTATTAATACCAGCTGGAGTGGGACTGAGCCCCACTCAATCACCAGGAAGGAGCCAATTCAATCCAGACCTCTATTAACACCAGCTGGAGTGGTACTGAGTCCCACTCACTCACCAGTAGAAAGTCAATTCAATCCAGACCTCTTATTAACACCAGCTGGAGAGGTACTGAGTCCCACTCACACACCAGGAAAGAGGCAATTCAAACCAGACCTCTATTAATACCTGCTGGAGTGGTACTGAGCCCCACTCACTCACCAGGAAAGAGGCCATTCAATCCAGACCTCTTATTAACACCAGCTGGAGAGGTACTGAGTCCCACTCACACACCAGGAAAGAGTCAATTCAATCCAGACCTCTATTAATACCAGCTGGAGTGGACCTGAGTCCCACTCACACACCAGGAAAGAGTCAATTCAAACCAGGCCTCTATTAATACCAGCTGGAGTGGAAGTGAGTCCCACACACACACCAGGAAAGACCCAATTCAATCCAGACATCTATTAATACCAGCTGGAGTGGTACTGAGCCCCTCTCACTCACCAGGATTGAGCCAATTCAATCCAGACCTCTATTAATACCAGCTGGAGTGGTACTGAGCCCCTCTCACTCACCAGGATGGAGCCAATTCAATCCAAGCCTCTATTAATACCAGCTGGAGTGGTACTGATTCCCACTCATTCACCAGGAAGGAGCCAATTCAAACCAGACCTCTATTAATAGCAGCTGGAGTGGTACTGAGTCCCACTCACTCACCAGGAAAGAGTCAATTCAATCCAGACCTCTATTAATACGAGCTGGAGTGGTACTGAGTCCCACTCACGCACCAGGAAAGAGTCAATTCAATCCAGACCTCTATTAATACCAGCTGCAGTGGTACTGAGCCCCACTCAAACACCAGGAAAGCGCCAAATCAATCCAGACCTCTATTAATACCAGCTGGAGAGGTACTGAGTCCCACTCACACACCAGGAAAGAGTCAATTCAATCCAGACCTCTATTAATACCAGCTGGAGAGGTACTGAGTCCCACTCACACACCAGGAAAGAGCCAATTCAATCCACACCTCGATAAATACCAGCTGGAGTGGGACTGAGTCCCTCTCACACACCAGGAAAGAGCCAATTCAATCCAGACCTCTTAATACCAGCTGGAGTGGTACTGAGTCCCACTCACTCACCAGTAGAAAGTCAATTTAATCCAGACACCTTGTTAACACCAGCTGGAGAGGTACTGAGCCCCTGTCACGCACCAGGAAATGCCAATTCAATCCAGACCTCTATTCATACCAGCTGGAGTGGGACTGAGCCGCACTCACACACCAGGGAAGAGTCAATTCAAACCAGGTCTCTATTAGTACCAGCTGGAGTGTGACTGAGCCCCACTCACTCACTAGGAAGGAGCCAATTCAAACCAGGTCTCTATTAATACCAGCTGGAGTGTGACTGAGCCCCACTCACTCACCAGGAAGGAGCCAATTCAAACCAGACATCTATTAATAACAGCTGGAGTGGTACTGAGCCCCACTCACACACCAGGAAAGAGCCAATTCAATCCAGACCTCTATTAATACCAGCTGGAGTGGTACTGAGCCCCTCTCACTCTCCAGGATGGAGCCAATACAATCCAGACCTCTATTAATACCAGCTGGAGTGGGACTGAGTCCCTATCACACACCAGCAAAGAGCCATTTCAATCCAGGCCTCTATTAATACCAGCTGGAGTGGCACTGAGTCCCACTCAAACACCAGGAAAGAGTCAATTCAATCCAGGCCTCTATTAATACCAGCTGGAGTGGTACTGAGTACCACTCAAACACCAGCAAAGAGCCATTTCAATCCAGGTATCTATGAATACCAGCTGGAGTGGCACTGAGTCCCACTCACACATCAGGAAAGATGCAATTCAATCCAGACCTCTATTAATACCAGCTGGAGTGGTACTGAGCCCCACTGACTCACCAGGAAGGAGCCAATTCAATCCAGACCTCTATTAATACCAGCTGGAGTGGCACTGAGTCCCACTCACACAGCAGGAAAGAGGCAATTCAATCCAGACCACTATTAATGCCACCTGGAGTGGTACTGAGTCCCACTCACACACCAGGATAGAGCCAATTCAATCCACACCTCTATAAATACCAGCTGGAGTGGGACGAAGCCCCACTCACACACCAGGATAGAGCCAATTCAATCCAGACCTCTATTAATACCAGCTGGAGTGGGACTAAGCCCCACTCACACACCAGGATAGAGCCAATTCAATCCAGACCTCTATAAATACCAGCTGGAGTGGTACTGAGTCCCACTCACTCACCAGGAAAGAGGAAATTCAATCCAGGTCTCTATTAATACCAGCTGGAATGGTACTGAGTCCCACTCAAACACCAGGAAAGAGCCAAATCCATCCAGACCTCTATTAATACCAGCTGGAGTTGAACTGAGTCCCACTCACACACCAGGGAAGAGCCATTTCAATCCATGCCTCTATTAATACCAGCTGGAGTGGTACTGAGCCCCACTCACACACCAGGGAAAAGCCATTCCAATCCAGGCCTCTATTTATAGCAACTAAAGTGGTACTGAGTCCCTATCACACACCAGCAAAGAGGCAATTCAATCCAGGTCTCTATGAATATCAGCTGGTGTGGTACTGAGCCCCACTCACTCACCAGGAAAGAGCCAATTCAATCCAGACCTCTATTAATACCAGCTGGAGAGGTACTGAATCCCACTCACACACCAGGAAAGAGTCAATTCAATCCAGACCTCTATTAATACCAGCTGGAGTTGTGCTGGGTCCGACTCACACACCAGGAAAGAGCCAATTCAATCCAGACGTCTATTAATACCAGCTGGAGTGGACCTGAGTCCCACTCACACACCAGGAAAGAGCCAATTCAATCCACACCTCGATAAATACCAGCTGGAGTGGGACTGAGTCCCTCTCACACACCAGGAAAGAGCCAATTCAATCCAGACCTCTATTAATACCAGCTGGAGTGGGACTGAGTCCCACTCACTCACCAGTAGAAAGTCAATTCAATCCAGACCTCTTATTAACACCAGCTGGAGAGGTACTGAGTCCCACTCACACACCAGGAAAGAGGCAATTCAAACCAGACCTCTATTAATACCAGCTGGAGTGGTACTGAACCCCACTCACTCACCAGGAAAGAGGCAATTCAATCCAGGCCTCGATAAAAACCAGCTGGAGTGGCACTGAGTCCGAATCACACGCCAGGAAAGAGGCAATTCAATCCTTATCTCTATTAATACCAGCTGGAGTGGTACTGAGCCCCTGTCACGCACCAGGAAAGTGCCAATTCAATCCAGGCCTCTATTAATACCGGCTGGAGTGGACCTGAGTCCCACTCACACACCAGGAAAGAGTCAATTCAATCCAGACCTCTATTAATACCAGCTGGAGTGGACCTGAGTCGCACTCACACACCAGGGAAGAGCCAAGTCAATCCAGACCTCTATTAATACAAACTGGAGTGGTACTGAGTCCCACTCACTCACCAGGAAAGAGTCAATTCAATCCAGGCCTCTATTAATACCAGCTGGAGTGGACCTGAGTCGCACTCACACACCAGGGAAGAGCCAAGTCAATCCAGACCTCTATTAATACAAACTGGAGAGGTACTGAGTCCCACACACACACCAGGAAAGAGTCAATTCAATCCAGACCTCTATTAATACCAGCTGGAGTTGTGCTGGGTCCGACTCACACACCAGGAAAGAGCCAATTCAATCCAGACGTCTATTAATACCAGCTGGAGTGGCACTGAGTCCCACTCAAACACCAGGAAAGAGTCAATTCAATCCAGGCCTCTATTAATACCAGCTGGAGTGGTACTGAGTACCACTCAAACACCAGCAAAGAGCCATTTCAATCCAGGTATCTATGAATACCAGCTGGAGTGGCACTGAGTCCCACTCACACATCAGGAAAGATGCAATACAATCCAGACCTCTATTAATACCAGCTGGAGTGGTACTGAGCCCCACTGACTCACCAGGAAGGAGCCAATTCAATGCAGACCTCTATTAATACCAGCTGGAGTGGCACTGAGTCCCACTCACACACCAGGATAGAGCCAATTCAATCCACACCTCTATAAATACCAGCTGGAGTGGGACGAAGCCCCACTCCCACACCAGGATAGAGCCAATTCAATCCAGACCTCTATTAATACCAGCTGGAGTGGAACTAAGCCCCACTCACACACCAGGATAGAGCCAATTCAATCCAGAACTCTATAAATACCAGCTGGAGTGGTACTGAGTCCCACTCACTCACCAGGAAAGAGTCAATTCAATCCAGGTCTCTATTAATACCAGCTGGAATGGTACTGACTCCCACTCAAACACCAGGAAAGAGCCAAATCCATCCAGACCTCTATTAATACCAGCTGGAGTGGAACTGAGTCCCACTCACACACCAGGGAAGAGCCATTTCAATCCATGCCTCTATTAATACCAGCTGGAGTGGTACTGAGCCCCACTCACACACCAGGGAAAAGCCATTCCAATCCAGGCCTCTATTTATAGCAACTAAAGTGGTACTGAGTCCCTATCACACACCAGCAAAGAGGCAATTCAATCCAGGTCTCTATTAATACCAGCTGGAGTGGTACTGAGTCCCACTCACACATCAGGAAAGATGCAATTCAATCCAGACCTCTATTAATACCAGCTGGAGTGGAACTGAGTCCCACTCACACACCAGGGAAGAGCCAAATCAATCCAGACCTCTATTAATACCAGCTGGAGTGGTACTGAGTCCCACTCAAACACCAGGGAAGAGCCAAATCAATCCAGACCTCTATTAATACCAGCTGGAGTTGTGCTGGGTCCGACTCACACACCAGGAAAGAGCCAATTCAATCCAGACGTCTATTAATACCAGCTGGAGTGGACCTGAGTCCCACTCACACACCAGGAAAGAGCCAATTCAATCCACACCTCGATAAATACCAGCTGGAGTGGGACTGAGTCCCTCTCACACACCAGGAAAGAGCCAATTCAATCCAGACCTCTATTAATACCAGCTGGAGTGGTACTGAGTCTCACTCACTCACCAGTAGAAAGTCAATTCAATCCAGACCTCTTATTAACACCAGCTGGAGAGGTACTGAGTCCCACTCACACACCAGGAAAGAGGCAATTCAAACCAGACCTCTATTAATACCAGCTGGAGTGGTACTGAGCCCCACTCACTCACCAGGAAAGAGGCAATTCAATCCAGGCCTCGATAAAAACCAGCTGGAGTGGCACTGAGTCCGAATCACACGCCAGGAAAGAGGCAATTCAATCCTTATCTCTATTAATACCAGCTGGAGTGGTACTGAGCCCCTGTCACGCACCAGGAAAGTGCCAATTCAATCCAGGCCTCTATTAATACCGGCTGGAGTGGACCTGAGTCCCACTCACACACCAGGAAAGAGTCAATTCAATCCAGACCTCTATTAATACCAGCTGGAGTGGACCTGAGTCCCACTCACACACCAGGAAAGAGTCAATTCAATCCAGACCTCTATTAATACAAACTGGAGTGGTACTGAGTCCCACTCACTCACCAGGAAAGAGTCAATTCAATCCAGGCCTCTATTAATACCAGCTGGAGTGGTACTGAGTCCCTATCACACACCAGGAAAGAGTCAATTCAATCCAGGCCTCTATTAATACCAGCTGGAGTGGTACTGAGTCCCACTCACTCACCAGGAAAGAGTCACTTCAATCCAGGCCTCTATTAGTACAAGCTGGAGTGGTACTGAGTCCCACTCACTCACCAGGAAAGAGTCAATTCAATCCAGGTCTCTATGAATACCAGCTGTAGTGGTACTGAGTCCCACTCAAACACCAGGAAAGAGTCAAATCAATCCAGACCTCTATTAATACCAGCTGGAGTGGTACTGAGTCCCACTCAAACACCAGGGAAGAGCCAAATCAATCCAGACCTCTATTAATACCAGCTGGAGTTGTGCTGGGTCCGACTCACACACCAGGAAAGAGCCAATTCAATCCAGACGTCTATTAATACCAGCTGGAGTGGACCTGAGTCCCACTCACACACCAGGAAAGAGCCAATTCAATCCACACCTCGATAAATACCAGCTGGAGTGGGACTGAGTCCCTCTCACACACCAGGAAAGAGCCAATTCAATCCAGACCTCTATTAATACCAGCTGGAGTGGTACTGAGTCTCACTCACTCACCAGTAGAAAGTCAATTCAATCCAGACCTCTTATTAACACCAGCTGGAGAGGTACTGAGTCCCACTCACACACCAGGAAAGAGGCAATTCAAACCAGACCTCTATTAATACCAGCTGGAGTGGTACTGAGCCCCACTCACTCACCAGGAAAGAGGCAATTCAATCCAGGCCTCGATAAAAACCAGCTGGAGTGGCACTGAGTCCGAATCACACGCCAGGAAAGAGGCAATTCAATCCTTATCTCTATTAATACCAGCTGGAGTGGTACTGAGCCCCTGTCACGCACCAGGAAAGTGCCAATTCAATCCAGGCCTCTATTAATACCGGCTGGAGTGGACCTGAGTCCCACTCACACACCAGGAAAGAGTCAATTCAATCCAGACCTCTATTAATACCAGCTGGAGTGGACCTGAGTCCCACTCACACACCAGGAAAGAGTCAATTCAATCCAGACCTCTATTAATACAAACTGGAGTGGTACTGAGTCCCACTCACTCACCAGGAAAGAGTCAATTCAATCCAGGCCTCTATTAATACCAGCTGGAGTGGTACTGAGTCCCTATCACACACCAGGAAAGAGTCAATTCAATCCAGGCCTCTATTAATACCAGCTGGAGTGGTACTGAGTCCCACTCACTCACCAGGAAAGAGTCACTTCAATCCAGGCCTCTATTAGTACAAGCTGGAGTGGTACTGAGTCCCACTCACTCACCAGGAAAGAGTCAATTCAATCCAGGTCTCTATGAATACCAGCTGTAGTGGTACTGAGTCCCACTCAAACACCAGGAAAGAGTCAATTCAATCCAGGTCTCTATTAATACCAGCTGGAGTGGTACTGAGTCCCACTCACACATCAGGAAAGATGCAATTCAATCCAGACCTCCATTAATACCAGCTGGAGTGGTACTGAGTCCCACTCAAACACCAGGAAAGAGCCAAATCAATCCAGGCCAATTTAATACCAGCTTGAGTGGTACCGAGTCCCTCTCACACACCAGGAAAGAGCCAATTCAATCCAGGCCTCTATTAATACCAGCTGGAGTGGGACAAGCCCCACTCACACACCAGGATAGAGCCAATTCAATCCAGACCTCTATAAATGCCAGCTGGAGTGGGACTAAGCCCCACTCACTCACCAGGAAAGAGTCAATTCAATCCAGGCCTCTATTAATACCAGCTGGAGTGGTACTGAGTCCCACTCACTCACCAGGAAAGAGACAATTCAATCCAGGTCTCTATTAATATCAGCTGGAATGCTACTGAGTACCACTCAAACACCAGGAAAGAGCCAAATCCATCCAGACCTCTATTAATACCAGCTGGAGTGGAACTGAGCCCCACTCACACACCAGGGAAAAGCCATTCCAATACAGGCCTCTATTTATAGCAACCAAAGTGGTACTGAGCCCCACTCACTCACCAGGAAAGAGCCAATTCAATCCAGACCTCTATTAATACCAGCTGGAGTGGTACTGAGTCCCACCCACACACCAGGAAAGAGCCATTTCAATCCAGACCTCTATTAATACCAGCTGGAGAGGTACTGAGTCCCACTCACACACCAGGAAAGAGTCAATTCAATCCAGACCTCTATTAATACCAGCTGGAGTTGTGCTGGGTCCGACTCACACACCAGGAAAGAGCCAATTCAATCCAGACGTCTATTAATACCAGCTGGAGTGGACCTGAGTCCCACTCACACACCAGGAAAGAGCCAATTCAATCCACACCTCGATAAATACCAGCTGGAGTGGGACTGAGTCCCTCTCACACACCAGGAAAGAGCCAATTCAATCCAGACCTCTTCATACCAGCTGGAGTGGGACTGAGCCCCACTCAATCACCAGGAAGGAGCCAATTCAATCCAGACCTCTATCAACACCAGCCGGAGTGGAACTGAGTCCCATACACACAAGGAAAGACCCAATTCAATCCAGACAACTATTAATACCAGCTGGAGTGGTACTGAGCCCCTCTCACTCACCAGGATGGAGCCAATTCAATCCAAGCCTCTATTAATACCAGCTGGAGTGGTACTGAGCCCCTCTCACTCACCAGGATGGAGCCAATTCAATCCAAGCCTCTATTAATACCAGCTGGAGTGGTACTGAGTCCCACTCATTCACCAGGAAGGAGCCAATTCAAACCAGACCCCTATTAATACCAGATGGAGAGGTACTGAGCCCCACTCAAAACCAGGAAAGCGCCAAATCAATCCGGACCTCTATGAATACCAGCTGGAGTGGTACTGAGCCCCACTCACACACCAAGAAAGAGCCAAATCAATCCAGACCTCTATTAATACCAGATGGAGTGGTACTGAGCCCCACTCAAACACCAGGAAAGCGCCAAATCAATCCGGACCTCTATGAATACCAGCTGGAGTGGTACTGAGCCCCACTCACACAGCAGGAAAGAGTCAATTCAATCCAGACCTCTATTAATACCAGCTGGGGTGTAACTGGGTCCGACTCACACACCAGGAAAGAGCCAAATCAATCCGGACCTCTATGAATACCAGCTGGAGTGGGACTGAGTCCCACTCACTCACCAGTAGAAATTCAATTCAATCCAGACCTCTTGTTAACACCAGCTGGAGAGGTACTGAGCCCCTGTCACGCACCAGGAAAGAGCCAATTCAATCCAGGCCTCTATTAACAACACAAAAACAAGAAATGCTGGATTCACTCAGCAGGTCTGGCAGCATCTGTGGAAAGAGAAGCAGAGTTAACGTTTCGGGTCAGTGACCCTTCTTTGGAACTGACAAATATTAGAAAAGTCACAGATTATAAACAAGTGAGGTGGGGGTTGGGCAAGAGATAACAAAGGAGAAGGTGCAGATTGGACCAGGCCACATAGCTGACCAAAAGGTCACGGAGCAAAGGCAAACAATATGTTAATGGTGTGTTGAAAGACAAAGCATTAGTACAGATTAGGTGTGAATATACTGAATATAGAACATCAGCAAGTGCAAACCTGAAGAAAAACAACCTGAAAAAAACAGTGGGTAAGCAAACTGAACAAACTAAGATGAAATGAAATAAATGCAAACAATGTAACAAGGAAATCAAAAAAAAGGAAGAAAAAATAACTAAAAATGACTAAAAATGAAAGTAAAGTGGGGGGCTGTCATGCTCTGAAATTATTGAACTCAATGTTCAGTCTGGCAGGCTGTAGTGTGCCTAATCGGTAGATGAGATGCTGTTCCTCGAGCTTGCGTTGATGTTCACTGGAACACTGCAGCAATCCCAGGACAGAGATGTGAGCATGAGAGCAGGGGGGAGTGTTGAAATGGCAAGCAACCGGAAGCTCAGGGTCCTGCTTGCGGACTGAGCGGAGATGTTCCGCAAAGCGGTCACCCAGTCTGCGCTTGGTCTCCCCAATGTAGAGGAGACCACACTGTGAGCAGCGAATACAGTATACTACATTGAAAGAAGTACAAGTAAATCGCTGCTTCACCTGAAAGGAGTGTTTGGGGCCTGGGATAGTGAGGAGAGAGGAGGTAAATGGGCAGGTGTTACACCTCCTGCGATTGCAAGGGAAGGTGCCCTGGGACGGGGACGAGGTGGTGGGGGTAATGGAGGAGTGGACCAGGGTGTCGCGGAGGGAACGATCCCTTCGGAATGCTGACAGGGGAAGGGAGGGGAAGATGCGACTGGTAGTGGCATCACGCTGGAGGTGGCGAAAATGGCGGAGGATGATCCTTTGGATATGGAGGCTGGTGGGATGAAAAGTGAGGACAAGGGGAACCCTGTCACGGTTCTGGGAGGGAGGGGAAGGGGTGAGGGTAGAGGTGCGGGGAATGGGTCGGACACGGTTGAGGGCCCTGTCAACCACAGTGGGGGGAAATCCTCGGTTGAGGAAAAAGGAGGTCATATCAGAAGCACCGTCATGGAAGGTAGCATCATCAGAGCAGATGCGTCGGAGACGGAGAAACTGGGAGAATGGAATGGAGTCCTTACAGGAGGTAGGGTGTGAAGAAGTGTAGTCGAGGTAGCTGTGGGAGTCAGTGGGCTTATAATGGATATTGGTAGACAACCTATCCCCAGAGATGGAGACAGAGAAGTCGAGGAACGGAAGGGAAGTGTCAGAGATGGACCATGTAAAGGTGAGAGAAGGGTGGAAATTGGAAGCAAAGTTGATAAAGTTTTCGAGTTCGGGGCGGGAGCAGGAAACGGCACCGATACAGTCGTCAATGTACCGGAAAAAGAATTGGGGGAGGGGGCCTGAGTAGGACTGGAACAAAGAATGCTCGACATATCCCACAAAAAGACAGGCATAACTAGGACCCATGCGGGTACCCATAGCGACACCTTTTACTTGAAGGAAGTGCGTGGAGTTGAAGGAGAAGTTGTTCAATGTGAGAACAAGTTCAGCCAGGCGGAGGAGGGTGGTGGTGGATGGGGACTGGTTGGGCCTCTGTTCCAGGAAGAAGCGGAGAGCCCTCAAACCATCCTGGTGGGGGATGGAGGTGTAGAGCGATTGGACGTCCATAGTGAAGAGGAGGCGGTTGGGACCAGGAAACTGGAAATTGTCAAAATGACGTAGGGCGTCAGAAGACTCACGGATGTAGGTGGGAAGAGACTGGACCAGCGGAGAAAAGATAGAGTCTAGATAGGAAGAAATAAGTTCAGTTGGGCAGGAGCAGGCTGACACAATGGGTCTGCCGGGACAGTCCCGTTTGTGGATTATGGGAAGGAGATAGAAGCGGGCTGTCCAGGGTTGCGGGACTATGAGGTTGGAAGCTGTAGAGGGAAGATCTCCAGAGGAGATGAGGTCAGTGACAGTCCTTTGGACGGTGGCTTGATGTTCGGTGGTGGGGTCATGGTCCAGAGGGAGGTAGGAAGAGGTGTCTGTGAGTTGGCGTTGAGCTTCTGCAAGGTAGAGGTCGGTACGCCATACAACAACAGCACCACCCTTGTCTGCAGGTTTGATGACCATGTCGGGGTTAGACCTGAGAGAACGGAGTGCCTCAAGTTCAGAGGGGGACAGGTTAGAGTGAGTGAGGGGGGCAGAGAAATTGAGACGACCAATGTCTCGCCGACAGTTTTCAATGAAGAGATCAAGAGCGGGTAAGAGGCCAGGGTGAGGGGTCCAGGTAGAGGGAGAATGCTGGAGGCGGGTGAATGGGTCTGCTGGTCGGGGGGAGGACTCCTGGTCAAAGAAGTGAGCCCGGAGGCGGAAGCGACGGAAGAAGAGCTCAACGTCATGCCGAGCGCGAAATTCATTGAGGTGGGGACGTAAGGGGATAAAACTGAGACCTTTGCTGAGTACAGACGTTCAGCATCGGAGAAGGGGAGGTCAGAGGGCATAGTGAATACACGGCAAGAGGTCAGATCAGAAGGGGTGGGGTCAGAGGGAAGTGAAGCGGAAGGAGGATCTGGAGGGGCATTAGTCCCCATCAGCTGCTGGAGCTTGCGTTCCTTAACACCTGAAAGGAAGAAAAAAAGTTTTTTGTTAATGCGTCGGATGAGACGTAAGATGAGATGAAACTGCGGAGTAGAACAGCTTTGAGATAAGGTGAGACGGTGCTGCCGGAGAGAGAGGTCCAGTGTGTGCATATGGCGGCGCATAGCACTGAGTGTGGATCTCAGGATGCGGCGAGAGTAGCAGTCCGAGGAACGTTGTATTTCTCGGAGATACCTGTGATCCTGGGTGGTTTCAAAGCATGATGGGTGAAACTGCAGTTGGAATCCACGTGGAATCAGTCGGAGCCGGAGACAGTCACTGAGGAAGGAGATGTGGCTGTGAAAACGAGTTTTGGTAGATACCTTATAAAACACCAGCAGGGAAATAGAAAGCAATGAAGGTGAACAAGGTAAAAGAGACAAACGAAAATCCCGTCGGAGAGAAGTGCAGAACTTCTTCAAGGTAGGCATTCCTGGAAGAAAAGTGGCAGTGAATTAAACACTAAAATAAAAGCAAAATACTGCGGATGCTGGAAATCTGAAACAAAAACAAGAAATGCTGGAATCACTCAGCAGGTCTGGCAGCATCTGTGGAAAGAGAAGCAGAGTTAACGTTTCGGGTCAGTGACCCTTCTTCGGAACTGACAAATATTAGAAAAGTCACAGATTATAAACAAGTGAGGTGGGGGTTGGGCAAGAGATAATAAAGGAGAAGGTGCAGATTGGACCAGGCCACATAGCTGACCAAAAGGTCACGGAGCAAAGGCAAACAATATGTTAATGGTGTTTTGAAAGACAAAGCATTAGTACAGATTAGGTGTGAATATACTGAATATTGAACATCAGCAAGTGCAAACCTGAAGAAAAACAACCTGAAAAAAACAGTGGGTAAGCAAACTGAACAAACTAAGATGAAATGAAATAAATGCAAAAAATTTAAAAAGGAATGCAAAAAAAAGGAAGAAAAAGAATAACTAAAAATGACTAAAAATGAAAGTAAAGTGGGGGGCTGTCATGCTCTGAAATTATTGAACTCAACGTTCAGTCCGGCAGGCTGTAGTGTGCCTAATAGGTAGATGAGATGCTGTTCCTCGAGCTTGCGTTGATGTTCACTGGAACACTGCAGCAATCCCAGGACAGAGATGTGAGCATGAGAGCAGGGGGGAGTGTTGAAATGGCAAGCAACCGGAAGCTCAGGGTCCTGCTTGCGGACTGAGCGGAGATGTTCCGCAAAGCGGTCACCCAGTCTGCGCTTGGTCTCCCCAATGTAGAGGAGACCACACTGTGAGCAGCGAATACAGTATACTACATTGAAAGAAGTACAAGTAAATCGCTGCTTCACCTGAAAGGAGTGTTTGGGGCCTTATACTGTTCACCTGGTAACATGTCCTGTATGTATTAAACAATCAGGGGAACACACTCTCCTCATTTATACTGTTCATCTGGTAACATGTCCAGTGAATATTAAACCATCAGGGGAACACATTCTACACACTTATCCTGTTCACCTGGTGACATGTCCTGTATGTATTAAACAATCAGGGGAACACACTCTCCTCATTTATACTGTTCACCTGTTAACATTTCCCTCGTATATTAAACCATCAGGGGAAAACACTCGCCTCACTTAGACTGTTCACCTGGTAACATGTCCCGTGTGTATTAAACAATCAGGGGAACACACTCTCCTCACTTATACTATTCACCTGGTAACATGTCCCGTGCGTGTTAAACCATCAGGGGAACACACTCTCCTCACTTATTCTGTTCACCTGGTAACATGTCCCGTGAGTATTAAACAATCAGGGGAACACACTCTCCTCACTTATACTGTTCACCTGGTAATATGTCCAGTGCATATTAAACCATCAGGGGAACACATTCTCCTCACTTATACTGTTCACCTGGTAACATGTCCCGTGCGTGTTAAATCATCAGGGGAACACACTCTCCTCACTTATCCTGTTCACCTGGTAACATGTTCCGTTAGTATTAAACCATCAGGGGAACACATTCTCCTCACTTATACTGTTCACCTGGTAACATGTCCCGTGCGTGTTAAACCATCAGGGGAACACACTCTCCTCACTTATACTGTTCACCTGGTAACATTTCCCTCGTATATTAAACCATCAGGGGAACACACTCTCCTCACTTATACTGTTCACCTGGTAACATTTCCCTCGTATATTAAACCATCAGGGGAACACACTCTCCTCACTTATACTGTTCACCTGGTAACATGTCCCGTGCGTGTTAAACCATCAGGGGAACACTCTCTCCACACTTATACTGTTCACCTGGTGACATGTCCCGTCTGTTTTAACCCATCAGGTGAACACACTCGCCTCACTTATACTGTTCATCTGGTAACATGTCCCGTGTATATTAAACCATCAGGGGAACACACTCTCCTCGCTTATACTGTTCACCTGGAAACATGCCCCGTGTATATTAAACCATCAGGGGAACACATTCTCCTCACTTATACTGTTCACCTGGTAACATGTCCCGTGAGTATTAAACAATCAGGGGAAAGCACTCTCCTCACTTATACTGTTCACCTGGTAATATGTCCAGTGTATATTAAACAATCAGGGGAAAGCACTCTCGTCACTTATACTGTTCACCTGGTAATATGTCCAGTGTATATTAAACAATCAGGGGAACACACTCTCCTCACTTATACTGTTCATCTGGTAACATGCCCCGTGTATATTAAACAATCAGGGGAACACATTCTCCTCACTTATACTGTTCACCTGGTAACATGTCCCGTGAGTATTAAACAATCAGGGGAAAGCACTCTCCTCACTTATACTGTTCACCTGGTAATATGTCCAGTGCATATTAAACCATCAGGGGAACACACTCTCCTCACTTATCCTGTTCACCTGGTAACATGTTCCGTGAGTATTAAACAATCAGGGGAACACACTCTCCTCACTTATACGGTTCACCTGGTAACATTTCCCTCGTATATTAAACCATCAGGGGAACACATTCTCCTCACTTATACTGTTCACCTGGTAACATGTCCGGTGTGTATTAAACAATCAAGGGAACACACTCTCCTCACTTATCCTGTTCACCTGGTAATATGTCCAGTGTATATTAAACAATCAGGGGAAAGCACTCTCCTCACTTATACTGTTCACCTGGTAATATGTCAAGTGTATATTAAACAATCAGGGGAACACACTCTCCTCACTTATACTGTTCACCTGGTAACATGTCCCGTGAGTATTAAACAATCAGGGGAAAGCACTCTCCTCACGTATACTGTTCACCTGGTAATATGTCCAGTGCATATTAAACCATCAGGGGAACACACTCTCCTCACTTATCCTGTTCACCTGGTAACATTTTCCGTGAGTATTAAACAATCAGGGGAACACACTCTCCTCACTTATACTGTTCACCTGGTAACATGTCCGGTGTGTATTAAACAATCAAGGGAACACACTCTCCTCACTTATACTGTTCACCTGGTCACATTTCCCTCGTATATTAAACCATCAGGGGAAGACACTCTCCTCACTTATACTGTTCACCTGGTAACATGTCCCCTTCGTGTTAAACCATCAGGGGAACACTCTCTCCTCACTTATACTGTTCACCTGGTAACATGTCCCGTGAGTATAAAACAATCAGGGGAACATACTCTCCTCACTTATACTGTTCACCTGGTGACATGTCCCGTGTATATTAAACCATCAGGGGAACACACTCTCCTCACTTATACTGTTCACCTGGTAACATGTCCTGTGTATATTAAACAATCAGGGGAAGACACTCTCCTCACTTATACTGTTCACCTGGTAACATGTCCTTTGCATATTTAACCATCAGGCGAAAACATTCTGCTCACTTATACTGTTCACCTGGTGACATGTCCCGTGTGTATTAAACAATCAGGCGAACACACTCTCCTCACTTATACTGTTCACACGATGACATGTCCCGTGTGTATTAAACAATCAGGGGAACACACTCTCTTCACTTATACTGTTCACCTGGTAACATGTCCACTGTATATTAAACCATCAGGGGAACACACTCTCCTCACTTATGCTGTTCACCTGGTGACATGTCCCGTCAGTATTTAACAATCAGGGGAACACACTCTCGTCAATTATACTGTTCACCTGGTAACATGTCCCGTGCGTGTTAAACCATCAGGGGAACACACGCTCCTCACTTATACTGTCACCTGGTAACATGTCCCGTGAGTATTAAACAATCAGGGGAACACACTCTCCTCACTTATACTGTTCACCAGATAATATGTCCAGTGTATATTAAACCATCAGGGGAACACATTCTCCTCACTTATACTGTTCACCTGGTAACATGTCCTGTTTGTATTAAACAATCAGGGGAATACACTCTCCTCACTTATACTGTCCACCTGGTAACATGTCCTGTGTATATTAAACCATCAGGGGAACACACTCTCTTTACTTTTACTGTTCACCTGGTAACATGTCCCGTGAATATTAAACCATCAGGGGAAAGCACTCCCCTCACTTATACTGTTCTCCTGGTAACATGTCCCGTGTATATGAAACCATCAGGGGAACACACTCTCCTCACTTATACTGTTCACCTGGTAACATGTCCCGTGTGCATTAAACAATCAGGGGAACACACTCTCCTCACTTATACCGTTTACCTGATAACATGTCCCGTGTATATGAAACCATCAGGGGATCACACTCTCCTCACTTACACTGTTCACCTGGTGAAATGTCCCGTGTGTATTAAACAATCAGGGGAACAGTCTCTCCTCACTTATACTGTTCACCTGGTAACATGTCCCGTGTATATTAAACCATCAGGGGAACACACTCTCCTCACTTATACTTTTCACCTGGTAACATGTCCCGTGTGTATTGAACAATCAGGGGAACACACTCTCCTCACTTACACTGTTCACCTGGTGAAATGTCCCGTGTGTATTAAACAATCAGGGGAACAGACTCTCCTCACTTATACTGTTCACCTGGTAACATGTTCCATCAGTATTAAACAATCAGGGGAACAGACTCTCCTCACTTATACTGTTCACCTGGTAACATGTCCCGTGTGCATTAAACCATCAGGGGAACACACTCTCCTCACTTATCCTGTTCACCTGGTAACATTTCCCTCGTATATTAAACCATCAGGGGAACACACTCTCCTCACTTATACTGTTCACCTGGTAACATTTCCCTCGTATATTAAACCATCAGGGGAACACACTCTCCTCACTTATACTGTTCACCTGGTAACATGTCCCGTGCGTGTTAAACCATCAGGGGAACACTCTCTCCTCACTTATACTGTTCACCTGTTAACATGTCCCGTGAGTATAAAACAATCAGGGGAACATACTCTCCTCACTTATACTGTTCACCTGGTGACATGTCCCGTCTGTATTAACCCATCAGGTGAAAAAACTCGCCTCACTTATGCTGTTCATCTGGTAACATGTCCCGTGTATATTAAACCATCAGGGGAACACACTCTCCTCGCTTATACTGTTCACCTGGTAACATGCCCCGTGTATATTAAACCATCAGGGGAACACATTCTCCTCACTTATACTGTTCACCTGGTAACATGTCCCGTGAGTATTAAACAATCAGGGGAAAGCACTCTCCTCACTTATACTGTTCACCTGGTAATATGTCCAGTGTATATTAAACAATCAGGGGAAAGCACTCTCCTCACTTATACTGTTCACCTGGTAATATGTCCAGTGTATATTAAACAATCAGGGGAACACACTCTCCTCACTTATACTGTTCACCTGGTAACATGTCCCGTGAGTATTAAACAATCAGGGGAAAGCACTCTCCTCACTTATACTGTTCACCTGGTAATATGTCCAGTGTATATTAAACAATCAGGGGAACACACTCTCCTCACTTATACTGTTCACCTGGTAATATGTCCAGTGTATATTAAACAATCAGGGGAAAGCACTCTCCTCACTTATACTGTTCACCTGGTAATATGTCCAGTGTATATTAAACAATCAGGGGAACACACTCTCCTCACTTATACTGTTCACCTGGTAACATGTCCCGTGAGTATTAAACAATCAGGGGAAAGCACTCTCCTCACTTATACTGTTCACCTGGTAATATGTCCTGTGCATATTAAACCATCAGGGGAACACACTCTCCTCACTTATCCTGTTCACCTGGTAACATGTTCCGTGAGTATTAAACAATCAGGGGAAGACACTCTCCTCACTTATACTGTTCACCTGGTAACATTTCCCTCGTATATTAAACCATCAGGGGAACACACTCTCCTCACTTATACTGTTCACCTGGTAACATGTCCGGTGTGTATTAAACAATCAAGGGGACACTCTCCTCACTTATACTGTTCACCTGGTAACATTTCCCTCGTATATTAAACCATCAGGGGAAGACACTCTCCTCACCTATACTGTTCACCTGGTAGCATGTCCCCTGCGTGTTAAACCATCAGGGGAACACTCTCTCCTCACTTATACTGTTCACCTGGAAACATGTACCGTGAGTATAAAACAATCAGGGGAACATACTCTCCTCACTTATACTGTTCACCTGGTGACATGTCCCGTGTATATTAAACCATCAGGGGAACACACTCTCCTCACTTATACTGTTCACCTGGTAACATGTCCTGTGTATATTAAACAATCAGGGGAAGACACTCTCCTCACTTATACTGTTCACCCGATGACATGTCCCATGTGTATTAAACAATCAGGGGAACACACTCTCCTGACTTATACTGTTCACCTGGTAACATGTCCACTGTATATTAAACAGTCAGGGGAACACACTGTCCTCACTTATACTGTTCACCTGGTGACATGTCCCGTCAGTATTTAACAATCAGGGGAACACACTCTCGTCAATTATACTGTTCACCTGGTAACATGTCCTGTTTGTTTTCAACAATCAGGGGAATACACTCTCCTCACTTATACTGTTCACCTGGTAACATGTCCTGTTTGTTTTCAACAATCAGGGGAATACACTCTCCTCACTTATACTGTTCACCTGGTAACATGTCCCGTGAATATTAAACCATCAGGGGAAAGCACTCCCCTCACTTATACTGTTCTCCTGGTAACATGTCCCGTGTATATGAAACCATCAGGGGAACACACTCTCCTCACTTATACTGTTCACCTGGTAACATGTCCCGTGTGCATTAAACAATCAGGGGAACACACTCTCCTCACTTATACCGTTTACCTCATAACATGTCCCGTGTATATGAAACCATCAGGGGAACACACTCTCCTCACTTATACTTTTCACCTGGTAACATGTCCCGTGTGTATTGAACAATCAGGGGAACACACTCTCCTCACTTACACTGTTCACCTGGTGAAATGTCCCGTGTGTATTAAACAATCAGGGGAACAGACTCTCCTCACTTATACTGTTCACCTGGTGACATTTTCCATCAGTATTAAACAATCAGGGGAACAGACTCTCCTCACTTATACTGTTCACTTGGTAACATGTCCCGTGTGCATTAAACCATCAGGGGAACACACTCTCCTCACTTATACTGTTCACCTGGTAACATGTCCCGTGTGTATTAAAGAATCAGGGGAACAGACTCTCCTCACTTATACTGTTCACCTGGTGACATGTCCCGTCAGTATTAAACAATCAGGGGAACAGACTCTCCCCACTTATACTGTTCACCTGGTAACATGTCCCGTGTGTATTAAACAATCAGGGGATCACACTCTCCTCAATTATACTGTTCACCTGCTGACATGTCCCGGGTATATTAAACCATCAGCGGAACACACTCTACTCACTTATACTGTTCACCTGCTAACATGTCCCGTGCGTGTTAAACCATCAGGGGAACACACTCTCCTCACATATACTGTTCACCTGGTGACATGTCCCGTGTGTATTAAACAATCAGGGGAACACACTCTCCTCACTTATACTGTTCAAATGGTGACATGTCCCGTGTGTATTAAACAATCAGGGGATCACACTCTCCTCAATTATACTGTTCACCTGGTAACATGTCCCGTGTATATTAAACCATCAGGGGAACTCACTCTCCTCACTTATACTGTTCATCTGGTAACATGTCCCGTGCATATTAAACCATCAGGGGAACACACTCTCCTCACTTATACTGTTCACCTGGTAACATGTCCAGTGAATATTAAACCATCAGGGGAACACACTCTCCTCACTTATACTGTTCATCTGGTAACATGTCCCGTGCATATTAAACCATCAGGGGAACACACTCTCCTCACTTATACTGTTCACCTGGAAACATGTCCAGTGAATATTAAACCATCAGGGGAACACATTCTCCTCACTTATACTGTTCACCTGGTAACATGTCCAGTGAATATTAAACCATCAGGGGAACACACTCTCCTCACTTATACTGTTCACCTGGTAACATGTCCAGTGAATATTAAACCATCAGGGGAACACACTCTCCTCATTTATACTGTTCATCTGGTAACATGTCCAGTGAATATTAAACCATCAGGGGAACACATTCTACTCACTTATCCTGTTCACCTGGTGACATGTCCCGTGCATATTAAACCATCAGGGGAACACATTCTCCTCACTTATACTGTTCACCTGGTAACATATCCTGTGTGTATTAAACCATCAGGGGAACACACTCTCCTCACTTATACTGTTCATCTGGTAACATGTCCCGTCAGTATTAAACCATCAGGGGAACACACTCTCCTCACTTATACAGTTCACCTGGTAACATGTCCCGTGAATATTAAACCATCAGGGGAACACACTCTCCTCACTTCGACTTTTCTCTTGGAAACATATCCCGTGTATATTAAACCATCAGGAGAACACACTCTCCTCACTTATACTGTTCACTTGGAAACATGTCCCGTGAATATTAAACCATCAGGGGAAAGCACTCTCCTCACTTAGACTTTTCTCCTGGTAACATGTCCCGTGCGTATTAAACCATCAGGGGAACACAATCTCCTCACTTATACTGTTCATCTGGTAACATGTCCCGTCAGTATTAAACCATCAGTGGAACACTCTCTCCTCACTTATACTGTTCACTTGATGAAATGTCCCGTGTATATTAAACCATCAGGGGAACACACTCTCCTCACTTATACTGTTCACCGAGTCACCTGTCCCGTGTATATTAAACCATCAGGGGAACACATTCTCCTCACTTATACTGTTCACCTGGTAACATGTCCCGTGTATATTAAACCATCAGGGGAACACAATCTCCTCACTTATACTGTTCACCTGGTAACATATCCCGTGTATATTAAACCATCAGGGGAACACACTCTCCTCACTTACACTGTTCACCTGGTAAAATGTCCTGTGTGCATTAAACCATCAGGGGAACACACTCACCTGACTTGTACAGTTCACTTGGTGACATGTCCTGTGCGTATTAAACCATCAGGTGAACACACTCGCCTCACTTATACTGTTCATCTGGTAACATGTCCCGTGTATATTAAACCATCAGGGGAAAACACTCTCCTCACTTATACTGTTCACCAGGTAACATGTCCTGTGTGCATTAAACCATCAGGGGAACACACTCTCCTCACTTATACTGTTCACCTGGTAACATGTCCCGTGTATATTAAACCATCAGGGGAAAACACTCTCCTCACTTATACTGTTCACCTGATATCATGTCCTTTGCATATTTAACCATCAGGGTAAAACATTCTGCTCACTTATACTGTTCACCTGGTGGCAAGTCCCCTGTGTATTATACAATCAGGGGAACACACTCTCCTCACTTATACTGTTCACCTGGTAACATGTCCCGTGTGTATTAAACAATCAGGGGAACACACTCTCCTCACTTATACTGTTCACCTGGTGACATGTCCTTTGCATATTTAACCATCAGGGGAAAACATTCTGCTCACTTATACTGTTCACCTGGTGACATGTCCTGTGTATATTAAACCATCAGGGGAACACACTTTCCTCACTTCTACTGTTCACCTGGTGCCATGTCCCGGGTATATTAATCAATCAGGGGAAAACACTCTCCTCACTTATACTGTTCACCTGGTAACATGTCCCGTGCGTGTTAAACCATCAGGGGAACACACTCTCCTCACTAATACTGTTCAGCTGGTAACATGTCCCGTGAGTATTAAACAATCAGGGGAACACACTCTCCTCACTTATACTGTTCACCTGGTAACATGTCCCGTGCGTGTTAAACCATCAGGGGAACACAGTCTCCTCACTTATACTGTTCAGCTGGTAACATGTCCCGTGAGTATTAAACAATCAGGGGAACACACTCTCCTCACTTATACTGTTCACCTGGTAATATGTCCTGTGTGTATTAAACAATCAGGGGAATACACTCTCCTCACTTATACAGTTCACCTGGTAACATGTCCCGTGTATATGAAACCATCAGGGGAACACACTCTCCTCACTTCTACTGTTCAGCTGGTAACATGTCCCATGTGCATTAAACAATCAGGGGAACACACTCTCCTCACTTATACTGTCCACCTGGTAACATGTTCCGTGTATATTAAACCATCAGGGGAACACAATCTCCACACTTATACTGTTCACCTGGTAACATGCCCTGTGTATATTAAACCATCAGGGGAACACACTCTCATCACTTATACTGTTTACCTGGAAACATGTCCCGTGTATATTAAACCATCAGGGGAACACACTCTCCTCACTTATACTGTTCACCGAGTCACCTGTCCCGTGTATATTAAACAATCAGGGGAACACATTCTCCTCACTTATACTGTTCACCTGGTAACATTTTCCGTGTGTATTAAATCATCAGGGGAACACAATCTCCTCACTTATACTGTTCACCTGGTAACATGTCCTGTGTATATTAAAACATCAGGGGAACACACTCTCCTCACTTATGCTGTTCACCCGGTAACATGTCGCGTGTGCATTAAACAATCAGGGGAACACACTCTCCTCACTTCTACCGTTCACCTGACAACATGTCCCTTGTGTATTAAAACATCAGGGGAACACAATCTCCTCACTTATACTGTTCACCTGGTAACATGCCCTGTGTATATTAAACCATCAGGGGAACACACTCTCCTCACTTATACTGTTTACCTGGTAACATGTCCCGTGTATATTAAACCATCAGGGGAACACACTCTCCTCACTTATACTGTTCACCTAGTCACCTGTCCCGTGTATATTAAACCATCAGGGGAACACATTCTCCTCACTTATACTGTTCACCTGGTAACATGTCCCGTGTATATTAAACCATCAGGGGAACACACTCTCCTCACTTATACTGTTCACCTGGTAACATATCCCGTGTATATTAAACCATCAGGGGAACACATTCTCATCACTTACACTGTTCACCTGGTAAAATGTCCTGTGTGCATTAAACCATCAGGGGAACACACTCTCCTGACTTATACAGTTCACTTGGTGACATGTCCCGTGCGTATTAAACCATCAGGTGAACACACTCGCCTCACTTATACTGTTCATCTGGTAACATGTCCCGTGTATATTAAACCATCAGGGGAACACACTCTCCTCACTTATACTGTTCACCTGGTAACATGTTCCGTGTATATTAAACCATCAGGGGAAAACACTCTCCTCACTTATACTGTTCAGCTGGTAACATGTCCCGTGCGTGTTAAACCATCAGGGGAACACACTCTCCTCACTTATACTGTTCAGCTGGTAATATGTCCCGTGAGTATTAAACAATCAGGGGAACACACTCTCCTCACTTCTACTGTTCACCTGGTAACATGTCCCGTGTATATTAAACCATCAGGGGAACACACTCTCCTCAATTATACTGTTCAACTGGTAACATGTCCCGTGAATATTAAACCATCAGGGGAAAGCACTCCCTTCACTTATTCTGTTCTCCTGGTTACATGTCCCGTGTATATGAAACCATCAGGGGAACACACTCTCCTCACTTATACTGTTCAGCTGGTAACATGTCCCGTGTGCATTAAACAATCAGGGGAACACACTCTCCTCACTTATACTGTTCACCTGATAACATGTCCCGTGTTTATTAAACCATAAGGGGAACACACTCTCCTCACTTATACTGTTCACCTGGTAACATGTTCCGTGTATATTAAACCATCAGGGGAACACACTCTCCTCACTTATACTGTTCACCTGGTAACATGTACCGTGTATATTAAACCATCAGGGGAACACACTCTCCTCAATTATACATTTCACTTGGTGACATGTCCCGTGTGTATTAAACAATCAGGGGAACACATTCTCCTCACTTATACTGTTCACTTGGTAAAATGTCCCGTCCGTATTAAACCAACAGGGGAACACCTTCTCCTCACTTACACTGTTCACCTGGAAACATGTCCCGTGTGTATTAAACAAACAGGGGAACACATTCTCCTCACTTATACTGTTCACCTGGTAACATGTCCCGTGTGTATTAAACAAACAGGGGAACACATTCTCCTCACTTATACTGTTCACCTGGTAACATGTCCCGTGTGTATTAAACAATCAGGGGAACACATTCTCCTCACTTATACTGTTCACTTGGTAACATGTCCCGTGCGTATTAAACAAACAGGGGAACACATTCTCCTCACTTCTACTGTTCACCTGGTAACATGTCCCGTGCGTATTAAACAAACAGGGGAACACATTCTCCTCACTTCTACTGTTCACCTGGTAACATGTCCCGTGCGTATTAAACCATCAGGGGAACACACTCTCCTCACTTATACTGTTCACCTGGTAACATGTCCCGTGTGCATTAAACAATCAGGGGAACACATTCTCCTCACTTTTACCGTTCACCTGATAACATGTCCCGTGTGTATTAAACCATCAGGGGAACACAATCTCCTCACTTATACTGTTCACCTGGTAACATGCCCTGTGTATATTAAACCATCAGGGGAACACACTCTCCTCACTTATACTGTTTACCTGGTAACATGTCCCGTGTATATTAAATCATCAGGGGAACACACTCTCCTCACTTATACTGTTCACCTAGTCACATGTCCCGTGTATATTAAACAATCTGGGGAACACACTCTCCTCACTTATACTGTTCACCTGGTAACATGTCCCGTGTATATTAAACCATCAGGGGAACACACTCTCCTCACTTATACTGTTCACCTGGTAACATATCCCGTGTATATTAAACCATCAGGGGAACACACTCTCCTCACTTACACTGTTCACCTGGTAAAATGTCTTGTGTGCATTAAACCATCAGGGGAACACACTCTCCTCACTTATACAGTTCACTTGGTGACATGTCCCGTGCGTATTAAACCATCAGGTGAGCACACTCGCCTCACTTATACTGTTCATCTGGTAACATGTCCCATGTATATTAAACCATCAGGGGAACACACTGTCCTCACTTATACTGTTCACCTGGTAACATGTCCCGTGTAAGTTAAAGCATCAGGGGAACACATTCTCCTCACTTATACTGTTCACCTGGTAACATGTCCCGTGTATATTAAACCATCAGGGGAACACACTCTCCTCACTTATACTGTTCACCTGGTAACATATCCCGTGTATATTAAACCATCAGGGGAACACACTCTCCTCACTTATACTGTTCACCTGGTAACATATCCCGTGTATATTAAACCATCAGGGGAACACACTCTCCTCACTTACACTGTTCACCTGGTAAAATGTCTTGTGTGCATTAAACCATCAGGGGAACACACTCTCCTCACTTATACAGTTCACTTGGTGACATGTCCCGTGCGTATGAAACCATCAGGTGAGCACACTCGCCTCACTTATACTGTTCATCTGGTAACATGTCCCATGTATATTAAACCATCAGGGGAACACACTGTCCTCACTTATACTGTTCACCTGGTAACATGTCCCGTGTAAGTTAAAGCATCAGGGGAACACATTCTCCTCACTTATACTGTTCACCTGGTAACATGTCCCGTGTATATTAAACCATCAGGGGAACACACTCTCCTCACTTATACTGTTCACCTGTTAACATGTCCTGTGTGCATTAAACCATCAGGGGAACACACTCTCCTCACTTATACTGTTCATCTGGTAACATGTCCCGTCTGTATTAAACCATCAGGGGAACACACTCTCCTCACTTATACTGTTCACCTGGTAACATGTCCTTTGCATATTTAACCATCAGGGGAAAACATTCTGCTCACTTCTACTGTTCACCTGGTGCCATGTCCCGTGTATATTAAACCATCAGGGGAACACACTCTCCTCACTTATACTGTTCACCTGGTAACATGTCCCGTGTATATGAAACCATCAGGGGAACACACTCTCCTCACTTATACTGTTGAGCTGATAACATGTCCCGTGTGCATTAAACAATCAGGGGAACACACTATCCTCACTTATACTGTTCACCTGATAACATGTCCCGTGTGTATTAAACCATAAGGGGAACACACTCTCCTCACTAATACTGTTCAGCTGGTAACATGTCCCGTGAGTATTAAACAATCAGGGGAACACACTCTCCTCACTTATACTGTTCACCTGGTAACATGTCCCGTGAGTATTAAACAATCAGGGGAACACACTCTCTTCACTTATACTGTTCATCTGGTAACATGTCCCGTCTGTATTAAACCATCAGGGGAACACACTCTCCTCACTTATACTGTTCACCTGGTAACATGTCCTTTGCATATTTAACCATCAGGGGAAAACATTCTGCTCACTTCTACTGTTCACCTGGTGCCATGTCCCGGGTATATTAATCAATCAGGGGAAAACACTCTCCTCACTTATACTGTTCACCTGGTAACATGTCCCGTGCGTGTTAAACCATCAGGGGAACACACTCTCCTCACTTATACTGTTCAGCTGGTAACATGTCCCGTGAGTATTAAACAATCAGGGGAACACACTCTCCTCACTTATACTGTTCACCTGGTAATATGTCCTGTGTGTATTAAACCATCAGGGGAACACACTCTCCTCACTAATACTGTTCAGCTGGTAACATGTCCCGTGAGTATTAAACAATCAGGGGAACACACTCTCCTCACTTATACTGTTCACCTGGTAACATGTCCCGTGCGTGTTAAACCATCAGGGGAACACACTCTCCTCACTTGTACTGTTCAGCTGGTAACATGTCCCGTGAGTATTAAACAATCAGGGGAACACACTCTCCTCACTTATACTGTTCACCTGGTAATATGTCCTGTGTGTATTAAACAATCAGGGGAATACACTCTCCTCACTTATACTGTTCACCTGGTAACATGTCCCGTGTTTATGAAACCATCAGGGGAACACACTCTCCTCACTTATACTGTTCACCTGGTAATATGTCCTGTGTGTATTAAACAATCAGGGGAAAACACTCTCCTCACTTATACTGTTCACCTGGTAACATGTCCCGTGCGTGTTAAACCATCAGGGGAACACACTTTCCTCACTTATACTGTTCAGCTGGTAACATGTCCCGTTTGTATTAAACAATCAGGGGAACACACTCTCCTCACTTATACTGTTCACCTGGTAATATGTCCTGTGTGTATTAAACAAACAGGGGAATACACTCTCCTCACTTATACAGTTCACCTGGTAACATGTCCCGTGTATATGAAACCATCAGGGGAACACACTCTCCTCACTTCTACTGTTCAGCTGGTAACATGTCCCATGTGCATTAAACAATCAGGGAAGCACACTCTCCTCACTTATACTGTTCACCTGATAACATGTCCCGTGTGTATTAAACCATAAGGGGAACACACTCTCCTCACTTATACTGTTCACCTGGTAATATGCCCTGTGTATATTAAACCATCAGGGGAACACACTCTCCTCACTTATACTGTCCACCTGGTAACATGTTCCGTGTATATTAAACCATCAGGGGAACACAATCTCCACACTTATACTGTTCACCTGGTAACATGCCCTGTGTATATTAAACCATCAGGGGAACACACTCTCCTCACTTATACTGTTTACCTGGAAACATGTCCCGTGTATATTAAACCATCAGGGGAACACACTCTCCTCACTTATACTGTTCACCGAGTCACCTGTCCCGTGTATATTAAACAATCAGGGGAACACATTCTCCTCACTTATACTGTTCACCTGGTAACATTTTCCGTGTGTATTAAATCATCAGGGGAACACAATCTCCTCACTTATACTGTTCACCTGGTAACATGTCCTGTGTATATTAAAACATCAGGGGAACACACTCACCTCACTTATGCTGTTCACCTGGTAACATGTCGCTTGTGCATTAAACAATCAGGGGAACACACTCTCCTCACTTCTACCGTTCACCTGATAACATGTCCCTTGTGTATTAAAACATCAGGGGAACACAATCTCCTCACTTATACTGTTCACCTGGTAACATGCCCTGTGTATATTAAACCATCAGGGGAACACACTCTCCTCACTTATACTGTTTACCTGGTAACATGTCCCGTGTATATTAAACCATCAGGGGAACACACTCTCCTCACTTATACTGTTCACCTAGTCACCAGTCCCGTGTATATTAAACCATCAGGGGAACACATTCTCCTCACTTATACTGTTCACCTGGTAACATGTCCCGTGTATATTAAACCATCAGGGGAACACACTCTCCTCACTTCTACTGTTCACCTGGTAACATATCCCGTGTATATTAAACCATCAGGGGAACACACTCTCATCACTTACACTGTTCACCTGGTAAAATGTCCTGTGTGCATTAAACCATCAGGGGAACACACTCTCCTGACTTATACAGTTCACTTGGTGACATGTCCCGTGCGTGTTAAACCATCAGGGGAACACACTCTCCTCACTTATACTGTTCAGCTGGTAACATGTCCCGTGTATATTAAACCATCAGGGGAACACACTCTCCTCACTTATACTGTTCACCTAGTCACCTGTCCCGTGTATATTAAACCATCAGGGGAACACATTCTCCTCACTTATACTGTTCACCTGGTAACATGTCCCGTGTATATTAAACCATCAGGGGAACACACTCTCCTCACTTGTACTGTTCATCTGGTAACATGTCCCGTGTATATTAAACCATCAGGGGAACACACTCTCCTCACTTATACTGTTCACCTGGTAACATGTTCCGTGTATATTAAACGATCAGGGGAAAACACTCTCCTCACTTATACTGTTCAGCTGGTAACATGTCCCGTGCGTGTTAAACCATCAGGGGAACACACTCTCCTCACTTATACTGTTCAGCTGGTAACATGTCCCGTGAGTATTAAACAATCAGGGGAACACACTCTCCTCACTTCTACTGTTCACCTGATAACATGTCCCGTGTATATTAAACCATCAGGGGAACACACTCTCCTCAATTATACTGTTCAACTGGTAACATGTCCCGTGAATATTAAACCATCAGGGGAAAGCACTCCCTTCACTTATTCTGTTCTCCTGGTTACATGTCCCGTGTATATGAAACCATCAGGGGAACACACTCTCCTCACTTATACTGTTCAGCTGGTAACATGTCCCGTGTGCATTAAACAATCAGGGGAACACATTCTCCTCACTTATACTGTTCACCTGATAACATGTCCCGTGTGTATTAAACCATAAGGGGAACACACTCTCCTCACTTATACTGTTCACCTTGGAACATGTCCCGTGTATATTAAACCATCAGGGGAACACACTCTCCTCACTTATACTGTTCACCTGGTAACATGTTCCGTGTATATTAAACCATCAGGGGAACACACTCTCCTCACTTATACTGTTCACCTGGTAACATGTACCGTGTATATTAAACCATCAGGGGAACACACTCTCCTCAATTATACTGTTCACCTGGTAACATGTCCCGTGTGTATTGAACAATCAGGGGTACACACTCTCCTCACTTATACTGTTCACTTGGTAAAATGTCCCGTCCGTATTAAACCAACAGGGGAACACCTTCTCCTCACTTATACTGTTCACCTGGTAACATGTCCCGTGTGTATTAAACAATCATGGGAACGCACTCTCCTCACTTATACTGTTCATCTGGTAACATGTCCCGTGTGTATTAAACAATCATGGGAACACATTCTCCTCACTTATACTGTTCACTTGGTAACATGTCCCGTGCGTATTAAACAAACAGGGGAACACATTCTCCTCACTTATACTGTTCACCTGGTAACATGTCCCGTGTGTATTAAACAATCAGGGGAACACATTCTCCTCACTTATACTGTTCACTTGGTAACATGTCCCGTGCGTATTAAACACACAGGGGAACACATTCTCCTCACTTATACTGTTCACCTCGAAACATGTCCCGTGTGTATTAAACAAACAGGGGAACACATTCTCCTCACTTATACTGTTCACCTGGTAACATGTCCCGTGTGTATTAAACAATCAGGGGAACACATTCTCCTCACTTATACTGTTCACCTGGTAACATGTCCCGTGCGTATTAAACGATCAGGGGAACACACTCTCCTCACTTATACTGTTCACCTGGTAACATGTCCCGTGTGCATTAAACAATCAGGGGAATACACTCTCCTCACTTTTACCGTTCACCTGATAACATGTCCCGTGTGTATTATACCATCAGGGGAACACAATCTCCTCACTTATACTGTTCACCTGGTAACATGCCCTGTGTATATTAAACCATCAGGGGAACACACTCTCCTCACTTATACTGTTTACCTGGTAACATGTCCCGTGTATATTAAATCATCAGGGGAACACACTCTCCTCACTTATACTGTTCACCTAGTCACATGTCCCGTGTATATTAAACAATCTGGGGAACACACTCTCCTCACTTATACTGTTCACCTGGTAACATGTCCCGTGTATATTAAACCATCAGGGGAACACACTCTCCTCACTTATACTGTTCACATGGTAACATATCCCGTGTATATTAAACCATCAGGGGAACACACTCTCCTCACTTACACTGTTCACCTGGTAAAATGTCTTGTGTGCATTAAACCATCAGGGGAACACACTCTCCTCACTTATACTGTTCATCTGGTAACATGTCCTTTGCATATTTAACCATCAGGGGAAAACATTCTGCTCACTTCTACTGTTCACCTGGTGACATGTCCCGTGTATATTAAACCATCAGGGGAACACACTCTCCTCACTTATACTGTTCACCTGGTAACATGTCCCGTGTATATGAAACCATCAGGGGAACACACTCTCCTCACTTATACTGTTGAGCTGGTAACATGTCCCGTGTGCATTAAACAATCAGGGGAACACACTATCCTCACTTATACTGTTCACCTGATAACATGTCCCGTGTGTATTAAACCATAAGGGGAACACACTCTCCTCACTTATACTGTTCACCTGGGAACATGTCCCGTGTATATTAAACCATCAGGGGAACACAGTCTCCTCACTTATACTGTTCACCTGCTAACATGTTCCGTGTATATTAAACCATCAGGGGAACACACTCTCCTCACTTATACTGTTCACCTGATAACATGTACCGTGTATATTAAACCATCAGGGGAACACACTCTCCTCAATTATACTGTTCAACTGGTAACATGTCCCGTGAATATTAAACCATCAGGGGAAAGCACTCCCTTCACTTATTCTGTTCTCCTGGTTACATGTCCCGTGTATATGAAACCATCAGGGGAACACACTCTCCTCACTTATACTGTTCAGCTGGTAACATGTCCCGTGTGAATTAAACAATCAGGGGAACACACTCTCCTCACTTATACTGTTCACCTGATAACATGTCCCGTGTGTATTAAACCATAAGGGGAACACACTCTCCTCACTTATACTGTTCACCTTGGAACATGTCCCGTGTATATTAAACCATCAGGGGAACACACTCTCCTCACTTATACTGTTCACCTGGTAACATGTCCCGTGTGTATTAAACAATCAGGGGAACACATTCTCCTCACTTATACTGTTCACTTGGTAACATGTCCCGTGCGTATTAAACAAACAGGGGAACACATTCTCCTCACTTCTACTGTTCACCTGGTAACATGTCCCGTGCGTATTAAACGGTCAGGGGAACACACTCTCCTCACTTATACTGTTCACCTGGTAACATGTCCCGTGTGCATTAAACAATCAGGGGAATACACTCTCCTCACTTTTACCGTTCACCTGATAACATGTCCCGTGTGTATTATACCATCAGGGGAACACAATCTCCTCACTTATACTGTTCACCTGGTAACATGCCCTGTGTATATTAAACCATCAGCGGAACACACTCTCCTCACTTAAACTGTTTACCTGGTAACATGTCCCGTGTATACTAAACAATCTGTGGAACACACTCTCCTCACTTATACTGTTCACCTGGTAACATGTCCCGTGTATATTAAACCATCAGGGGAACACACTCTCCTCACTTATACTGTTCACATGGTAACATATCCCGTGTATATTAAACCATCAGGGGAACACACTCTCCTCACTTACACTGTTCACCTGGTAAAATGTCTTGTGTGCATTAAACCATCAGGGGAACACACTCTCCTCACTTATACTGTTCACCTGGTAACATGTCCCGTGTAAGTTAAAGCATCAGGGGAACGCATTCTCCTCACTTATACTGTTCACCTGGTAACATGTCCCGTGTATATTAAACCATCAGGGGAACACACTCTCCTCACTTATACTGTTCACCTGGTAACATGTCCTGTGTGCATTAAACCATCAGGGGAACACACTCTCCTCACTTCTACTGTTCACCTGGTGACATGTCCCGTGTATATTAAACCATCAGGGGAACACACTCTCCTCACTTATACTGTTCACCTGGTAACATGTCCCGTGTAAGTTAAAGCATCAGGGGAACGCATTCTCCTCACTTATACTGTTCACCTGGTAACATGTCCCGTGTATATTAAACCATCAGGGGAACACACTCTCCTCACTTATACTGTTCACCTGGTAACATGTCCTGTGTGCATTAAACCATCAGGGGAACACACTCTCCTCACTTCTACTGTTCACCTGGTGACATGTCCCGTGTATATTAAACCATCAGGGGAACACACTCTCCTCACTTATACTGTTCACCTGGTAACATGTCCCGTGTATATGAAGCCATCAGGGGAACACACTCTCCTCACTTATACTGTTGAGCTGGTAACATGTCCCGTGTGCATTAAACAATCAGGGGAACACACTATCCTCACTTATACTGTTCACCTGATAACATGTCCCGTGTGTATTAAACCATAAGGGGAACACACTCTCCTCACTTATACTGTTCACCTGGGAACATGTCCCGTGTATATTAAACCATCAGGGGAACACAGTCTCCTCACTTATACTGTTCACCTGGTAACATGTTCCGTGTATATTAAACCATCAGGGGAACACACTCTCCTCACTTATACTGTTCACCTGATAACATGTACCGTGTATATTAAACCATCAGGGGAACACACTCTCCTCAATTATACTGTTCAACTGGTAACATGTCCCGTGAATATTAAACCATCAGGGGAAAGCACTCCCTTCACTTATTCTGTTCTCCTGGTTACATGTCCCGTGTATATGAAACCATCAGGGGAACACACTCTCCTCACTTATACTGTTCAGCTGGTAACATGTCCCGTGTGCATTAAACAATCAGGGGAACACACTCTCCTCACTTATACTGTTCACTTGGTAACATGTCCCGTGCGTATTAAACCATCAGGGGAACACACTCTCCTCACTTATACTGTTCACCTGGTAACATGTTCCGTGTATATTAAACCATCAGGGGAACACACTCTCCTCACTTATACTGTTCACCTGGTAACATGTACCGTGTATATTAAACCATCAGGGGAACACACTCTCCTCAATTATACTGTTCACCTGGTAACATGTCCCGTGTGTATTGAACAATCAGGGGTACACATTCTCCTCACTTATACTGTTCACTTGGTAAAATGTCCCGTCCGTATTAAACCAACAGGGGAACACCTTCTCCTCACTTACACTGTTCACCTGGTAACATGTCCCGTGTGTATTAAACAATCAGGGGAACACACTCTCCTCACTTATACTGTTCACTTGGTAACATGTCCCGTGCGTATTAAACAAACAGGGGAACACATTCTCCTCACTTATACTGTTCACCTGGTAACATGTCCCGTGTGTATTAAACAATCATGGGAACGCACTCTCCTCACTTATACTGTTCACTTGGTAACATGTCCCGTGCGTATTAAACAAACAGGGGAACACATTCTCCTCACTTATACTGTTCACCTGGTAACATGTCCCGTGTGTATTAAACAATCAGGGGAACACATTCTCCTCACTTATACTGTTCACCTCGAAACATGTCCCGTGTGTATTAAACAAACAGGGGAACACATTCTCCTCACTTATACTGTTCACCTGGTAACATGTCCTGTGTGTATTAAACAATCAGGGGAACACATTCTCCTCACTTATACTGTTCACTTGGTAACATGTCCCGTGCGTATTAAACAAACAGGGGAACACATTCTCCTCACTTCTACTGTTCACCTGGTAACATGTCCCGTGCGTATTAAACGATCAGGGGAACACACTCTCCTCACTTATACTGTTCACCTGGTAACATGTCCCGTGTGCATTAAACAATCAGGGGAACACACTCTCCTCACTTTTACCGTTCACCTGATAACATGTCCCGTGTGTATTATACCATCAGGGGAACACAATCTCCTCACTTATACTGTTTACCTGGTAACATGTCCCGTGTATATTAAATCATCAGGGGAACACACTCTCCTCACTTATACTGTTCACCTAGTCACATGTCCCGTGTATATTAAACAATCTGGGGAACACACTCTCCTCACTTATACTGTTCACCTGGTAACATGTCCCGTGTATATTAAACCATCAGGGGAACACACTCTCCTCACTTATACTGTTCACCTTGTAACATATCCCGTGTATATTAAACCATCAGGGGAACACACTCTCCTCACTTACACTGTTCACCTGGTAAAATGTCTTGTGTGCATTAAACCATCAGGGGAACACACTCTCCTCACTTATACAGTTCACTTGGTGACATGTCCCGTGCGTATTAAACCATCAGGTGAACACACTCGCCTCACTTATACTGTTCATCTGGTAACATGTCCCATGTATATTAAACCATCAGGGGAACACACTGTCCTCACTTATACTGTTCACCTGGTAACATGTCCCGTGTAAGTTAAAGCATCAGGGGAACGCATTCTCCTCACTTATACTGTTCACCTGGTAACATGTCCCGTGTATATTAAACCATCAGGGGAACACACTCTCCTCACTTATACTGTTCACCTGGTAAGATGTCCCGTGTATATTAAATCATCAGGGGAACACACTCTCCTCACTTATACTGTTCACCTAGTCACATGTCCTGTGTGCATTAAACCATCAGGGGAACACACTCTCCTCACTTATACTGTTCATCTGGTAACATGTCCCGTGTGTATTAAACCATCAGGGGAACACACTCTCCTCACTTATACTGTTCACATGGTAACATGTCCTTTGCATATTTAACCATCAGGGGAAAACATTCTGCTCACTTCTACTGTTCACCTGGTGACATGTTCCGTGTATATTAAACCATCAGGGGAACACACTCTCCTCACTTATACTGTTCACCTGGTAACATGTCCCGTGTATATGAAACCATCAGGGGAACACACTCTCCTCACTTATACTGTTGAGCTGGTAACATGTCCCGTGTGCATTAAACAATCAGGGGAACACACTATCCTCACTTATACTGTTCACCTGATAACATGTCCCGTGTGTATTAAACCATAAGGGGAACACACTCTCCTCACTTATACTGTTCACCTGGGAACATGTCCCGTGTATATTAAACCATCAGGGGAACACAGTCTCCTCACTTATACTGTTCACCTGGTAACATGTTCCGTGTATATTAAACCATCAGGGGAACACACTCTCCTCACTTATACTGTTCACCTGATAACATGTACCGTGTATATTAAACCATCAGGGGAACACAGTCTCCTCAATTATACATTTCACTTGATGACATGTCCCGTGTGTATTGACCAATCAGGGGAACACATTCTCCTCACAGATACTGTTCACCTGGTAACATGTCCCGTGCGTATTAAACAATCAGGGGAACACACTCTTCTCACTTCTACTGTTCACCTGGTAACATGTCCCATGACTATTGAACAATCAGGGGAACACACTCTCCTCACTTATACTGTTCACCTGGTAACATGTCCCGTGCGTATTAAACAATCAGGGGAACACATTCTCCTCACTTATACTGTTCACTTGGTAAAATGTCCCGTGCGTATGAAACCAGCAGGGGAACACATTCTCCTCACTTATACTGTTCACCTGGTAACATGTCCCGTGTGTATTAAACAATCAGGGGAACACACTCTCCTCACTTATACTGTTCATTTGGTAACATGTCCTGTGCGTATTAAACAAACAGGGGAACAAATTCTCCTCCCTTATACTGTTCACCTGGTAACATGTCCCGTGTGTATTAAACAATCAGGGGAACACATTCTCCTCACTTATACTGTTCAGTTGGTAACATGTCCCGTGCGTATTAAACAAACAGGGGTACACATTCTCCTCACTTATACTGTTCACTTGGTAACATGTCCCGTGCGTATTAAACAAACAGGGGAACACATTCTCCTCACTTCTGCTGTTCACCTGGTAACATGTCCCGTGCGTATTAAACAATCAGGGGAACACACTCTCCTCACTTATACTGTTCACCTGGTAACATGTCCTGTGTATATTAAAACATCAGGGGAATACACTGTCCTCACTTATACTGTTCACCTGGTAACATGTCCCGTGTGCATTAAACAATCAGGGAACACACTCTCCTCACTTATACCGTTCACCTGATAACATGTCCCGTGTGTATTAAACCATCAGGGGAACACAATCTCCTCACTTATACTGTTCACCTGGTAACATGCCCTGTGTATATTAAACCATCAGGGGAACACACTCTCCTCATTTATACTGTTTACCTGGTAACATGTCCCTTGGATATTAAACCATCAGGGGAACACACTCTCCTCACTTATACTTTTCAACTAGTCACATGTCCCGTGCATATTAAACAATCTGGGGAACACACTCTCCTCACTTATACTGTTCACCTGGTAAAATGTCCTGTGTGCATTAAACTATCAGGGGAACACACTCTCCTGACTTATACAGTTCACTTGGTGACATGTCCCGTGCGTATTAAACCATCAGGTGAACACACTCGCCTCACTTATACTGTTCATCTGGTAACATGTCCCGTGCGTATTAAACCATCAGGGGAACACACTCACCTCACTTATACTGTTCACCTGGTAACATGTTCCGTGTATATTAAACCATCAGGGGAAAACACTCTCCTCACTTATACTGTTCACCTGGTAACATGTCCCGTGCGTGTTAAACCATCAGGGGAACACACGCTCCTCACTTATACTGTTCAGCTGGTAACATGTCCCGTGAGTATTAAGCAATCAGGGGAACACACTCTCCTCACTTCTACTGTTCACCTGGTAACATGTCCCGTGTATATTAAACCATCAGGGGAACACACTCTCCTGAATTATACTGTTCAACTGGTAACATGTCCCGTGAATATTAAACCATCAGGGGAAAGCACTCCCTTCACTTATTCTGTTCTCCTGGTTACATGTCCCGTGTATATGAAACCATCAGGGGAACACACTCTCCTCACTTATACTGTTCACCTTGGAACATGTCCCGTGTATATTAAACCATCAGGGGAACACACTCTCCTCACTTATACTGTTCACCTGGTAACATGTTCCGTGTATATTAAACCATCAGGGGAACACACTCTCCTCACTTATACTGTTCACCTGGTAACATGTACCGTGTATATTAAACCATCAGGGAACACACTCTCCTCAATTATACATTTCACTTGTTGACATGTCCCGTGCGTATTAAGCAATCAGGGGAACACATTCTCCTCACTTATACTGTTCACTTGGTAAAATGTCCCGTCCGTATTAAACCAACAGGTAAACACCTTCTCCTCACTTATACTGTTCATCTGGTAACATGTCCCGTGTGTATTAAACAATCATGGGAACGCACTCTCCTCACTTATACTGTTCACCTGGTAACATGTCCCGTGCGTATTAAACAAACAGGGGAACACATTCTCCTCACTTATACTGTTCACCTGGTAACATGTCCCGTGTGTATTAAACAAACAGGGGAACACATTCTCCTCACTTATACTGTTCACCTGGTAACATGTCCCGTGTGTATTAAACAATCAGGGGAACACATTCTCCTCACTTATACTGTTCACTTGGTAACATGTCCCGTGCGTATTAAACAAACAGGGGAACACATTCTCCTCACTTCTACTGTTCACCTGGTAACATGTCCCGTGCGTATTAAACAAACAGGGGAACACATTCTCCTCACTTCTACTGTTCACCTGGTAACATGTCCCGTGCGTATTAAACCATCAGGGGAACACACTCTCCTCACTTTTACCGTTCACCTGATAACATGTCCCGTGTGTATTAAACCATCAGGGGAACACAATCTCCTCACTTATACTGTTCACCTGGTAACATGCCCTGTGTATATTAAACCATCAGGGGAACACACTCTCCTCACTTATACTGTTCACCTGGTAACATGTCCCGTGTATATTAAACCATCAGGGGAACACATTCTCCTCACTTATACTGTTCACCTGGTAACATATCCCGTGTATATTAAACCATCAGGGGAACACACTCTCCTCACTTACACTGTTCACCTGGTAAAATGTCTTGTGTGCATTAAACCATCAGGGGAACACACTCTCCTCACTTATACAGTTCACTTGGTGACATGTCCCGTGCGTATTAAACCATCAGGTGAACACACTCGCCTCACTTATACTGTTCATCTGGTAACATGTCCCGTCTGTATTAAACCATCAGGGGAACACACTCTCCTCACTTATACTGTTCACCTGGTAACATGTCCTTTGCATATTTAACCATCAGGGGAAAACATTATGCTCACTTCTACTGTTCACCTGGTGACATGTCCCGTGTATATTAAACCATCAGGGGAACACATTCTCCTCACTGATACTGTTCACCTGGTAACATGTCCCGTGCGTATTAAACAATCAGGGGAACACACTCTTCTCACTTCTACTGTTCACCTGGTAACATGTTCCGTGTATATTAAACCATCAGGGGAACACACTCTCCTCACTTATACTGTTCACCTGGTAACATGTACCGTGTATATTAAACCATCAGGGGAACACATTCTCCTCAATTATACATTTCACTTGATGACATGTCCCGTGTGTATTGAACAATCAGGGGAACACATTCTCCTCACTGATACTGTTCACCTGGTGACATGTCCCGTGTGTATTAAACCATAAGGGGAACACACTCTCCTCACTTATACTGTTCACCTGGGAACATGTCCCGTGTATATTAAACCATCAGGGGAACACACTCTCCTCACTTATACTGTTCACCTGGTAACATGTTCCGTGTATATTAAACCATCAGGGGAACACACTCTCCTCACTTATACTGTTCACCTGGTAACATGTACCGTGTATATTAAACCATCAGGGGAACACACTCTACTCAATTATACATTTCACTTGATGACATGTCCCGTGTGCATTGAACAATCAGGGGAACACATTCTCCTCACTGATACTGTTCACCTGGTAACATGTCCCGTGCGTGTTAAACAATCAGGGGAACACACTCTTCTCACTTCTACTGTTCACCTGGTAACATGTCCCGTGCGTATGAAACCAGCAGGGGAACACATTCTCCTCACTTATACTGTTCACTTGGTAAAATGTCCCGTGCGTATGAAACCAGCAGGGGAACACATTCTCCTCACTTATACTGTTCACCTGGTAACATGTCCCGTGTGTATTAAACAATCAGGGGAACACATTCTCCTCACTTATACTGTTCAGTTGGTAACATGTCCCGTGCGTATTAAACAATCAGGGGAACACACTCTCCTCACTTATACTGTTCACCTGGTAACATGTCCTGTGTATATTAAAACATCAGGGGAATACACTCTCCTCACTTATACTGTTCACCTGGTAACATGTCCCGTGTGCATTAAACAATCAGGGGAACACACTCTCCTCACTTATACCGTTCACCTGATAACATGTCCCGTGTGTATTAAACCATCAGGGGAACACACTCTCCTGACTTATACAGTTCACTTGGTTACATGTCCCGTGCGTATTAAACCATCAGGTGAACACACTCGCCTCACTTATACTGTTCATCTGGTAACATGTCCCGTGTATATTAAACCATCAGGGGAACACACTCTCCTCACTTATACTGTTCACCTGGTAACATGTTCCGTGTATATTAAACCATCAGGGGAAAACACTCTCCTCACTTATACTGTTCACCTGGTAACATGTCCCGTGCGTGTTAAACCATCAGGGGAACACACTCTCCTCACTTATACTGTTCAGCTGGTAACATGTCCCGTGAGTATTAAACAATCAGGGGAACACACTCTCCTCACTTCTACTGTTCACCTGGTAACATGTCCCGTGTATATTAAACCATCAGGGGAAAGCACTCCCTTCACTTATTCTGTTCTCCTGGTTACATGTCCCGTGTATATGAAACCATCAGGGGAACACACTCTCCTCACTTATACTGTTCAGCTGGTAACATGTCCCGTGTGCATTAAACAATCAGGGGAACACACTCTCCTCACTTATACTGTTCACCTGATAACATGTCCCGTGTGTATTAAACCATAAGGGGAACACACTCTCCTCACTTATACTGTTCACCTTGGAACATGTCCCGTGTATATTAAACCATCAGGGGAACACACTCTCCTCACTTATACTGTTCACCTGGTAACATGTTCCGTGTATATTAAACCATCAGGGGAACACACTCTCCTCACTTATACTGTTCACCTGGTAACATGTACCGTGTATATTAAACCATCAGGGGAACACACTCTCCACAATTATACATTTCACTTGGTGACATGTCCCGTGTGTATTGAACAATCAGTGGAACACACTCTTCTCACTTATACTGTTCACCTGGTAACATGTCCCGTGTGTATTGAACAATCAGGGGTACACACTCTTCTCACTTATACTGTTCACCTGGTTACATGTCCCGTGCGTATTAAACAATCAGGGGAACACATTCTCCTCACTTATACTGTTCACTTGGTAAAATGTCCCGTGTGTATTAAACAATCAGGGGAACACATTCTCCTCACTTATACTGTTCAAATGGTAACATGTCCCGTGCGTATTATACACACAGGGGAACACATTCTCCTCACTTATACTGTTCACCTGGAAACATGTCACGTGTGTATTAAACAAACAGGGGAACACATTCTCCTCACTTATACTGTTCACGTGGTAACATGTCCCGTGTGTATTAAACCATCAGGGGAACACACTCTCCTCACTTATACTGTTCACTTGGTAACATGTCCCGTGCGTATTAAACAAACAGGGGAACACACTCTCCTCACTTATACTGTTCACCTAGTCACATGTCCCGTGTATATTAAACAATCTGGGGAACACACTCTCCTCACTTATACTGTTCACCTGGTAACATGTCCCGTGTATATTAAACCATCAGGGGAACACACTCTCCTCACTTATACTGTTCACCTGGTAACATATCCCGTGTATATTAAACCATCAGGGGAACACACTCTCCTCACTTACACTGTTCACCTGGTAAAATGTCTTGTGTGCATTAAACCATCAGGGGAACACACTCTCCTCACTTATACAGTTCACTTGGTGACATGTCCCGTGCGTATTAAACCATCAGGTGAACACACTCGCCTCACTTATACTGTTCATCTGGTAACATGTCCCATGTATATTAAACCATCAGGGGAACACACTGTCCTCACTTATACTGTTCACCTGGTAACATGTCCCGTGTAAGTTAAAGCATCAGGGGAACACATTCTCCTCACTTATACTGTTCACCTGGTAACATGTCCCGTGTATATTAAACCATCAGGGGAACACACTCTCCTCACTTATACTGTTCACCTGGTAACATGTCCTGTGTGCATTAAACCATCAGGGGAACACACTCTCCTCACTTATACTGTTCATCTGGTAACATGTCCCGTCTGTATTAAACCATCAGGGGAACACACTCTCCTCACTTATACTGTTCACCTGGTAACATGTCCTTTGCATATTTAACCATCAGGGGAAAACATTCTGCTCACTTCTACTGTTCACCTGGTGACATGTCCCGTGTATATTAAACCATCAGGGGAACACACTCTCCTCACTTATACTGTTCACCTGGTAACATGTCCCGTGTATATGAAACCATCAGGGGAACACACTCTCCTCACTTATACTGTTGAGCTGGTAACATGTCCCGTGTGCATTAAACAATCAGGGGAACACACTATCCTCACTTATACTGTTCACCTGATAACATGTCCCGTGTGTATTAAACCATAAGGGGAACACACTCTCCTCACTTATACTGTTCACCTGGGAACATGTCCCGTGTATATGAAACCATCAGGGGAACACACTCTCCTCACTTATACTGTTCACCTGGTAACATGTTCCGTGTATATTAAACCATCAGGGGAACACACTCTCCTCACTTATACTGTTCACCTGGTAACATGTACCGTGTATATTAAACCATCAGGGGAACACACTCTCCTCAATTATACATTTCACTTGATGACATGTCCCGTGTGTATTGAACAATCAGGGGAACACATTCTCCTCACTGATACTGTTCACCTGGTAACATGTCCCGTGCGTATTAAACAATCAGGGGAACACACTCTTCTCACTTCTACTGTTCACCTGGTAACATGTCCCGTGCGTATGTAACCAGCAGGGGAACACATTCTCCTCACTTATACTGTTCACCTGGTAACATGTCCCGTGTGTATTAAACAATCAGGGGAACGCACTCTCCTCACTTATACTGTTCATTTGGTAACATGTCCTGTGCGTATTAAACAAACAGGGGAACAAATTCTCCTCCCTTATACTGTTCACCTGGTAACATGTCCCGTGTGTATTAAACAATCAGGGGAACACATTCTCCTCACTTATACTGTTCAGTTGGTAACATGTCCCGTGCGTATTAAACAAACAGGGGTACACATTCTCCTCACTTCTGCTGTTCACCTGGTAACATGTCCCGTGCGTATTAAACAATCAGGGGAACACACTCTCCTCACTTATACTGTTCACCTGGTAACATGTCCTGTGTATATTAAAACATCAGGGGAATACACTCTCCTCACTTATACTGTTCACCTGGTAACATGTCCCGTGTGCATTAAACAATCAGGGGAACACACTCTCCTCACTTATACCGTTCACCTGATAACATGTCCCGTGTGTATTAAACCATCAGGGGAACACAATCTCCTCACTTATACTGTTCACCTGGTAACATGCCCTGTGTATATTAAACCATCAGGGGAACACACTCTCCTCACTTATACTGTTTACCTGGTAACATGTCCCTTGGATATTAAACCATCAGGGGAACACACTCGCCTCACTAAAACTGTTCATCTGGTAACATGTCCCGTGTATATTAAACCATCAGGGGAACACACTCTCCTCACTTACACTGTTCACCTGTTAAAATGTCTTGTGTGCATTAAACCATCAGGGGAACACACTCTCCTCACTTATACAGTTCACTTGGTGACATGTCCCGTGCGTATTAAACCATCAGGTGAACACACTCGCCTCACTAAAACTGTTCATCTGGTAACATGTCCCGTGTATATTAAACCATCAGGGGAACACACTCTCCTCACTTATACTGTTCACCTGGTAACATGTCCCGTGTATATTAAACCATCAGGGGAACACATTCTCCTCACTTATACTGTTCACCTGGTAACATGTCCCGTGTATATAAAATCATCAGGGGAACACACTCTCCTCACTTATACTGTTCACCTGGTAACATGTCCCGTGAGTATTAAACAATCAGGGGAACACACTCTCCTCACTTACACTGTTCATCTGGTAACATGTCCAGTGAATATTAAACTATCAGGGGAACACACTCTCCTCACTTATACTGTTCACCTGATAACATGTCCCGTGTGTATTAAACCATAAGGGGAACACATTCTCCTCACTTATACTGTTCACCTGGTAATATGCCCTGTGTATATTAAACCATCAGGGGAACACACTCTCCTCACTTATACTGTTCACCTGGGAACATGTCCCGTGTATATTAAACCATCAGGGGAACACAATCTCCTCACTTATACTGTTCACCTGGTAACATGTTCCGTGTATATTAAACCATCAGGGGAACACACTCTCCTCACTTATACTGTTCACCTGGGAACATGTACCGTGTATATTAAACAATCAGGGGAACACACTCTCCTCACTTATACTGTTCACCTGGTAACATGTCCCGTGTGTATTGAACAATCAGGGGAACACATTCTCCTCACTTATACTGTTCACCTGGTAATATGCCCTGTGTATATTAAACCATCAGGGGAACACACTCTCCTCACTTATACTGTTCACCTGGGAACATGTCCCGTGTATATTAAACCATCAGGGGAACACAATCTCCTCACTTATACTGTTCACCTGGTAACATGTTCCGTGTATATTAAACCATCAGGGGAACACACTCTCCTCACTTATACTGTTCACCTGGTAACATGTCCCGTGTGTATTGAACAATCAGGGGAACACACTCTCCTCACTTATACTGTTCACCTGGTAACATGTTCCGTGTATATTAAACCATCAGGGGAACACACTCTCCTCACTTATACTGTTCACCTGGTAACATGTCCCGTGCGTATTAAACAATCAGGGGAACACATTCTCCTCAATTATACTGTTCACTTGGTAACATGTCCCGTGTGTATTAAACCATAAGGGGAACACATTCTCCTCACTTATAGTGTTCACCTGGTAATATGCCGTGTGTATATTAAACCATCAGGGGAGCACACTCTCCTCACTTATACTGTTCATCTGGGAACATGTCCCGTGTATATTAAACCATCAGGGGAACACACTCTCCTCACTTATACTGTTCACCTGGTAACATGTCCCGTGTATATTAAACCATCAGGGGAACACACTCTCCTCAATTATACATTTCACTTGGTGACATCTCCCGTGTGTATTGAACAAACAGGGGAACACACTCTCCTCACTTATACTGTTCACCTGGTAACATGTCCCGTGTGTATTGAACAATCAGGGGAACACACTCTCCTCACTTATACTGTTCACCTGGTAACATGTCCCGTGCGTATTAAACAATCAGGGGAACACGTTCTCCTCACTTATACTGTTCACATGGTAACATGTCCCGTGTGTATTAAACAATCAGGGGAACAGACTCTCCTCACTTATACTGTTCACCTGGCAACATGTCCTGTGTATATTAAACCTTCAATGGAACACACTCTCCTCACTTATACTGTTCACCGGGTAACATGTCCTGTGTGTATTAAAACATCAGGGGAACACACTCTCCTCACTTATACTGTTCACCTGGTAACATGCCCTGTGTATATTAAACCATCAGGGGAACACACTCTCCTCACATATACTGTTTACCTGGTAACATGTCCCGTGTATATTAAACCATCAGGGGAACACACTCTCCTCACTTATACTGTTCACCTAGTCACATGTCCAGTGTATATTAAACCATCAGGGGAACACACTCTCCTCACCTATACTGTTCACCTGGTAACTTGTCCCGTGTATATTAAACCATTAGGGGAGCACACTCTCCTCACTTATACTGTTCACCTGGTAACATATCCCGTGTATATTAAACCATCAGGGGAACACACTCTCCCCACTTACACTGTTCACCTGGTAAAATGTCCTGTGTGCATTAAACCATCAGGTGAGCACACTCGCCTCACTTATACTGTTCATCTGGAAACATGCCCCGTGTATATTAAACCATCAGGGGAACACACTCTCCTCACTTATACTGTTCACCTGGTAACATGTCCTGTGTGCATTAAACCATCAGGGGAACACACTCTCCTCACTTATACTGTTCATCTGGTAACATGTCCCGTCAGTATTAAACCATCAGGGGAACACACTGTCCTCACTTATACTGTTCACCTGGTAACAGGTCCTTTGCATATTTAACCATCAGGGGAAAACAATCTGCTCACTTCTACTGTTCACCTGGTAACTTGTCCCGTGTGTATTGAACAATCAGGGGAACACACTCTCCTCATTTATACTGTTCAGCTGGTAACAAGTCCCGTGTATATGAAACCATCAGGGGAACACATTCCCCTCACTTATACTGTTCACCTGGTAACATGTCCTTGTGTATTAAACAATCAGGGGAACACACTCTCCTCACTTATACTGTTCGCTTGGTAACATGTCCCGTGTATATTAAACACTCTCTCCTCACTTATACTGTTCAGCTGGTAACATGTCCCGTGTGCATTAAACAATCAGGGGAACACACTCCCCTCACTTATACTGTTCACCTGATAACATGTCCCGTGTGTATTAAACCATAAGGGGAACACATTCTCCTCACTTATACTGTTCACCTGGTAATATGTCCTGTGTGTATTAAACAATCAGGGGAATACAATCTCCTCACTTATACTGTTCACCTGGTAACATGTCCCGTATATATGAAACCATCAGGGGAACACACTCTCCTCACTTATTCTGTTCAGCTGGTAACATGTCCCGTGTGCATTAAACAATCAGGGGAACACACTCTCCTCACTTATACTGTTCACCTGATAATATGCCGTGTGTATATTAAACCATCAGGGGAGCACACTCTCCTCACTTTTACTGTTCATCTGGGAACATGTCCCGTGTATATTAAACCATCAGGGGAACACACTCTCCTCACTTATACTGTTCACCTGGTAACATGTCCCGTGTATATTAAACCATCAGGGGAACACACTCTCCTCAATTATACATTTCACTTGGTGACATCTCCCATGTGTATTGAACAATCAGGGGAACACACTCTCCTCACTTATATTGTTCACTTGGTAACATGTCCCCTGCGTATTAAACAAAAAGGGGAACACATTCTCCTCACTTATAGTGTTCACCTGGTAACATGTCCCGTGTGTATTAAACAATCAGGGGAACACATTCTCCTCACTTATACTGTTCAATTGGTAACATGTCCCGTGCGTATTAAACAAACAGGGGAACTCATTCTTCTCACTTATACTGTTCACCTGGTAACATGTCCCGTGTGTATTAAACAATCAGGGGAACACATTCTCCTCACTTATACTGTTCACCTGGTAACATGTCCCGTGTGTATTAAACAATCAGGGGAACACATTCTCCTCACTTATACTGTTCACCTGGCAACATGTCCTGTGTATATTAAACCTTCAATGGAACACAATCTCCTCACTTCTACTGTTCACCGGGTAAAATGTCCTGTGTGCATTAAACCATCAGGTGAACACACTCGCCTCACTTATACTGTTCATCTGGAAACATGCCCCGTGTATATTAAACCATCAGGGGAACACACTCTCCTCACTTATACTGTTCACCTGGTAACATGTCCCGTGTATATTAATACATCAGGGGAACACACTCTCCTCACTTATACTGTTCACCTGGTAACATGTCCTGTGTGCATTAAACCATCAGGGGAACACACTCTCCTCACTTATACTGTTCATCTGGTAACATATCCCGTCAGTATTAAACCATCAGGGGAACACACTCTCCTCACTTGTACTGTTCACCTGGTAACATGTCCTTTGCATATTTAACCATCAGGGGAAAACAATCTTCTCACTTCTACTGTTCACCTGGTGACATGTCCCGTGTGTATTAAACCATCAGGGGAACACACTCTCCTCACTTATACTGTTCACCTGGTAACATGTCCCTTGTATATTAAACCATCAGGGGAACACACTCTCCTCAATTATACATTTCACTTGGTGACATCTCCCGTGTGTATTGAACAATCAGGGGAACACACTCTCCTCACTTATACTGTTCACCTGGTAACATGTCCCGTGTGTATTGAACAATCAGGGGAACACACTCTCCTCATTTATACTGTTCAACTGGTAACATGTCCCGTGTGTATTAAACCATCAGGGGAACACACTCTCCTCACTTATACTGTTCACCTGGTAACATGTCCCGTGTATATTAAACCATCAGGGGAACACACTCTCCTCACTTATACTGTTCACCTGGGAACATGTCCCGTGTATATTAAACCATCAGGGGAACACACTCTCCTCACTTATACTGTTCACCTGGTAACATGTCCCGTGTATATTAAACCATCAGGGGAACACACTCTCCTCACTTATACTGTTCACCTGGTAACATGCCCCGTGTATATTAAACCATCAGGGGAACACACTCTCCTCAATTATACATTTCACTTGGTGACATCTCCCGTGTGTATTGAACAATCAGGGGAACACACTCTCCTCACTTATGCTGTTCACCTGGGAACATGTCCCGTGTGTATTGAACAATCAGGGGAACACACTCTCCTCACTTATACTGTTCACCTGGTAACATGTCCCGTGAGTATTAAACAATCAGGGGAACACATTCTCCTCACTTATACTGTTCACTTGGTAACATGTCCCGTGCGTATTAAACCAACAGGGAAACACATTCTCCTCACTTATACTGTTCACCTGGTAACATGTCCCGTGTGTATTAAACAATCAGGGTAGCACACTCTCCTCACTTATACTGTTCACTTGGTAACATGTCCCGTGCGTATTAAACAAACAGGGGAACACATTCTCCTCACTTATACTGTTCACCTGGAAACATGTCCCGTGTGTATTAAACAATCAGGGGAACACATTCTCCTCACTTATACTGTTCACTTGGTAACATGTCCCGTGCGTATTAAACAAACAGGGGAACACATTCTCCTCACTTATACTGTTCACCTGGTAACATGTCCCGTGTGTATTAAACAAACAGGGGAACTCATTCTTCTCACTTATACTGTTCACCTGGTAACATGTCCCATGTGTATTAAACAATCAGGGGAACACATTCTCCTCACTTATACTGTTCACCTGGTAACATGTCCTGTGTATATTAAACCTTCAATGGAACACACTCTCCTCACTTATACTGTTCACCGGGTAACATGTCCTGTGTATATTAAAACATCAGGGGAACACACTCTCCTCACTTATACTGTTCACCTGGTAACATGTCCTGTGTGTTTTAAACCATCAGGGGAACACAATCTCCTCACTTATACTGTTCACCTGGTAACATGCCCTGTGTATATTAAAACATCAGGGGAACACACTCTCCTCACATATACTCTTTACCTGGTAACATGTCCCGTGTATATTAAACCATCAGGGGAACACACTCTCCTCACTTATGCTGTTCACCTCGTCACATGTCCAGTGTATATTAAACCATCAGGGGAACACAACCTCCTCACTTATACTGTTCAACTGGTAACATGTCCCGTGCATATTAAACCATCAGGGGAACACACTCTCCTCACTTACACTGTTCACCTGGTAAAATGTCCTGTGTGCATTAAACCATCAGGTGAACACACTCGCCTCACTTATACTGTTCACCTGGTAACATGTCCTGTGTGCATTAAACCATCAGGGGAACACACTCTCCTCACTTATACTGTTCACTGGTAACATGTCCCGTCAGTATGAAACCATCAGGGGAACACACTCTCCTCACTTATACTGTTCACCTGGTAACATGTCCTTTGCATATTTAACCATCAGGGGAAAACAATCTGCTCAGTTCTACTGTTGACCTGGTGACATGTCCCGTGTGTATTAAACCATCAGGGGAACACACTCTCCTCACTTATACTGTTCACCTGGTAACATGTCCCTTGTATATTAAACCATCAGGGGAACACACTCTCCTCAATTATACATTTCACTTGGTGACATCTCCCGTGTGTATTGAACAATCAGGGGAACACACTCTCCTCACTTATACTGTTCACCTGGTAACATGTCCCGTGTGTATTGAACAATCAGGGGAACACACTCTCCTCACTTATACTGTTCAACTGGTAACATGTCCCGTGTGCATTAAACCATCAGGGGAACACACTCTCCTCACTTATACTGTTCACCTGGTAACATGTCCCGTGTATATTAAACCATCAGGGGAACACACTCTCCTCACTTATACTGTTCACCTAGTCACATGTCCAGTGTATATTAAACCATCAGGGGAACACACTCTCCTCACTTATACTGTTCACCTGGTAACATGTCCCGTGTATATTAAACCATCAGGGGAACACACTCTCCTCACTTATACTGTTCACCTGGTAACATGTCCCGTGCGTATTAAACAATCAGGGGAACACACTCTCCTCACTTATACTGTTCACCTGGTAACATGTCCCGTGTATATTAAACCATCAGGGGAACACACACTCCTCACTTATACTGTTCACCTGGTAACATGTCCCGTGTATATTAAACCATCAGGGGAACACACTCTCCTCACTTCTACTGTTCACTTGGTAACATGTCCCGTGCGTATTAAACCAACAGGGGAACACATTCTCCTCACTTATACTGTTCGCCTGGTAACATGTCCCGTGTGTATTAAACAATCAGGGGAACACACTCTCCTCACTTATACTGTTCACCTGGTAACATGTCCCGTGTGTATTAAACAATCAGGGGAACACACTCTCCTCACTTCTACTGTTCACTTGGTAACATGCCCCGTGCGTATTAAACCAACAGGGGAACACACTCTCCTCACTTATACTGTTCACCTGGTAACATGTCCTTTGCTTATTTAACCATCAGGGGAAAACAATCTGCTCACTTCTCCTGTTCACCTGGTGACATGTCCCGTGTGTATTAAACCATCAGGGGAACACACTCTCCTCACTTATACTGTTCACCTGGTAACATGTCCCGTGTATATGAAACCATCAGGGGAACACACTCTCCTCACTTCTACTGTTCACTTGGTAACATGTCCCGTGCGTATTAAACCAACAGGGGAACACACTCTCCTCACTTATACTGTTCACCTGGTAACATGTCCCGTGTGTATTAAACAATCAGGGGAACACAATCTCCTCACTTATACTGTTCACCTGGTAACATGTCCTGTGTGCATTAAACCATCAGGGGAACACACTCTCCTCACTTATACATTTCATCTGGTAACATGTCCCGTCAGTATGAAACCATCAGGGGAACACACTCTCCTCACTTATACTGTTCACCTGGTAACATGTCCCTTGTATATTAAACCATCAGGGGAACACACTCTCCTCAATTATACATTTCACTTGGTGACATCTCACGTGTGTATTGAACAATCAGGGGAACACACTCTCCTCACTTATACTGTTCACCTGGTAACATGTCCCGTGTGTATTGAACAATCAGGGGAACACACTCTCCTCACTTATACTGTTCAACTGGTAACATGTCCCGTGTGTTTTAAACCATCAGGGGAACACACTCTCCTCACTTATACTGTTCACCTGGTAACATGTCCAGTGTATATTAAACCATCAGGGGAACACACTCTCCTCACTTATACTGTTCACCTGGTAACATGTCCCGTGTATATTAAACCATCAGGGGAACACACTCTCCTCACTTATACTGTTCACCTGGTAACATGTCCCGTGCGTATTAAACAATAAGGGGAACACACTCTCCTCACTTATACTGTTCACCTGGTAACATGTCCCGTGTATATTAAACCATCAGGGGAACACACACTCCTCACTTATACTGTTCACCTGGTAACATGTCCCGTGTATATTAAACCATCAGGGGAACACACTCTCCTCACTTCTACTGTTCACTTGGTAACATGTCCCGTGCGTATTAAACCAACAGGGGAACACATTCTCCTCACTTATACTGTTCACCTGGTAACATGTCCCGTGTGTATTAAACAATCAGGGGAACACACTCTCCTCACTTATACTGTTCACCTGGTAACATGTCCCGTGTGTATTAAACAATCAGGGGAACACACTCTCCTCACTTCTACTGTTCACTTGGTAACATGTCCCGTGCGTATTAAACCAACAGGGGAACACATTCTCCTCACTTATACTGTTCACCTGGTAACATGTCCCGTGTGTATTAAACAATCAGGGGAACACACTCTCCTCAATTATGCTGTTCACTTGGTAAAATGTCCCTTGTGTATTAAACAAACAGGGGAACACATTCTCCTCACTTATACTGTTCACCTGGTAACATGTCACGTGTGTATTAAACAAACAGGGGAACTCATTCTCCTCACTTATACTGTTCACCTGGTAACATGTCCCGTGTGTATTATACAATCAGGGGAACACATTCTCCTCACTTATACAGTTCACCTGGTAACATGTCCCGTCCGTATTAAACAATCAGGGGAACACACTCTCCTCACTAATACTGTTCACCTGGTAACATGTCCTGTGTATATTAAACCTTCAATGTACCACACTCTCCTCACTTATACTGTTCACCGGGTAACATGTCCTGTGTATATTAAAACATCAGGGGAACACACTCTCCTCACTTATACTGTTCACCTGGTAACATGTCCCGTGTGTATTAAACCATCAGGGAACACAATCTCCTCACTTATACTGTTCACCTGGTAACATGCCCTGTGTACATTAAACCATCAGGGGAACACACTCTCCTCACATATACTGTTTACCTGGCAACATGTCCCGTGTATATTAAACCATCAGGGGAACACACTCTCCTCACTTATACTGTTCAGCTAGTCACATGTCCCGGGTATATTAAACCATCAGGGGAACACACTCTCCTCACTTATACTGTTCACCTGGTAACATGTCCCGTGTATATTAAACCATCAGGGGAACACACTCTCCTCACTTATACTGTTCACCTGGTAACATATCCCGTGTATATTAAACCATCAGGGGAACACACTCTCATCACTTACACTGTTCACCTGGTAAAATGTCCTGTGTGCATTAAACCATCAGGTGAACACACTCTCCTCAATTATACTGTTCATCTGGTAACATGTCCCCTGTATATTAAACCAACAGGGGAACACACTCTCCTCACTTATACTGTTCACCTGGTAACATGTCCCGTGTATATTAAACCATCAGGGGAACACACTCTCCTCACTTATACTGTTCACCTGGTAACATGTCCCGTGTGCATTAAAACATCAGGGGAACACACTCTCCTCACTTATACTGTTCATCTGGTAACATGTCCCGTCATTATTAAACCATCAGGGGAACACACTCTCCTCACTTATACGGTTCACCTGGTAACATGTCCTTTGCATATTTAACCATCAGGGGAACACACTCTCCTCACTTATACAGTTCACCTGGTAACATGTCCTGTGTATATTAAACCATCAGGGGAACACACTCTCCTCACTTATACTGTTCACCTGGCAACATGTCCCGTGAGTATTAAACAATCAGGGGAACACATTCTCCTCACTTATACTGTTCACTTGGTAACATGTCCCGTGCGTATTAAACAAACAGGGGAACACATTCTCCCCACTTATACTGTTCACCTGGTAACATGTCCCGTGTGTATTAAACAAACAGGGGAACACATTCTCCTCACTTATACTGTTCACCTGGTAACATGTCCCGTGTGTATTAAACAATCAGGGGAACACATTCTCCTCACTTATACAGTTCACCTGGTAACATGTCCCGTCCGTATTAAACAAACAGGGGAACACATTCTCCTCACTTCTACTGTTCACCTGGTAACATGTCCCGTACGTATTAAACAATCAGGGGAACACACTCTCCTCACTAATACTGTTCACCTGGTAACATGTCCTGTGTATATTAAACCATCAATGGAACACACTCTCCTCACTTATACTGTTCACCTGGTAACATGTCCTGTGTATATTAAAACATCAGGGGAATACACTCTCCTCACTTATACTGTTCACCTGGTAACATGTCCCGTGTGTATTAAACCATCAGGGGAACACAATCTCCTCACTTATACTGTTCACCTGGTAACATGCCCTGTGTATATTAAACCATCAGGGGAACACACTCTCCTCACATATACTGTTTACCTGGTAACATGTCCCGTGTATATTAAACCATCAGGGGAACACACTCTCCTCACTTATGCTGTTCACCTAGTCACATGTCCCGTGTATATTAAACCATCAGGGGAACACACTCTCCTCACTTATACTGTTCACCTGGTAACATGTCCCGTGTATATTAGACCATCAGGGGAACACACTCTCCTCACTTATACTGTTCACCTGGTAACATGTCCTGTGTATATTAAACCATCAGGGGAACACACTCTCCTCACTTATACTGTTCACCGGGTAACATGTCCTGTGTATATTAAAACATCAGGGGAACACACTCTCCTCACTTATACTGTTCACCTGGTAACATGTCCAGTGTGTATTAAACCATCAGGGAACACAATCTCCTCACTTATACTGTTCACCTGGTAACATGCCCTGTGTACATTAAACCATCAGGGGAACACACTCTCTTCACATATACTGTTTACCTGGCAACATGTCCCGTGTATATTAAACCATCAGGGGAACACACTCTCCTCACTTATACTGTTCAGCTAGTCACATGTCCCGGGTATATTAAACCATCAGGGGAACACACTCTCCTCACTTATACTGTTCACCTGGTAACATGTCCCGTGTATATTAAACCATCAGGGGAACACACTCTCCTCACTTATACTGTTCACCTGGTAACATATCCCGTGTATATTAAACCATCAGGGGAACACACTCTCCTCAATTATACTGTTCATCTGGTAACATGTCCCCTGTATATTAAACCAACAGGGGAACACACTCTCCTCACTTATACTGTTCACCTGGTAACATGTCCCGTGTATATTAAACCATCAGGGGAACACACTCTCCTCACTTACACTGTTCACCTGGTAAAATGTCCTGTGTGCATTAAACCATCAGGTGAACACACTCTCCTCAATTATACTGTTCATCTGGTAACATGTCCCCTGTATATTAAACCAACAGGGGAACACACTCTCCTCACTTATACTGTTCACCTGGTAACATGTCCCGTGTATATTAAACCATCAGGGGAACACACTCTCCTCACTTATACTGTTCACCTGGTAACATGTCCCGTGTGCATTAAACCATCAGGGGAACACACTCTCCTCACTTATACTGTTCATCTGGTAACATGTCCCGTCAGTATTAAACCATCAGGGGAACACACTCTCCTCACTTATACGGTTCACCTGGTAACATGTCCTTTGCATATTTAACCATCAGGGGAACACACTCTCCTCACTTATACAGTTCACCTGGTAACATGTCCTGTGTATATTAAACCATCAGGGGAACACACTCTCCTCACTTATACTGTTCACCTGGTAACATGTCCCGTGTATATTAAACCATCATGGGAACACACTCTCCTTACTTATACTGTTCACCTGGTAACATGTCCCGTGCGTGTGAAACCATCAGGGGAACACACTCTCCTCACTTATACTGTTCACCTGGCAACATGTCCCGTGAGTATTAAACAATCAGGGGAACACACTCTCCTCACTTATACTGTTCACTTGGTAACATGTCCCGTGCGTATTAAACCAACAGGGGAACACATTCTCCTCACTTATACTGTTCACTTGGTAACATGTCCCGTGCGTATTAAACAAACAGGGGAACACATTCTCCCCACTTATACTGTTCACCTGGTAACATGTCCCGTGTGTATTAAACAAACAGGGGAACACATTCTCCTCACTTATACTGTTCACCTGGTAACATGTCCCGTGTGTATTAAACAATCAGGGGAACACATTCTCCTCACTTATACAGTTCACCTGGTAACATGTCCCGTCCGTATTAAACAAACAGGGGAACACATTCTCCTCACTTCTACTGTTCACCTGGTAACATGTCCCGTACGTATTAAACAATCAGGGGAACACACTCTCCTCACTAATACTGTTCACCTGGTAACATGTCCTGTGTATATTAAACCATCAATGGAACACACTCTCCTCACTTATACTGTTCACCTGGCAACATGTCCTGTGTATATTAAAACATCAGGGGAATGCACTCTCCTCACTTATACTGTTCACCTGGTAACATGTCCCGTGTGTATTAAACCATCAGGGGAACACAATCTCCTCACTTATACTGTTCACCTGGTAACATGCCCTGTGTATATTAAACCATCAGGGGAACACACTCTCCTCACATATACTGTTTACCTGGTAACATGTCCCGTGTATATTAAACCATCAGGGGAACACACTCTCCTCACTTATGCTGTTCACCTAGTCACATGTCCCGTGTATATTAAACCATCAGGGGAACACACTCTCCTCACTTATACTGTTCACCTGGTAACATGTCCCGTGTATATTAGACCATCAGGGGAACACACTCTCCTCACTTATACTGTTCACCTGGTAACATGTCCTGTGTATATTAAACCATCAGGGGAACACACTCTCCTCACTTATACTGTTCACCTGTTGACATGTCCCGTCAGTATTAAACAATCAGGGGAACACACTCTCCTCAATTATACTGTTCACCTGGTAACATGTCCCGTGCGTGTTAATCCATCAGGGGAACACACTCTCCTCACTTATACTGTTCAGCTGGTAATATGTCCTGTGTGTATTAAACAATCAGGGGAACACACTCTCCTCACGCACACTGTTCACCTGGTAACATGTCCCGTGTATATTAAACCATCAGGGGAACGCACTCTCCTCAATTATACTGTTCACCTGGTAACATGTCCCGTGAATATTAAACCATGAGGGGAAAGCACTCCCCTCACTTATACGGTTCTCCTGGTAACATGTCCCGTGTACATGAAACCATCAGGGGAACACGCTCTCCTCACTTATACTGTTCACCTGGTAACATATCCCGTGTATATTAAACCATCAGGGGAACACACTCTCCTCACTTACACTGTTCACCTGGTAAAATGTCCTGTGTGCATTAAACCTTCAGGGTAACACACTCTCCTCACTTATACAGTTCACTTGGTGACATGTCCCGTGCGTATTAAACCATCAGGTGAACACACTCGCCTCACTTATACTGTTCATCATGTAACATGTCCTGTGTATATCAAACCATCAGGGGAACACACTCTCCTCACTTATACTGTTCACCTGTTGACATGTCCCGTCAGTATTAAACAATCAGGGGAAAAGACTCTCCTCACTTATACTGTTCACCTGGTAACATGTCCCGTGCGTGTTAAACCATCAGGGGAACACACTCTCCTCACTTATACTGTTCAGCTGGTAACATGTCCCGTGAGTATTAAACCATCAAGGGAACACACTCTCCTCACTTATACTGTTCACCTGGTAATATGTCCTGTGTGTATTAAACAATCGGGGAAAACACTCTCCTCACGTACACTGTTCACCTGGTAACATGTCCCGTGTATATTAAACCATCGGGGAACACACTCTCCTCAATTATACTGTTCACCTGGTAACATTTCCCGTGTGCATTAAACAATCAGGGGAACACACTCTCCTCACTTATACTGTTCACCTGATAACATGTCCCGTGTGTATTAAACCATCAGGGGAACACACTCTCCTCACTTATACTGTTCACCTGGTAATATGCCCTGTGTATATTAAACCATCAGGGGAACACACTCTACTCACTTATACAGTTCACCTGGGAACATGTCCCGTGTATATTAAACCATCAGGGGAAAACACTCTCCTCACTTATACTGTACACCTGGTAACATGTCCCGTGTATATTAAACCATCAGGGGAACACACTCTCCTCACTTATACTGTTCACCTGGTAACATGCACCGTGTATATTAAACCATCAGGGGAACACACTCTCCTCAATTATACATTTCACTTGGTGACATGTCCCGTCAGTATTAAACAATCAGGGGAACACACACTCCTCACTTATACTGTTCATCTGGTAACATGTCCCGTGCATATTAAACCATCAGGGGAACACATTCTCCTCACTTATACTGTTCACTTGGTAACATCCCCCGTGCTTATTAAACCTACAGGGGAACACATTCTCCTCACTTATACTGTTCACCTGGTAACATGTCCCGTGTGTATTAAACAATCAGGGGAACAAACTCTCCTCAATTATACTGTTCACCTCGTGACATGTCCCGTCAGTATTAAACAATCAGGGGAACACACTCTCCTCAATTCTGCTCTTCACCTGGTGACATGTCCCGTGTGTATTAAACAATCAGGGTAACACACTCTCCTCACTTATATTGTTCACTTGGTAACATGTCCCGTGCGTATTAAACAAACAGGGGAACACATTCTCCTCACTTATACTGTTCACCTAGTAACATGTCCCGTGTGTATTAAACAATCAGGGGAACACATTCTCCTCACATATACAGTTTACCTGGTAACATGTCCCGTGTATATTAAACCATCAGGGGAACACACTCTCCTCACTTATACTGTTCACCTAGTCACATGTCCAGTGTATATTAAACCATCAGGGGAACACACTCTCCTCACTTATACTGTTCACCTGGTAACTTGTCCCGTGTATATTAAACCATTAGGGGAACACACTCTCCTCACTTATACTGTTCACCTTGTAACATATCCCGTGTATATAAAACCATCAGGGGAACACACTCTCCCCACTTACACTGTTCACCTGGTAAAATGTCCTGTGTGCATTAAACCATCAGGTGAACACACTCGCCTCACTTATACTGTTCATCTGGAAACATGCCCCGTGTATATTAAACCATCAGGGGAACACACTCTCCTCACTTATACTGTTCACCTGGTAACATGTCCCGTGTATATTAATACATCAGGGGAACACACTCTCCTCACTTATACTGTTCACCTGGTAACATGTCCTGTGTGCATTAAACCATCAGGGGAACACACTCTCCTCACTTATACTGTTCATCTGGTAACATGTCCCGTCAGTATTAAACCATCAGGGGAACACACTCTCCTCACTTATACTGTTCACCTGGTAACATGTCCTTTGCATATTTAACCATCAGGGGAAAACAATCTTCTCACTTCTACTGTTCACCTGGTGACATGTCCCGTGTGTATTAAACCATCAGGGGAACACACTCTCCTCACTTATACTGTTCACCTGGTAACATGTCCCTTGTATATTAAACCATCAGGGGAACACACTCTCCTCAATTATACATTTCACTTGGTGACATCTCCCGTGTGTATTGAACAATCAGGGGAACACACTCTCCTCACTTATACTGTTCACCTGGTAACATGTCCCGTGTGTATTGAACAATCAGGGGAACACACTCTCCTCATTTATACTGTTCAACTGGTAACATGTCCCGTGTATATTAAACCATCAGGGGAACACACTCTCCTCACTTATACTGTTCACCTGGGAACATGTCCCGTGTATATTAAACCATCAGGGGAACACACTCTCCTCACTTATACTGTTCACCTGGTAACATGTCCCGTGTATATTAAACCATCAGGGGAACACACTCTCCTCAATTATACATTTCACTTGGTGACATCTCCCGTGTGTATTGAACAATCAGGGGAACACACTCTCCTCACTTATACTGTTCACCTGGTAACATGTCCCGTGTATATTAAACCATCAGGGGAACACACTCTCCTCACTTATACTGTTCACCTGGTAACATGTCCCGTGTATATTAAACCATCAGGGGAACACACTCTCCTCACTTATACTGTTCACCTGGGAACATGTCCCGTGTATATTAAACCATCAGGGGAACACACTCTCCTCACTTATACTGTTCACCTGGTAACATGTCCCGTGTATATTAAACCATCAGGGGAACACACTCTCCTCACTTATGCTGTTCACCTGGGAACATGTCCCGTGTGTATTGAACAATCAGGGGAACACATTCTCCTCACTTATACTGTTCACTTGGTAACATGTCCCGTGCGTATTAAACCAACAGGGAAACACATTCTCCTCACTTATACTGTTCACCTGGTAACATGTCCCGTGTGTATTAAACAATCAGGGTAACACACTCTCCTCACTTATACTGTTCACTTCGTAACATGTCCCGTGCGTATTAAACAATCAGGGTAACACACTCTCCTCACTTATACTGTTCACTTCGTAACATGTCCCGTGCGTATTAAACAAACAGGGGAACACATTCTCCTCACTTATACTGTTCACCTGGTAACATGTCCCGTGTGTATTAAACAATCAGGGGAACACACACTCCTCACTTATACTGTTCACCTGGTAACATGTCCCGTGTATATTAAACCATCAGGGGAACACACTCTCCTCAATTATACTGTTCACCTGGTAACATGTCCCGTGTATATTAAACCATCAGGGGAACACACTCTCCTCACTTATACTGTTCACCTGGGAACATGTCCCGTGTATATTAAACCATCAGGGGAACACACTCTCCTCACTTATACTGTTCACCTGGTAACATGTCCCGTGTATATTAAACCATCAGGGGAATACACTCTCCTCACTTATACTGTTCACCTGGTAACATGTCCCGTGTATATTAAACCATCAGGGGAACACACTCTCCTCAATTATACATTTCATTTGGTGACATCTCCCGTGTGTATTGAACAATCAGGGGAACACACTCTCCTCACTTATACTGTTCACCTGGTAACATGTCCCGTGCGTATTAAACAATCAGGGGAACACATTCTCCTCACTTATACTGTTCACTTGGTAACATGTCCCGTGCGTATTAAACCAACAGGGAAACACATTCTCCTCACTTATACTGTTCACCTGGTAACATGTCCCGTGTGTATTAAACAATCAGGGTAACACACTCTCCTCACTTATACTGTTCACTTGGTAACATGTCCCGTGCGTATTAAACAAACAGGGGAACACATTCTTCTCACTTATACTGTTCACCTGGTAACATGTCCCGTCTGTATTAAACAATCAGGGGAACACATTCTCCTCACTTATACTGTTCACTTGGTAACATGTCCCGTGCGTATTAAACAAACAGGGGAACACATTCTCCTCACTTATACTGTTCACCTGGTAACATGTCCCGTGTGTATTAAACAAACAGGGGAACTCATTCTTCTCACTTATACTGTTCACCTGGTAACATGTACCGTGTGTATTAAACAATCAGGGGAACACATTCTCCTCACTTATACTGTTCACCTGGTAACATGTCCTGTGTATATTAAACCTTCAATGGAACACACTCTCCTCACTTATACTGTTCACCGGGTAACATGTCCTGTGTATATTAAAACATCAGGGGAACACACTCTCCTCACTTATACTGTTCACCTAGTCACATGTCCAGTGTATATTAAACCATCAGGAGAACACAACCTCCTCACTTATACTGTTCACCTGGTAACATGTCCCGTGCATATTAAACCATGAGGGGAACACACTCTCCTCACTTATACTGTTCCCCTGGTAACATATCCCGTGTATATTAAACCATCAGGGGAACACACTCTCCTCACTTACACTGTTCACCTGGTAAAATGTCCTGTGTGCATTAAACCATCAGGTGAACACACTCGCCTCACTTATACTGTTCATCTGGTAACATGTCCCGTGTATATTAAACCATCAGGGGAACACACTAACCTCACTTCTTCTGTTCACCTGGTAACATGTCCCGTGTATATTAAACCATCAGGGGAACACACTCTCCTCACTTATACTGTTCACCTGGTAACATGTCCCGTGTGTATTAAACAATCAGGGGAACACATTCTCCTCACTTATACTGTTCACCTGGTAACATGTTCTGTGTATATTAAACCTTCAATGGAACACACTCTCCTCACTTATACTGTTCACCGGGTAACATGTCCTGTGTATATTAAAACATCAGGGGAACACACTCTCCTCACTTATACTGTTCACCTGGTAACATGTCCTGTGTGTTTTAAACCATCAGGGGAACACAATCTCCTCACTTATACTGTTCACCTGGTAACATGCCCTGTGTATATTAAAACATCAGGGGAACACACTCTCCTCACATATACTCTTTACCTGGTAACATGTCCCGTGTATATTAAACCATCAGGGGAACACACTCTCCTCACTTATACTGTTCACCTAGTCACATGTCCAGTGTATATTAAACCATCAGGGGAACACAACCTCCTCACTTATACTGTTCACCTGGTAACATGTCCCGTGCATATTAAACCATCAGGGGAACACACTCTCCTCACTTATACTGTTCCCCTGGTAACATATCCCGTGTATATTAAACCATCAGGGGAACACACTCCTCACTTACACTGTTCACCTGGTAAAATGTCCTGTGTGCATTAAACCATCAGGTGAACACACTCGCCTTACTTATACTGTTCATCTGGTAACATGTCCCGTGTATATTAAACCATCAGGGGAACACACTCTCCTCACTTCTTCTGTTCACCTGGTAACATGTCCCGTGTATATTAAACCATCAGGGGAACACACTCTCCTCACTTATACTGTTCACCTGGTAACATGTCCTGTGTGCATTAAACCATCAGGGGAACACACTCTCCTCACTTATACTGTTCACTGGTAACATGTCCCGTCAGTATGAAACCATCAGGGGAACACACTCTCCTCACTTATACTGTTCACCTGGTAACATGCCCTGTGTATATTAAAACATCAGGGGAACACACTCTCCTCACATATACTCTTTACCTGGTAACATGTCCCGTGTATATTAAACCATCAGGGGAACACACTCTCCGCACTTATACTGTTCACCTAGTCACATGTCCAGTGTATATTAAACCATCAGGAGAACACAACCTCCTCACTTATACTGTTCACCTGGTAACATGTCCCGTGCATATTAAACCATCAGGGGAACACACTCTCCTCACTTATACTGTTCCCCTGGTAACATATCCCGTGTATATTAAACCATCAGGGGAACACACTCTCCTCACTTACACTGTTCACCTGGTAAAATGTCCTGTGTGCATTAAACCATCAGGTGAACACACTCGCCTCACTTATACTGTTCATCTGGTAACATGTCCCGTGTATATTAAACCATCAGGGGAACACACTCTCCTCACTTCTTCTGTTCACCTGGTAACATGTCCCGTGTATATTAAACCATCAGGGGAACACACTCTCCTCACTTATACTGTTCACCTGGTAACATGTCCCGTGTGTATTAAACAATCAGGGGAACACATTCTCCTCACTTATACTGTTCACCTGGTAACATGTCCTGTGTATATTAAACCTTCAATGGAACACACTCTCCTCACTTATACTGTTCACCGGGTAACATGTCCTGTGTATATTAAAACATCAGGGGAACACACTCTCCTCACTTATACTGTTCACCTGGTAACATGTCCTGTGTGTTTTAAACCATCAGGGGAACACAATCTCCTCACTTATACTGTTCACCTGGTAACATATCCCGTGTATATTAAACCATCAGGGGAACACACTCTCCTCACTTACACTGTTCACCTGGTAAAATGTCCTGTGTGCATTAAACCATCAGGTGAACACACTCGCCTCACTTATACTGTTCATCTGGTAACATGTCCCGTGTATATTAAACCATCAGGGGAACACACTCTCCTCACTTCTTCTGTTCACCTGGTAACATGTCCCGTGTATATTAAACCATCAGGGGAACACACTCTCCTCACTTATACTGTTCACCTGGTAACATGTCCTGTGTGCATTAAACCATCAGGGGAACACACTCTCCTCACTTATACTGTTCACCTGGTAACATGTCCTTTGCATATTTAACCATCAGGGGAAAACAATCTGCTCACTTCTACTGTTCACCTGGTGACATGTCCCGTGTGTATTAAACCATCAGGGGAACACACTCTCCTCACTTATACTGTTCACCTGGTAACATGTCCCTTGTATATTAAACCATCAGGGGAACACACTCTCCTCAATTATACATTTCACTTGGTGACATCTCCCGTGTGTATTGAACAATCAGGGGAACACACTCTCCTCACTTATACTGTTCACCTGGTAACATGTCCCGTGTGTATTGAACAATCAGGGGAACACACTCTCCTCACTTATACTGTTCAACTGGTAACATGTCCCGTGTGCATTAAACCATCAGGGGAACACACTCTCCTCACTTATACTGTTCACCTGGTAACATGTCCCGTGTATATTAAACCATCAGGGGAACACACTCTCCTCACCTATACTGTTCACCTAGTCACATGTCCAGTGTATATTAAACCATCAGGGGAACACACTCTCCTCACTTATACTGTTCACCTGGTAACATGTCCCGTGTATATTAAACCATCAGGGGAACACACTCTCCTCACTTATACTGTTCACCTGGTAACATGTCCCGTGCGTATTAAACAATCAGGGGAACACACTCTCCTCACTTATACAGTTCACCTGGTAACATGTCCCGTGTATATTAAACCATCAGGGGAACACACACTCCTCACTTATACTGTTCACCTGGTAACATGTCCCGTGTATATTAAACCATCAGGGGAACACACTCTCCTCACTTCTACTGTTCACTTGGTAACATGTCCCGTGCGTATTAAACCAACAGGGGAACACATTCTCCTCACTTATACTGTTCACCTGGTAACATGTCCCGTGTGTATTAAACAATCAGGGGAACACACTCTCCTCACTTATACTGTTCACCTGGTAACATGTCCCGTGTGTATTAAACAATCAGGGGAACACACTCTCCTCACTTCTACTGTTCACTTGGTAACATGCCCCGTGCGTATTAAACCAACAGGGGAACACACTCTCCTCACTTATACTGTTCACCTGGTAACATGTCCTTTGCATATTTAACCATCAGGGGAAAACAATCTGCTCACTTCTACTGTTCACCTGGTGACATGTCCCGTGTGTATTAAACCATCAGGGGAACACACTCTCCTCACTTATACTGTTCACCTGGTAACATGTCCCGTGTATATGAAACCATCAGGGGAACACACTCTCCTCACTTCTACTGTTCACTTGGTAACATGTCCCGTGCGTATTAAACCAACAGGGGAACACACTCTCCTCACTTATACTGTTCACCTGGTAACATGTCCCGTGTGTATTGAACAATCAGGGGAACACACTCTCCTCACTTATACTGTTCACCTGGTAACATGTCCTGTGTGCATTAAACCATCAGGGGAACACACTCTCCTCACTTATACTGTTCATCTGGTAACATGTCCCGTCAGTATGAAACCATCAGGGGAACACACTCTCCTCACTTATACTGTTCACCTGGTAACATGTCCTTTGCATATTTAACCATCAGGGGAAAACAATCTGCTCACTTCTACTGTTCACCTGGTGACATGTCCCGTGTGTATTAAACCATCAGGGGAACACACTCTCCTCACTTATACTGTTCACCTGGTAACATGTCCCTTGTATATTAAACCATCAGGGGAACACACTCTCCTCAATTATACATTTCACTTGTTGACATCTCCCGTGTGTATTGAACAATCAGGGGAACACACTCTCCTCACTTATACTGTTCACCTGGTAACATGTCGCGTGTGTATTGAACAATCAGGGGAACACACTCTCCTCACTTATACTGTTCACCTGGTAACATGTCCAGTGTATATTAAACCATCAGGGGAACACACTCTCCTCACTTATACTGTTCACCTGGTAACATGTCCAGTGTATATTAAACCATCAGGGGAACACACTCTCCTCACTTATACTGTTCACCTGGTAACATGTCCCGTGTATATTAAACCATCAGGGGAACACACACTCCTCACTTATACTGTTCACCTGGTAACATGTCCCGTGTATATTAAACCATCAGGGGAACACACTCTCCTCACTTCTACTGTTCACCTGGTAACGTGTCCCGTGTGTATTAAACAATCAGGGGAACACACTCTCCTCACTTATACTGTTCACCTGGTAACATGTCCCGTGTATATTAAACAATCAGGGGAACACACTCTCCTCACTTCTACTGTTCACTTGGTAACATGTCCCGTGCGTATTAAACAAACAGTGGAACACATTCTCCTCACTTATACTGTTCACCTGGTAACATGTCCCGTGTGTATTAGACAAACAGGGGAACTCATTCTCCTCACTTATACTGTTCACCTGGTAACATGTCCCGTGTGTATTATACAATCAGGGGAACACATTCTCCTCACTTATACAGTTCACCTGGTAACATGTCCCGTCCGTATTAAACAATCAGGGGAACACACTCTCCTCACTAATACTGTTCACCTGGTAACATGTCCTGTGTATATTAAACCTTCAATGGAACACACTCTCCTCACTTATACTGTTCACCGGGTAACATGTCCTGTGTATATTAAAACATCAGGGGAACACACTCTCCTCACTTATACTGTTCACCTGGTAACATGTCCCGTGTATATTAAACCATCAGGGGAACACACTCTCCTCACTTATACTGTTCACCTGGTAACATGTCCCGTGTGCATTAAACCATCAGGGGAACACACTCTCCTCACTTATACTGTTCATCTGGTAACATTTCCCTCGTATATTAAACCATCGGGGAACACACTCTCCTCACTTATACTGTTCACCTGGTAACATGTCCCGTGAGTATTAAACAATCAGGGGATAACACACTCCTCACTTATACTGTTCACCTGGGAACATGTCCCGTGTATATTAAACAATCAGGGGAAAACACTCTCCTCACTTATACTGTTCACCTGGTAGCATTTACCTCGTATATTAAACCATCAGGGGAAGACACTCTCCTCACTTATACTTTTCACCTGGTAACATGTCCCGTGTGTATTAAACAATCAGGGGAACACACTCTCCTCACTTATACTGTTCACCTGGTAACATGTCCCGTGTGTATTAAACAAACAGGGGAACACTATCTCCTCACTTATACTGTTCACCTGGTAACATGTTCCGGGTATATTAAAACATCAGGGGAACACACTCTCCTCACTTATGCTGTTCACCTGCTGACATGTTCCGGGTATATTAAAACATCAGGGGAACACACTCTCCTCACTGATGCTGTTCACCTGGTAACATGTCCCGTGCGTGTTAAACCATCAGGGGAACACACTCTCCTCACTTATACTGTTCACCTGGTGACATGTCCCGTGTGTATTAAACAATCAGGGGAACACACTCTCCTCAATTATACTGTTCACCTGCTGACATGTTCCGGGTATATTAAAACATCAGGGGAACACACTCTCCTCACTTATGCTGTTCACCTGGTAACATGTCCCGTGCGTGTTAAACCATCAGGGGAACACACTCTCCTCACTTATACTGTTGACCTGGTAACATGTCCCGAGTATATTAAACCATCAGGGGAACACACTCTCCTCACTTATACTTTTCATTTGGGAACATGTCCCGTGTGCATTAAACAATCAGGGGAACACACTCTCCTAACTTATACTGTTCACCTGATAACATGTCCCGTGTATATTAAACCATCAGGGGAACACGTTCTCCTCACTTATACTGTTCACCTGGTAACATGTCCCGTGTGTATTGAACAATCAGGGGAACACACTCTCCTCACTTATACTGTTCACCTGGTAACATGTCCCGTGTGTTTTAAACAATCAGGGGAACACACTCTCCTCACTTCTACTGTTCACCTTGTAACATGTCCCGTGTGTATTAAACAATCAGGGGAACACACTCTCCTCACTTATACTGTTCACCTGGTAACATGTCCCGTGTGCATTAAACAATCAGGGGAACACACTCTCCTCACTTTTACTGTTCACCTGGTAACATGTCCCGTGTATATTAAACCATCAGGGGAACACGTTCTCCTCACTTATACTGTTCACCTGGTAACATGTCCCGTGCGTATTGAACAATCAGGGGAACACACTCTCCTCACTTATACTGTTCACCTGGTAACAAGTCCCGTGTGTTTTAAACAATCAGGGGAACACACTCTCCTCACTTCTACTGTTCACCTGGTAACATGTCCCGTGTGTATTAAACAATCAGGGGAACACACTCTCCTCACTTATACTGTTCACCTGGTAACAAGTCCCGTGCGTGTTAAACCACCAGGGGAAGACACTCTCCTCACTTATACTGTTCACCTGGTAACAAGTCCCGTGCGTGTTAAACCATCAGGGTAACACACTCTCCTCACTTATAATGTTCACCTGGTGACATGTCCCGTGTGTTTTAAACAATCAGGGGAACTCACTCTCCTCACTTATACTGTTCACCTGGTGACATGTCCCGTGTATATTAAACCATCAGGGGAACACACTCTCCTCACTTATACTGTTCACCTGGTGACATGTCCCGTGTGTATTAAACAATCAGGGGAACTCACTCTCCTCACTTATAATGTACACCTGGTGACATGTCCCGTGTGTATTAAACAATCAGGGGAACACACTCTCCTCACCTATACTGTTCACCTCGTGACATGTCCCGTCAGTATTAAACAATCAGGGGAACACACTCTCCCCAATTCTACTCTTCACCTGCTGACATGTCCCGGGTATATTAAACAATCATGGTAATACACTCTCCTCACTTATACTGTTCACCTGGTAATATGTCCTGTGTATATTAAACAATCTGGGGAACACACACTCCTCACTTATACTGTTCACCTGGTAACATGTCCCGTGTATATTAAACCATCAGGGGAACACACTCTCCTCACTTATACTGTTCACCTGGTAACATTTCGCTCGTATATTAAACCATCGGGGAACACACTTTCCTCACTTATACTGTTCACCTGGTAACATGTCCCGTGTGTATTAAACCATCAGGGGAACACACTCTCCTCACATATACTGTTCACTTGGTAACATGTCCCATGAGTATTAAACAATCAGGGGAACACTCTCTCCTCCCTTATACTGTTCACCTGGTAACATGTCCCGTGTATATTAAACCATCAGGGGAACATACTCTCCTCACTTATGCTGTTCACTTGGTAACATGTCCCATGTATATTAAACCATCTGGGGAACACACTCTCCTCACTTATCCTGTTCACCTGGTGACATGTCCCATGGGTATTAAACAATCAGGGGAACACACTCTCCTCCCTTATACTGTTCACCTGGTAACATGTCCCGTGTATATTAAACCATCAGGGAAAACACTCTCCTCACTTATACTGTTCACCTGCTAACATGTCCCGTGTATATTAAACCATGAGGGGAACACACTCTCCTCACTTATACTGTTCACCTGGTAACTTGTCCCGAGTATATTAAACCATCAGGGGAACACACTCTCCTCACTTATATTGTGCACCTGGTAACATGTCCCGTATGTATTAAACCATCAGGGCAACACACTCTCCTCACATATACTGTTCACCTGTCAACATGTCCCGTGTATATTCAACCATCAGGGGAACACACTCTCCTCACATATACTGTTCACCTGGTAACATGTCCCGTGTATATTCAACCATCAGGGGAACACACTCTCCTCACATATACTGTTCACCTGGTAACATGTCCCGTGTGTATTAAATTATCAGGGGAACACAATCTCCTCACTTATACTGTTCACCTGGTGACATGTACCGTGTGCATTAAATAATCAGGGGAACACACTCTCCTCACTTATACTGTTCACCTGGTAACATGTCCTGTGTGTATTAAACCATGAGGGGAACACAACCTCCTCACTTATACTGTTCACCTTGTAACATGTCCCGTGTATATTAAACCATCAGGGGAACACACTCTCCTCACTTATACTGTTCACCTGGTAACATGTCCCGTGTATATTAAACCATCAAAGGAACACACTCTCCTCACTTATACTGTTCACATGGTGACATGTCCCGTGTATATTAACCCATCAAGGGAACACACTCTCATCACTTATACTGTTCACCTGGTGACATGTCCCGTGTATATTAAACCATCAAGGGAACACACTCTCCTCACTTATACTGTTCATCTGGTAACATGTCCCGTATATATTAATTAATCAGGGGAACACACTCGCCGCACTTGCACTGTTCACCTGGTGACATGTCCCGTGTATATTAAACCATCAAAGGAACACACTCTCATCACTTATACTGTTCACCTGGTGACATGTCCCGTGTATATTAAGCCATCAAGGGAACACACTCTCCTCACTTATACTGTTCATCTGGTAACATGTCCCGTATATATTAAACCATCAGGGGAACACACTCTCCTCACTTATACTGTTCACCTGGTAACATGTCCCGTGTATATTAAACCATCAGGGGAACACACTCTCCTCACTTATACTGTTCACCTGGTAACATGTCCCGTCTATATTAAACCATCAGGGGAACTGACTCTACTCAATCATACTGTTCACCTGGTGTCATGTCCCGCGTATAATAAACCATTAGGGGAACACAATCTCCTCACTTATACTGTACCCCTGGTAACATGTCCCGTGTGTATTAAACAATCAGGGGAACAGACTCTCCTCACTTATACTGTTCACCTGGTAACATGTCCCGTGTATATTAAACCATCAGGGGAACACATTCTCCTCACTTATACTGTTCACCTGGTAACATGTCCCGTGTACATTAAACCATCAGGGGAACACACTCTCCTCACTTATACTGCTCACCTGGTGTCATGCCCCGTGTATATTAAACCATCAAGGGAACACACTCTCCTCACTTATACTGTTCACCTGGTAACATGTCCCGTGTATATTAAACAATCAGGGGAACACACTCTCATCACTTATACTCTTCACCTGGTAACATGTCCCGTGTGTATTGAACAATCAGGGGAACACACTCTCATCACTTATACTGTTCACCTGGTGACATGTCCCGTGTATATTAAACCATCAAGGGAACACACTCTCATCACTTATACTGTTCACCTGGTGACATGTCCCGTGTATATTAAACCAACAGGGGAACACACTCTCATCACTTATACTGTTCACCTGGTAACATGTCCCGTCTATATTAAACAATCAGGCGAACACAATCTCCTCACTTATACTGTTCACCTGGTAACATGTCCCGTGTGTATTGAACAATCAGGGGAACACATTCTCCTCACTTATACTGTTCACCTGGTAACATGTCCCGTCTATATTAAACAATAAGGGGAAAACACTCTCCTCACTTATACTGTTCACCTGGTAGCATTTCACTCGTATATTAAACCATCGGGGAAGACACTCTCCTCACTTGTACTGTTCACCTGGTAACATTTCCCTCGTATATTAAACCATCGGGGAACACACTCTCCTCACTTATACTGTTCACCTGGTAACATGTCCCGTGAGTATTAAACAATCAGGGGATAACACACTCCTCACTTATACTGTTCACCTGGGAACATGTCCCCTGTATATTAAACAATCAGGGGAAAACAATCTCCTCACTTATACTGTTCACCTGGTAGCATTTACCTCGTATATTAAACCATCAGGGGAACACACTCTCCTCACTTATACTTTTCACCTGGTAACATGTCCCGTGTGTATTAAACAATCAGGGGAACACACTCTCCTCACTTATACTGTTCACCTGGTAACATGTTCCGGGTATATTAAAACATCAGGGGAACACACTCTCCTCACTTATGCTGTTCACCTGCTGACATGTTCCGGGTATATTAAAACATCAGGGGAACACACTCTCCTCACTGATGCTGTTCACCTGGTAACATGTCCCGTGCGTGTTAAACCATCAGGGGAACAGACTCTCCTCACTTATACTGTTCACCTGGTGACATGTCCCGTGTGTATTAAACAATCAGGGGAACACACTCTCCTCAATTATACTGTTCACCTGCTGACATGTTCCGGGTATATTAAAACATCAGGGGAACACACTCTCCTCACTTATGCTGTTCACCTGGTAACATGTCCCGTGCGTGTTAAACCATCAGGGGAACACACTCTCCTCACTTATACTGTTCACCTGGTAACATGTCCCGAGTATCTTAAACCATCAGGGGAACACACTCTCCTCACTTATACTTTTCACCTGGGAACATGTCCCGTGTGCATTAAACAATCAGGGGAACACACTCTCCTCACTTATACTGTTCACCTGGTAACATGTCCCGTGTGTATTGAACAATCAGGGGAACACACTCTCCTCACTTATACTGTTCACCTGGTAACATGTCCCGTGTGTTTTAAACAATCAGGGGAACACACTCTCCTCACTTCTACTGTTCACCTTGTAACATGTCCCGTGTGTATTAAACAATCAGGGGAACACACTCTCCTCACTTATACTGTTCACCTGGTAACATGTCCCGAGTATATTAAACCATCAGGGGAACACACTCTCCTGACTTATACTTTTCACCTGGGAACATGTCCCGTGTGCATTAAACAATCAGGGGAACACACTCTCCTCACTTTTACTGTTCACCTGATAACATGTCCCGTGTATATTAAACCATCAGGGGAACACGTTCTCCGCACTTATACTGTTCACCTGGTAACATGTCCCGTGCGTATTGAACAATCAGGGGAACACACTCTCCTCATTTATACTGTTCACCTGGTAACAAGTCCCGTGTGTTTTAAACAATCAGGGGAACACACTCTCCTCACTTCTACTGTTCACCTGGTAACATGTCCCGTGTGTATTAAACAATCAGGGGAACACACTCTCCTCACTTATACTGTTCACCTGGTAACAAGTCCCGTGCGTGTTAAACCACCAGGGGAAGACACTCTCCTCACTTATACTGTTCACCTGGTAACAAGTCCCGTGCGTGTTAAACCATCAGGGTAACACACTCTCCTCACTTATAATGTTCACCTGGTGACATGTCCCGTGTGTTTTAAACAATCAGGGGAACTCACTCTCCTCACTTATACTGTTCACCTGGTGACATGTCCCGTGTATATTAAACCATCAGGGGAACACACTCTCCTCACTTATACTGTTCACCTGGTGACATGTCCCGTGTGTATTAAACAATCAGGGGAACTCACTCTCCTCACTTATAATGTACACCTGGTGACATGTCCCGTGTGTATTAAACAATCAGGGGAACACACTCTCCTCAATTATACTGTTCACCTGGTAACATGTCCCGTGTATATTTAACCATCAGGGGAACACACTCTCCTCACTTATTCTGTTCACCTGGTAACATGTCCCGTGTATATTAAACCATCAGGGTAACACAATCTCCTCACTTATACTGTTCACCTGGTAACATGGCCCGTGTGCATTAAATCATCAGGGGAACACACTCTCCTCACCTATACTGTTCACCTCGTGACATGTCCCGTCAGTATTAAACAATCAGGGGAACACACTCTCCTCAATTCTACTCTTCACCTGGTGACATGTCCCGGGTATATTAAACAATCATGGTAATACACTCTCCTCACTTATACTGTTCACCTGGTAATATGTCCTGTGTATATTAAACAATCTGGGGAACACACACTCCTCACTTATACTGTTCACCTGGTAACATGTCCCGTGTATATTAAACCATCAGGGGAACACACTCTCCTCACTTATACTGTTCACCTGGTAACATTTCGCTCGTATATTAAACCATCGGGGAACACACTTTCCTCACTTATACTGTTCACCTGGTAACATGTCCCGTGTGTATTAAACCATCAGGGGAACACACTCTCCTCACATATACTGTTCACTTGGTAACATGTCCCATGAGTATTAAACAATCAGGGGAACACTCTCTCCTCCCTTATACTGTTCATCTGGTAACATGTCCCATGTATATTAAACCAACAGGGGAACATACTCTCGTCACTTATGCTGTTCACTTGGTAACATGTCCCATGTATATTAAACCATCTGGGGAACACACTCTCCTCACTTATCCTGTTCACCTGGTGACATGTCCCATGGGTATTAAACCATCAGGGGAACACACTCTCCTCACATATACTGTTCACTTGGTAACATGTCCCATGAGTATTAAACCATCAGGGGAACACACTCTCCTCACATATACTGTTCACTTGGTAACATGTCCCATGAGTATTAAACAATCAGGGGAGCACACTCTCCTCCCTTATACTGTTCACCTGGTAACATGTCCCGTGTATATTAAACCATCAGGGGAACACACTCTCCTCACTTATACTGTTCACCTGCTAACATGTCCCGTGTATATTAAACCATGAGGGCAACACACTCTCCTCACTTATACTGTTCACCTTGTAACTTGTCCCGAGTATATTAAACCATCAGGGGAACACACTCTCCTCACTTATATTGTGCACCTGGTAACATGTCCCGTATGTATTAAACCATCAGGGGAACACACTCTCCTCACATATACTGTTCACCTGGTGACATGTCCCGTGTATATTAAACCATCAGGGGAACACACTCTCCTCACATATACTGTTCACCTGGTAACGTGTCCCGTGTATATTCAACCATCAGGGGAACACACTCTCCTCACATATACTGTTCACCTGGTAACATGTCCCGTGTGTATTAAATTATCAGGGGAACACAATCTCCTCACTTATACTGTTCACCTGGTGACATGTACCGTGTGCATTAAATAATCAGGGGAACACACTCTCCTCACTTATACTGTTCACCTGGTAACATGTCCTGTGTGTATTAAACCATGAGGGGAACACAACCTCCTCACTTATACTGTTCACCTTGTAACATGTCCCGTGTATATTAAACCTTCAGGGGAACACACTCTCCTCACTTATACTGTTCACCTGGTAACATGTCCCGTATATATTAAATAAGCAGGGGAACACCCTCTCCTCACTTGTACTGTTCACATGGTGACATGTCCCGTGTATATTAAACCATCAAGGGAACACACTCTCATCACTTATACTTTTCATCTGGTAACATGTCCTGTGTATATTAAACCATCAAAGGAACACACTCTCATCACTTATACTGTTCACCTGGTGACATGTGCCGTGTATATTAAACCATCAAGGGAACACACTCTCATCACTTATACTGTTCACCTGGTGACATGTCCCGTTTATATTAAGCCATCAAGGGAACACACTCTCCTCACTTATACTGTTCATCTGGTAACATGTCCCGTATATATTAAACCATCAGGGGAACACACTCTCCTCACATATACTGTTCACCTGGTAACATGTCCCGTGTATATTAATCCATCAGGGGAACACACTCTCCTCACTTATACTGTTCACCTGGTAACATGTCCCGTCTATATTAAACCATCAGGGGAACTGACTCTACTCAATCATACTGTTCACCTGGTGTCATGTCCCGCGTATAATAAACCATCAGGGGAACTCAATCTCCTCACTTATACTGTACCCCTGGTAACATGTCCCGTGTGTATTAAACAATCAGGGGAACAGACTCTCCTCACTTATACTGTTCACCTGGTAACATGTCCCGTGTATATTAAACCATCAGGGGAACACACTCTCCTCACTTATACTGTTCACCTGGTAACATGTCCCGTGTATATTAAACCATCAAGGGAACACACTCTCCTCACTTATACTGTTCACCTGGTAACATGTCCCGTGTATATTAAACAATCAGGGGAACACACTCTCATCACTTATACTCTTCACCTGGTAACATGTCCCGTGTGTATTGAACAATCAGGGGAACACACTCTCATCACTTATACTGTTCACCTGGTGACATGTCCCGTGTATATTAAACCATCAAGGGAACACACTCTCATCACTTATACTGTTCACCTGGTGACATGTCCCGTGTATATTAAACCAACAGGGGAACACACTCACATCACTTATACTGTTCACCTGGTAACATGTCCCGTGTATATTAAACAATCAGGCGAACACAATCTCCTCACTTATACTGTTCACCTGGTAACATGTCCCGTGTGTATTGAACAATCAGGGGAACACACTCTCATCACTTATACTGTTCACCTGGTGACATGTCCCGTGTATATTAAACCATCAGGGGAACACACTCTCCTCACTTATACTGTTCACCTGGTAACATGTCCCGTGTATATTAAACCATCAGGGGAACACACTCTCATCACTTAAACTGTTCACCTGGTAACAGGTCCCGAATATATTAAATAATCAGGGGAACACACTCTCCTCACTTGTACTGTTCACCTGTTAACATGTCCCGTGTATATTAAACCATCAAGGGAACACACTCTCATCACTTATACTGTTCATCTGGTAACATGTCCCGTATATATTAAATAATCAGGGGAACACACTCTCCTCAATTGTACTGTTCACCTGGTGACATGTCCCGTGTATATTAAACCATCAAAGGAACACACTCTCATCACTTATACTGTTCACCTGGTGACATGTCCCGTGTATATTAAACAATCAGGGGAACACACTCTCATCACTTATCCTGTTCACCTGGTAACATGTCCCGTGTATATTAAACAATCAGGGGAACACACTCTCCTCTCTTATACTGTTCACCTGGTAACATGTCCCGTGTATATTAAACAATCAGGCGAACACACTCTCCTCACTTATACTGTTCACCTGGTAACATGTCCCGTGTGTATTGAACAATCAGGGGAACACATTCTCCTCACTTATACTGTTCACCTGGTGACATGTCCCGTGTATATTAAACCATCAGGGGAACACACTCTCATCACTTATACTGTTCACCTGGTGACATGTCCCGTGTATATTAAACCATCAGGGGAACACACTCTCCTCACTTATACTGTTCAACTGCTGACATGTCCCTTAAGTATTAAACAATCAGGGGAACAAACTCTCCTCACTTATACTGTTCACCTGGTAACATGACCCGTTTATATTAAACCATCAGGGGAACACACTCTCCTCACTTATACTGTTCACCTGGTATCATGTCCCGTGCATATTAAACCATCAGGGGAACACACTCTCCTCACTTATACTGTTCACCTGGTAACATGTCCCGTGTATATTAAACCATCAGGGGAACAAACTCTCCTCACTTATACTGTTCACCTGGGAACATGTCCCGTGTATATTAAACCATCAGGGGAACACACTCTCCTCACTTATACTGTTCACCTGGGAACATGTCCCGTGTATATTAAACCATCAGGGGAACACACTCTCCTCACTTATACTGTTCACCTGGTAACATGTCCTGTGCATATTAAACAATTAGGGGAACACACTCTCCTCACTTATACTGTTCACCTGGTAACATGTCCCGTGTATATTAAACCATCAGGGGAACACACTCTCCTCACTTATACTGTTCACCTGGTAACATGTCCCGTCTATATTAAACCATCAGGGGAACTGACTCTACTCAATCATACTGTTCACCTGGTGTCATGTCCCGCGTATAATAAACCATCAGGGGAACACAATCTCCTCACTTATACTGTACTCCTGGTAACATGTCCCGTGTGTATTAAACAATCTGGGGAACAGACTCTCCTCACTTATACTGTTCACCTGGTAACATGTCCCGTGTATATTAAACCATCAGGGGAACACACTCTCCTCACTTATACTGTTCACCTGGTAACATGTCCCGTGTATATTAAACCATCAGGGGAACACACTCTCCTCACTTATACTGCTCACCTGGTGTCATGCCCCGTGTATATTAAACCATCAGGGGAACACACTCTCCTCACTTATACTGTTCACCTGGTAACATGTCCCGTGTGTATTAAACAATCAGGGGAACAGACTCTCCTCACTTATACTGTTCACCTGGTAACATGTCCCGTGTATATTAAACCATCTGGGGAACACACTCTCCTCACTTATACTGTTCACCTGGTAACATGTCCCGTGTATATTCAACCATCAGGGGAACACACTCTCCTCACTTGTACTGTTCACCTGGTAACATGTCCCGTGTATATTCAACCATCAGGGGAACACACTCTCCTCACTTATACTGTTCACCTGGTAACATGTCCCGTGTATATTCAACCATCAGGGGAACACACTCTCCTCACTTATACTGTTCACCTGGTAACATGTCCCGTGTATATTCAATCATCAGGGGAACACACTCTCCTCACTTATACTGTTCACCTGGTAACATGTCCCGTGTATATTCAACCATCAGGGGAACACACTCTCCTCACTTATACTGTTCACCTGGTAACATGTCCCGTGTATATTAAACCATCAGGGGAACACACTCTCCTCACTTATACTGTTCACCTGGTAACATGTCCCGTCTATATTAAACAATCAGGGGAACACACTCTCCTCACTTATACTGTTCACCTGGTAATATGTCCCGTCTATATTAAACCATCAGGGGAACTCACTCTCCTCACTTATACTGTTCACCTGGTAAGATGTCCCGTGTATATTAAACCATCAGGGGAACACACTCTCCTCACTTATACTGTTCACCTGGTAACATGTCCCGTCTATATTAAACCATCAGGGGAACTCACTCTCTTCACTTACACTGTTTACCTGGTAACATGTCCCGTGAGTATTAAACGATCAGGGGAACACACTCTCCTCACTTATACTGTTCACCTGGTAACATGTCCCGTGTATATTCAACCATCAGGGGAACTCACTCTCCTCACTTATACTGTTCACCTGGTAACATGTCCCGTGCATATTAAACAATTAGGGGAACACACTCTCCTCACTTATACTGTTCACCTGGTAACATGTCCCGTGTATATTAAACCATCAGGGGAACACACTCTCCTCACTTATACTGTTCACCTGGTAACATGTCCCGTGTATATTCAACCATCAGGGGAACACACTCTCCTCACTTATACTGTTCACCTGGTAACATGTCCCGTGTATATTCAACCATCAGGGGAACACACTCTCCTCACTTATACTGTTCACCTGGCAACATGTCCCGTGTATATTCAATCATCAGGGGAACACACTCTCCTCACTTATACTGTTCACCTGGTAACATGTCCCGTGTATATTCAACCATCAGGGGAACACACTCTCCTCACTTATACCGTTCACCTGGTAACATGTCCCGTGTATATTAAACCATCAGGGGAACACACTCTCCTCACTTATACTGTTCACCTGGTAACATGTCCCGTCTATATTAAACAATCAGGGGAACACACTCTCCTCACTTATACTGTTCACCTGGTAATATGTCCCGTGTATATTAAACCATCAGGGGAACACACTCTCCTCACTTATACTGTTCACCTGGTAACATGTCCCGTCTATATTAAACCATCAGGGGAACTCACTCTCCTCACTTATACTGTTCACCTGGTAAGATGTCCCGTGTATATTAAACCATCAGGGGAACACACTCTCCTCACTTATACTGTTCACCTGGTAACATGTCCCGTCTATATTAAACCATCAGGGGAACTCACTCTCCTCACTTTTCCTGTTCACCTGGTAAGATGTCCCGTGTATATTAAACCATCAGGGGAACACACTCTCCTCACTTATACTGTTCACCTGGTAACATGTCCCGTCTATATTAAACCATCAGGGGAACTCACTCTACTCAATCATACTGCTCACCTGGTGTCATGCCCCGTGTATATTAAACCATCAGGAGAACACACTCTCCTCACTTATACTGTTCACCTGGTAACATGTCCCGTCTATATTAAACAATCAGGGGAACACACTCTCCTCACTTATACTGTTCACCTGGTAATATGTCCCGTGTATATTAAACCATCAGGGGAACACACTCTCCTCACTTATACTGTTCACCTGGTAACATGTCCCGTCTATATTAAACCATCAGGGGAACTCACTCTCCTCACTTATACTGTTCACCTGGTAAGATGTCCCGCGTATATTAAAACATCAGGGGAACACACTCTCCTCACTTATACTGTTCACCTGGTAACATGTCCCGTCTATATTAAACCATCAGGGGAACACACTCTCCTCACTTATACTGTTCACCTGGTAACATGTCCCCTATGCATTAAACAATCAGGGGAACAGACTCTCCTCACTTATACTGTTCACCTGGTAACATGTCCCGTCTATATTAAACAATCAGGGGAACACACTCTCCTCACTTATACTGTTCACCTGGTAATATGTCCCGTGTATATTAAACCATCAGGGGAACACACTCTCCTCACTTATACTGTTCACCTGGTAACATGTCCCGTCTATATTAAACCATCAGGGGAACTCACTCTCCTCACTTATACTGTTCACCTGGTAAGATGTCCCGTGTATATTAAACCATCAGGGGAACACACTCTCCTCACTTATACTGTTCACCTGGTAACATGTCCCGTCTATATTAAACCATCAGGGGAACTCACTCTCCTCACTTATACTGTTCACCTGGTAAGATGTCCCGTGTATATTAAACCATCAGGGGAACACACTCTCCTCACTTATACTGTTCACCTGGTAACATGTCCCGTCTATATTAAACCATCAGGGGAACTCACTCTACTCAATCATACTGCTGACCTGGTGTCATGCCCCGTGTATATTAAACCATCAGGAGAACACACTCTCCTCACTTATACTGTTCACCTGGTAACATGTCCCGTGTGTATTAAACAATCAGGGGAACACACTCTCCTCACTTATACTGTTCACCTGGTAACATGTCCCGTGTATATTAAACCATCAGGGGAACACGCTCTCCTCACTTATACTGTTCACCTGGTAACATGTCCCCTGTGCATTAAACAATCAGGGGAACAGACTCTCCTCACTTATACTGTTCACCTGGTAACATGTCCCGTGTACATTAAACGATCAGGGGAACACACTCTCCTCACTTATACTGTTCACCTGGTAACATGTCCCGTGTATATTAAACCATCAGGGGAACACACTCTCCTCACTTATACTGTTCACCTGGTAACATGTCCCGTGTATATTAAACCATCAGGGGAACACACTCTCCTCACTTATACTGTTCACCTGGTAACATGTCCCGTGTATATTCAACCATCAGGGGAACACACTCTCCTCACTTATACTGTTCACCTGGTAACATGTCCCGTGTATATTCAACCATCAGGGGAACACACTCTCCTCACTTATACTGTTCACCTGGTAACATGTCCCGTGTATATTCAACCATCAGGGGAACACACTCTCCTCACTTATACTGTTCACCTGGCAACATGTCCCGTGTATATTCAATCATCAGGGGAACACACTCTCCTCACTTATACTGTTCACCTGGTAACATGTCCCGTGTATATTCAACCATCAGGGGAACACACTCTCCTCACTTATACTGTTCACCTGGTAACATGTCCCGTGTATATGAAACCATCAGGGGAACACACTCTCCTCACTTACACTGTTCACCTGGTAACATGTCCCGTCTATATTAAACAATCAGGGGAACACACTCTCCTCACTTATACTGTTCACCTGGTAATATGTCCCGTGTATATTAAACCATCAGGGGAACACACTCTCCTCACTTATACTGTTCACCTGGTAACATGTCCCGTCTATATTAAACCATCAGGGGAACTCACTCTCCTCACTTATACTGTTCACCTGGTAAGATGTCCCGTGTATATTAAACCATCAGGGGAACACACTCTCCTCACTTATACTGTTCACCTGGTAACATGTCCCGTCTATATTAAACCATCAGGGGAACTCACTCTCTTCACTTACACTGTTTACCTGGTAACATGTCCCGTGAGTATTAAACGATCAGGGGAACACACTCTCCTCACTTATACTGTTCACCTGGTAACATGTCCCGTGTATATTCAACCATCAGGGGAACTCACTCTACTCAATCATACTGCTCACCTGGTGTCATGCCCCGTGTATATTAAACCATCAGGGGAACACACTCTCCTCACTTATACTGTTCACCTGGTAACATGTCCCGTGTGTATTAAACAATCAGGGGAACACACTCTCCTCACTTATACTGTTCACCTGGTAACATGTCCCGTGTATATTAAACCATCAGGGGAACACACTCTCCTCACTTATACTGTTCACCTGGTAACATGTCCCGTGTGTATTAAACAATCAGGGGAACAGACTCTCCTCACTTATACTGTTCACCTGGTAACATGTCCCGTGTATATTAAACGATCAGGGGAACACACTCTCCTCACTTATACTGTTCACCTGGTAACATGTCCCGTGTATATTAAACCATCAGGGGAACACACTCTCCTCACTTATACTGTTCACCTGGTAACATGTCCCGTGTATATTAAACCATCAGGGGAACACACTCTCCTCACTTATACTGTTCACCAGGTAACATGTCCCGTGTGTATTAAACAATCAGGGGAACAGATTCTCCTCACTTATACTGTTCACCTGGTAACATGTCCCGTGTATATTAAACGATCAGGGGAACACACTCTCCTCACTTATACTGTTCACCTGGTAACATGTCCCGTGTATATTCAACCATCAGGGGAACACACTCTCCTCACTTATACTGTTCACCGGGTAACATGTCCCGTGTATATTAAACCATCAGGGGAACACACTCTCCTCACTTATACTGTTCACCGGGTAACATGTCCCGTGTATATTAAACCATCAGGGGAACACACTCTCCTCACTTATCCTGTTCATCTGATAACATGTCCCCTCAGTATTAAACCATCAGGGGAACACACTCTCCTCACTTATACTGTTCACCTGGTAAGATGTCCCGTGTATATTAAACCATCAGGGGAACACACTCTCCTCACTTATACTGTTCACCTGGTAACATGTCCCGTCTATATTAAACCATCAGGGGAACTCACTCTCTTCACTTACACTGTTTACCTGGTAACATGTCCCGTGAGTATTAAACGATCAGGGGAACACACTCTCCTCACTTATACTGTTCACCTGGTAACATGTCCCGTGTATATTCAACCATCAGGGGAACTCACTCTACTCAATCATACTGCTCACCTGGTGTCATGCCCCGTGTATATTAAACCATCAGGGGAACACACTCTCCTCACTTATACTGTTCACCTGGTAACATGTCCCGTGTGTATTAAACAATCAGGGGAACACACTCTCCTCACTTATACTGTTCACCTGGTAACATGTCCCGTGTATATTAAACCATCAGGGGAACACACTCTCCTCACTTATACTGTTCACCTGGTAACATGTCCCGTGTGTATTAAACAATCAGGGGAACAGACTCTCCTCACTTATACTGTTCACCTGGTAACATGTCCCGTGTATATTAAACGATCAGGGGAACACACTCTCCTCACTTATACTGTTCACCTGGTAACATGTCCCGTGTATATTAAACCATCAGGGGAACACACTCTCCTCACTTATACTGTTCACCTGGTAACATGTCCCGTGTATATTAAACCATCAGGGGAACACACTCTCCTCACTTATACTGTTCACCAGGTAACATGTCCCGTGTGTATTAAACAATCAGGGGAACAGACTCTCCTCACTTATACTGTTCACCTGGTAACATGTCCCGTGTATATTAAACGATCAGGGGAACACACTCTCCTCACTTATACTGTTCACCTGGTAACATGTCCCGTGTATATTCAACCATCAGGGGAACACACTCTCCTCACTTATACTGTTCACCGGGTAACATGTCCCGTGTATATTAAACCATCAGGGGAACACACTCTCCTCACTTATACTGTTCACCGGGTAACATGTCCCGTGTATATTAAACCATCAGGGGAACACACTCTCCTCACTTATCCTGTTCATCTGATAACATGTCCCCTCAGTATTAAACCATCAGGGGAACACACTCTCCTCACTTATACTGTTCACCTGGTAACATGTCCTTTGAATATTTAACCATCAGGGGAAAACATTCTGCTCACTTATACTGTTCACCTGGTAACATGTCCTGTGTATATTAAACCATCAGGGGAACGCACTCTCCTCACTTATACTGTTCATCTCGTAACATGTCCCGTGCGTGTTAAACCATCAAGGAAACACACTCTCCTCACTTATACTGTTCAACTTTTAACATGTCCCGTGTATATTCAACCATCAGGGGAACACACTCTCCTCACTTAAACTGTTCATCTGGAAACATGTCCCGTGTATGTTAAACCATCAGGTGAACACACTCTCCTCACTTATACTGTTCATCTGGAAACATGTCCCGTGTATATTAAACCATCAGGGGAACACACTCTCCTCACTTATACTGTTCACCTGGTTACCTGTCCCGTGTGTATTGAACCATCAGGGGAACACACTCTCCTCACTTATACTGTTCACCTGGTAACATGTCCTGTGTGCATTAAACCATCAGTGGAAAACACTCTGCTCACTTATACTGTTCACCTGATGACATGTCCCGTGTGTATTAAACAATCAGGGGAACACACTCTCCTCACATATACTGTTCACCTGGTGACATGTCCCGTCAGTATTAAACAATCAGGCGAACACACTCTCCTCACTTATACTGTTCACCTGGCAACATGTCCTGTGTATATTAAACCATCAGGGGAACACACTGTCCTCACTTATACTGTTCAACTGGTAACATGTCCCGTGAGTATTAAACAATCAGGGGAACACACCCTCCTCACTTATACTGTTCACCTGGTAACATGTCCAGTGTATATTATACCATCAGGGGAACACACTGTCCTCACTTATACTGTTCACCTGGCAACATGTCCCGTGTGTATTAAACAATCAGGGGAACACACTCTCCTCACTTATACTGTTCACCTGGTAACATATCCTGTCAGTATTAAACAATCAGGCGAACACACTCTCCTCACATATACTGTTCACCTGGTGACATGTCCCGTCAGTATTAAACAATCAGGCGAACACACACTCCTCACTTATACTGTTCACCTGGTAACATGTCCTGTGTATATTAAACCATCAGGGGAACACACTGTCCTCACTTATCCTGTTCACCTGGTAACATGTCCTGTGTATATTAAACCATCTGGGGAAGACACTCTCCTCACTTACACTGTTCACCTGGTAACATGTCCTGTGTATATTAAACCATCAGGGGAACACACTGTCCTCACTTATACTGTTCACCTGGTAACATGTCCTGTGTATATTAAACCATCAGGGGAACACACTGTCCTCACTTATACTGTTCACCTGGTAACATGTCCTGTGTATATTAAAACATCAGGGGAACACACTCTCCTCACTTACGCTGTTCACCTGGTAACATGACCCGTGTGCATTAAACAATCAGGGGAGCACACTCTCCTCACTTATACTGTTCACCTGATAACATGTCCCGTGTGCATTAAACCATCAGGGGAACAGAATCTCCTCACTTATACTGTTCAACTGGTAACATGCCCTGTGTATATTAAACCATCAGGGGAACACACTCTCCTCACTTATACTGTTCACCTGGTAACATGTCCCGTGTATATTAAACCATCAGGGGAACACACTCTCCTCACTTATACTGTTCACCTGGTAACATATCCCGTGTATATTAAACAATCAGGGGAACATACTCTCCTCACTTATACTGTTCACCTGGTAACATATCCCGTGTATATTAAACCATCAGGGGAACACACTCTCCTCACATATACTGTTCACCGGGTAACATGTCCCGTGTATATTAAACCATCAGGGGAACACACTCTCCTCACTTATACTGTTCACCGGGTAACATGTCCCGTGTATATTAAACCATCAGGGGAACACACTCTCCTCACTTATACTGTTCATCTGGTAACATGTCGCGTGCGTGTTAAACCATCAAGGAAACACACTCTCCTCACTTATACTGTTCACCTGGTGACATGTCCCGTGTGTATTAAACAATCAGGGGAACACACTCTCCTCACTTATACTGATCTCCTGGTAACATGTCCCGTGTATATTAAACCATCAGGGGAACACACTCTCCTCACTTATACTGTTCACCTGGTGACATGTCTCGTGTGTATTAAACAATCAGGGGAACAAACTCTCCTCACTTAAACTGTTCACCTGGCAACATGTACCGTAACATTAATCAATCTGGTGAACACACTCTCCTCACTTATACTGTTCACCTGGAAACATGTCCCGTGAATATTAAACCATCAGGGGAAAGCACTCTCCTCACTTAGACTTTTCTCTTTTTAACATATCCCGTGCGTATTAAACAATCAGGGGAACACACTCTCCTCACTTATACTGTTCACCTGGTAACATGTCCTGTGTGTATTAAACAATCAGGGGAATACACTCTCCTCACTTACACTGTTCACCTGGTAACATGTCCCGTGTATATTAAACCATCAGGGGAACACACTCTCCTCGCTTAAACTGTCCACCTGGAAACATGTCCTGTGAATATTAAACCATCAGGGGAAAGCACTCTCCTCACTTAGACTTTTCTCCTGGTAACATGTCCCGTGCCTTTTAAACCATCAGGGGAACACACTCTCCTCACTTATACTGTTGATCTGGTAACATGTCCCGTCAGTATTAAACCATCAGTGGAACACTCTCTCCTCACTTATACTGTTCACCTGGTAACATGTCCTGTTTGCATTGTACCATCAGGGGAACACACTCTCCTCACTTATCCATTTCACTTGGTGAAATGCCCGTGCTTATTAAACCATAAGGGGAACACTTTCTCCTCACTTATCCTGTTCAGCTGGTAACATATCCTGTGTGTATTAAACCATCAGGGGAACACACTCTCCTCACTGAGACTGTTCATCTGGTAACATGTCCCGTCAGGATTAAACCATCAGGGGAACACACTCTCCTCACTTATACTGTTCACCTGGTAACATGTCCATTGAATATTTAACCATCAGTGGAAATCATTCTGCTCACTTATACTGTTCACATGGTGACATGTCCTGTGTATATTAAACCATCAGGGGAACACACTCTCCTCACTTATACTGTTCATCTGGTAACATGTCCCGTGCGTGTTAAACCATCAAGGGAACACACTCTCCTCACTTATACTGTTCAACTGGTAACATGTCCCGTGAGTAGTAAACAATCAGGGGAACACACTCTCCTCACTTAAACAGTTCACCTGGTAAAATGTCCCGTGTGTATTAAACAATCAGGGGTACATACTCTCCTCACTTATACTGTTCACCTGGTAACATGACCCGTGTATATTAAACCATCAGGGGAACACACTCTCCTCACTTATACTGTTCACCTGGGAACATGTGCCGTGTATATTAAACCATCAGGGGAACACACTCTCCTCACTTATACTGTTCAGCTGGTAACATGTCCCGTGTATATTAAACCATCAGGGGAACACACTCTCCTCACTTATACTGTTCACCTGGTGACATGTCTCGTGTGTATTAAACAATCAGGGGAACACACTCTCCTCACTTATCCTGTTCACCTGGTAACATGTCCCGTGTGTATGAAACAATCAGGGGATCACACTCTCCTCAATTATACTGTTCACCTGCTGACTTGTCCCGGGTATATTAAAACATCAGGGGAACACACTCTCCTCACTTATACCGTTCACCTGGTAACATGTCCCGTGCGTGTTAAACCATCAGGGGAACACACTCTCCTCACTTATACTGATCACCTGGTAACATGTCCCGTGAGTATTAAACAATCTGGGGAACACACTCTCCTCACTTATACTGTTCACCTGGTGACATGTCCCGTGTATATTAAACCATCAGGGGAACACACTCTCCTCACTTATACTGTTCACCTGGTAACATGTCCCGTGTATATTAAACCATCAGAGGAACACACTCTCCTCACTTATACTGTTCACCTGGTAACATGTCCTTTGCATATTTAGCCATCAGGGGAAAACATTCTGCTCACTTATACTTTTCATATGGTAACATGTCCCGTCAGTATTAAACCATCAGGGGAACACACTCTCCTCACTTATACTGTTCATTTGGTAACATGTCCCGTGTATATTAAACCATCAGGGGAACACACTCTCCTCACTTATACTGTTCACCTGGTGACATGTCCCATGTGTATTAAAAGATCAGGTGAACACACTCTCCTCACTTATACTTTTCACCTGGTAACTTGTCCCGTGAGTATTAAACAATCAGGGGAACACACTCTCCTCACTTATACTGTTCACCTGGTAACATGTCCCGTGTATATTAAACAATCAGGGGAACACACTCTCCTCACTTATACTGTTCACCTGGTAACATGTCCTGTGTGTATTAAACCATCACGGGAACACATTCTCCTCACTTATAGTGTTCACCTGGTAACATGTCCCGTGCGTGTTAAACCATCAGGGAAACACACTCTCCTCACTTATACTGTTCACCTGGTAACATGTCCCGTGCGTGTTAAACCATCAGGGGAACACACTCTCCTCACTTATACTGTTCACCTGGTAACATGTCTCTTGCGTGTTAAACCATCAGGGGAACACACTCTCCTCACTTATACTGTTCACCTGGTAACATGTCCCGTGCGTGTTAAACCATCAGGGGAACACACTCTCCTCACATATTCTGTTCACCTGGTGAAATGTCCCGTGTGTATTAAACAATCAGGGAAACACACTCTCCTCACTTATACTGTTCACCTGGTGACATGTCCCGTGTGTATTAAACAATCAGGGGATCACACTCTCCTCAATTTTACTGTTCACCTGCTGACATGTCCCGGGTATATTAAACCATCAGCGGAACACACTCTCCTCACTTATACCGTTCACCTGGTAACATGTCCCGTGCGTGTTAAACCATCAGGGGAACACACTCTCCTCACTTATACTGATCACCTGGTAACATGTCCCGTGAGTATTAAACAATCTGGGGAACACACTCTCCTCACTTATACTGTTCACCTGGTGACATTTCCCGTGTGTATGAAACAATCAGGGGATCACACTCTCCTCAATTATACTGTTCACCTGCTGACCTGTCCCGGGTATATTAAAACATCAGGGGAACACACTCTCCTCACTTATACCGTTCACCTGGTAACATGTCCCGTGCGTGTTAAACCATCAGGGGAACACACTCTCCTCACTTATACTGATCACCTGGTAACATGTCCCGTGAGTATTAAACAATCTGGGGAACACACTCTCCTCACTTATACTGTTCACCTGGTGACATGTTCCGTGTATATTAAACCATCAGGGGAACACACTCTCCTCACTTATACTGTTCACCTGGTAACATGTCCCGTGTATATTAAACCATCAGAGGAACACACTCTCCTCACTTATACTGTTCATCTGGTAACATGTCCCGTCAGTATTAAACCATCAGGGGAACACAGTCTCCTCACTTATACTGTTCACCTGGTAACATGTCCTTTGCATATTTAGCCATCAGGGGAAAACATTCTGCTCACTTATACTGTGCATATGGTAACATGTCCCGTCAGTATTAAACCATCAGGGGAACACACTCTCCTCACTTTTACTGTTCATTTGGTAACATGTCCCGTGTATATTAAACCATCAGGGGAACACACTCTCCTCACTTATACTGTTCACCTGGTGACATGTCCCATGTGTATTAAAAAATCAGGGGAACACACTCTCCTCACTTATACTTTTCACCTGGTAATTTGTCCCGTGAGTATTAAACAATCAGGGGAACACACTCTCCTCACTTATACTGTTCACCAGGTAACATGTCCCGTGTATATTAAACAATCAGGGGAACACACTCTCCTCACTTATACTGTTCACCTGGTAACATGTCCTGTGTGTATTAAACCATCACGGGAACACATTCTACTCACTTACAGTGTTCACCTGGTAACATGTCCCGTGCTTGTTAAACCATCAGGGAAACACACTCTCCTCACTTTTTACTGTTCACCTGGTAACATGTCCCGTGCGTGTTAAACCATCAGGGGAACACACTCTCCTCACATATACTGTTCACCTGGTGAAATGTCCCGTGTGTATTAAACAATCAGGGAACCACACTCTCCTCACTTATACTGTTCACCTGGTGACATGTCCCGTGTGTATTAAACAATCAGGGAAACACACTCTCCTCACTTATACTGTTCACCTGGTAATATGTCCCGTGTATATTAAACCATCAGGGGAACACACTCTCCTCACTTATACTGTTCACCTGGTAACATGTCTCTTGCGTGTTAAACCATCAGGGGAACACACTCTCCTCACTTATACTGTTCACCTGGTAACATGTCCCGTGCGTGTTAAACCATCAGGGGAACACACTCTCCTCACATATACTGTTCACCTGGTGAAATGTCCCGTGTGTATTAAACAATCAGGGAAACACACTCTCCTCACTTATACTGTTCACCTGGTGACATGTCCCGTGTGTATTAAACAATCAGGGGATCACACTCTCCTCAATTTTACTGTTCACCTGCTGACATGTCCCGGGTATATTAAACCATCAGCGGAACACACTCTCCTCACTTATACTGTTCACCTGGTAACATGTCCCGTGCGTGTTAAACCATCAGGGGAACACACTCTCCTCACATATACTGTTCACCTGGTAACATGTCCTGTGTGTATTAAACAATCAGGGGAATACACTCTCCTCCCTTACACTGTTCACCTGGTAACATGTCCAGTGAATATTAAACCATCAGGGGAACAAATTCTCCTCACTTATACTGTTCACCTGGTAACATGTCCTGTGTGTATTAAACCATCAGGGGAACACATTCTCCTCACTTATACTGTTCACCTGGTAACATGTCCTGTGTGTATTAAACCACCAGGGGAACACACTCTCCTCACTTATTCTGTTCACCTGGAAACATGTCGCGTGAATATTAAACCATCAGGGGAAAGCACTCTCCTCACTTAGACTTTTCTCCTGGTAACATGTCCCGAGTATATTAAACCATCAGGGGAACACACTCTCCTCACTTATACTGTTCATCTGGTAACATGTCCCGTCAGTCTTAAACCATCAGTGGAACATTCTCTCCTCACTTATACTGTTTACCTGGTAACAAGTCATGTTTGCATTAAACCATCAGGGGAACACACTCTCCTCACTTATCCAGTTCACTTGGTGAAATGCCCGTGCTTATTAAAGCATAAGGGGAACACTATCTCCTCACTTATACTGTTCAGCTGGTAACATATCCTGTGTGTATTAAACCATCAGGGGAACACACTCTCCTCACTTATACTGTTCATCTGGTAACATGCCCTGTGTGTATTAAACAATCAGGGGAACACACTCTCCTCACTGAGACTGTTCATCTGGTAACATGTTCCGTCAGTATTAAACCATCAGGGGAACACACTCTCCTCACTTATACAGTTCACTTGGTGAAATGTCCCGTGCATATTAAACCAACAGGGGAACACACTCTCCTCACTTATACTGTTCACCTGGAAACATGTCCCGTGAATATTAAACCATCAGGGGAACACACTCTCCTCACTTATACTGTTCACCTGGTGACATGTCCCATGTGTATTAAAAAATCAGGGGAACACACTCTCCTCACTTATACTTTTCACCTGGTAACTTGCCCCGTGAGTATTAAACAATCAGGGGAACACACTCTCCTCACTTATACTGTTCACCTGGTAACATGTCCCGTGTATATTAAACAATCAGGGGAACACACTCTCCGCACTTATACTGTTCACCTGGTAACATGTCCTGTGTGTATTAAACCATCACGGGAACACATTCTCCTCACTTATAGTGTTCACCTGGTAACATGTCCCGTGCTTGTTAAACCATCAGGGAAACACACTCTCCTCACTTTTTACTGTTCACCTGGTAACATGTCCCGTGCGTGTTAAACCATCAGGGGAACACACTCTCCTCACTTATACTGTTCACCTGGTGACATGTCCCGTGTGTATTAAACAATCAGGGAAACACACTCTCCTCACTTATACTGTTCACCTGGTAATATGTCCCGTGTATATTAAACCATCAGGGGAACACACTCTCCTCACTTATACTGTTCACCTGGTAACATGTCTCTTGCGTGTTAAACCATCAGGGGAACACACTCTCCTCACTTATACTGTTCACCTGGTAACATGTCCCGTGCGTGTTAAACCATCAGGGGAACACACTCGCCTCACATATACTGTTCACCTGGTGAAATGTCCCGTGTGTATTAAACAATCAGGGAAACACACTCTCCTCACTTATACTGTTCACCTGGTGACATGTCCCGTGTGTATTAAACAATCAGGGGATCACACTCTCCTCAATTTTACTGTTCACCTGCTGACATGTCCCGGGTATATTAAACCATCAGCGGAACACACTCTCCTCACTTATACTGTTCACCTGGTAACATGTCCCGTGCGTGTTAAACCATCAGGGGAACACACTCTCCTCACATATACTGTTCACCTGGTAACATGTCCTGTGTGTATTAAACAATCAGGGGAATACACTCTCCTCCCTTACACTGTTCACCTGGTAACATGTCCAGTGAATATTAAACCATCAGGGGAACAAATTCTCCTCACTTATACTGTTCACCTGGTAACATGTCCTGTGTGTATTAAACCATCAGGGGAACACATTCTCCTCACTTATACTGTTCACCTGGTAACATGTCCTGTGTGTATTAAACCATCAGGGGAACACACTCTCCTCACTTATACTGTTCACCTGGAAACATGTCCCGTGAATATTAAACCATCAGGGGAAAGCACTCTCCTCACTTAGACTTTTCTCTTGGTAACATATCCCGTGTATATTAAACCATCAGGAGAACACACTCTCCTCACTTACACTGTTCACCTGGAAACATGTCCCGTGAATATTAAACCATCAGGGGAAAGCACTCTCCTCACTTATACTGTTCACCTGGTAACATGTCCCGTGCGTATTAAACAAACAGGTGAACACATTCTCCTCACTTATACTGTTCACCTGGTAACATGTACCATGTGTATTAAACAATCAGGGGAACACATTCTCCTCACTTATACTGTTCACCTGGTAACATATCCCGTGTATATTAAACCATCAGGAGAACACAATCTCCTCACTTACACTGTTCACCTGGAAACATGTCCCGTGAATATTAAACCATCAGGGGAAAGCACTCTCCTCACTTATACTGTTCACCTGGTAACATGTCCCGTGCGTATTAAACAAACAGGGGAACACATTCTCCTCACTTATACTGTTCACCTGGTAACATGTCCCGTGTATATTAACCCATCAGGGAAACACACTCTCCTCACTTATACTGTTCTCCTGGTGACATGTCCCGTGTGTATTAAACAATCAGGGGATCACACTCTCCTCAATTTTACTGTTCACCTGCTGACATGTCCCGGGTATATTAAACCATCAGCGGAACACACTCTCCTCACTTATACTGTTCACCTGGTAACATGACCCGTGCGTGTTAAACCATCAGGGGAACACACTCTCCTCACATATACTGTTCACCTGGTAACATGTCCTGTGTGTATTAAACAATCAGGGGAATACACTCTCTTCCCTTACACTGTTCACCTGGTACCTAATCCAGTGAATATTAAACCATCAGGGGAACAAATTCTCCTCACTTATACTGTTCACCTGGTAACATGTCCTGTGTGTATTAAACCATCAGGGGAACACATTCTCCTCACTTATACTGTTCACCTGGTAACATGTCCTGCGTGTATTAAACCATCAGGGGAACTCAATCTCCTCACTTATTCTGTTCACCTGGAAACATGTCCCGTGTATATTAAACCATCAGGGGAACACACTCTCCTCACTTATACTGTTCATCTGGTAACATGTCCCGTCAGTCTTAAACCATCAGTGGAACACTCTCTCCTCCCTTATACTGTTCACCTGGTAACATGTCCTGTTTGCATTAAACCATCAGGGGAACACACTCTCCTCACTTATCCAGTTCACTTGGTGAAATGCCCGTGCTTATTAAAGCATAAGGGGAACACTATCTCCTCACTTATACTGTTCAGCTGGTAACATATCCTGTGTGTATTAAACCATCAGGGGAACACACTCTCCTCACTTATACAGTTCACTTGGTGAAATGTCCCGTGCATATTAAACTATCAGGGGAACACACTCTCCTCACTTATACTGTTCGCCTGGAAACATGTCCCGTGAATATTAAACCATCAGAGGAAAGCACTCTCCTCACTTACACTGTTCACCTGGAAACATGTCCCGTGAATATTAAACCATCAGGGGAAAGCACTCTCCTCACTTATTCTGTTCACCTGGTAACAGGTCCCGTGCGTATTAAACAATCAGGGGAACACACTCTCCTCACTAATACTGTTCACCTGGTAACGTGTCCTGTGTATATTAAAACATCAGGGGAACACACTCTCCGCACTTACACTGTTCACCTGGTAACATGTCCCTTGTGCATTAAACAATCAGGGGAACACACTCTCCTCACTTATACTGTTCAACTGGTAACATGCCCTGTGTATATTAAACCATCGGGGGAACACAATCTCCTCACTTATACTGTTTACCTGGTAACATGTCCCGTGTATATTAAACCATCAGGAGAACACAATCTCCTCACTTACACTGTTCACCTGGAAACATGTCCCGTGAATATTAAACCATCAGGGGAAAGCACTCTCCTCACTTATACTGTTCACCTGGTAACATGTCCCGTGCGTATTAAACAAACACGGCAACACATTCTCCTCACTTATACTGTTCACCTGGTAACATGTCCCGTGTATATTAAACCATCAGGGGAACACACTCTCCTCACTTATACTGTTGACCTAGTCACATGTCCAGTTTATATTAAACGATCAGGGGAACACACTCTTCTCACTTAAACTGTTCACCTGGTAACATGTCCTGTGTATATTAAACCATCAGGGGAACACACTCTCCTCACTTATAGTGTTCAACTGGTGACATGTCCCGTCAGTATTAAACAATCAGGGGAACACACTCTCCTCACTTATACTGTTCACCTGGGAACATGTCCCGTGTATATTAAACCATCAGGGGAACACACTCTCCTCACTTATACTGTTCACCTGGTAACATGTCCCGTGTATATTAAACCATCAGGGGAACACACTCTCCTCACTTATACTGTTCAACTGGTGACATGTCCCGTCAGTATTAAACAATCAGGGAACACACTCTCCTCACTAATACTGTTCACCTGGTAACATGTCCTGTGTATATTAAAACATCAGGGGAACACACTCTCCTCACTTACACTTTTCACCTGGTAACATGTCCCGTGTGCATTAAACAATCAGGGGAACACACTCTCCTCACTTATACTGTTCACCTGGTAACATGTACCATGTGTATTAAACAATCAGGGGAACACATTCTCCTCACTTATACTGTTCACTTGGTAACATGTCACGTGTATATTAAACAAGCAGGGGAACACATTCTCCTCACTTACACTGTTCACCTGGAAACATGTCCCGTGAATATTAAACCATCAGGGGAAAGCACTCTCCTCACTTACACTGTTCACCTGGTAACATGTCCCGTGCGTATTAAACAAACAGGGGAACACATTCTCCTCACTTATACTGTTCACCTGGTAACATGTACCATGTGTATTAAACAATCAGGGGAACACATTCTCCTCACTTATACTGTTCACTTGGTAACATGTCACGTGTATATTAAACAATCAGGGGAACACATTCTCCTCACTTATACTGTTCACCTGGTAACATGTCCCGTGCGTATTAAACAATCAGGGGAACACACTCTCCTCACTTATACTGTTCACCTGGTAACATGTCCCGTGTATATTAAACCATCAGCAGAACACAATCTCCTCACTTACACTGTTCACCTGGAAACATGTCCCGTGAATATTAAACCATCAGGGGAAAGCACTCTCCTCACTTATACTGTTCACCTGGTAACATGTCCCATGCGTATTAAACAAACAGGGGAACACATTCTCCTCACTTATACTGTTCACCTGGTAACATGTCCCGTGTATATTAAACCATCAGGGGAACACACTCTCCTCACTTATACTGTTGACCTAGTCACATGTCCAGTTTATATTAAACGATCAGGGGAACACACTCTCCTCACTTAAACTGTTCACCTGGTAACATATCCCGTGTATATTAAACCATCAGGGGAACACACTCTCCTCACTTACACAGTTCACCTGGTAAAATGTCCTGTGTGCATTAAACCATCAGGGGAACACACTCTCCTCACATATACAGTTCACTTGGTGACATGTCCCGTCAGTATTAAACCATCAGGGGAACACACTCTCCTCACTTACACAGTTCACCTGGTAAAATGTCCTGTGTGCATTAAACCATCAGGGGAAAACATTCTGCTCACTTATACTGTTCACATGGTGACATGTCCCGTGTGTATTAAACAATCTGGGGAACACACTCTCCTCACTTATACAGTTCACACGGTGACATGTCCCGTGTGCATTAAACAATCAGGGGAACACACTCTCCTCACTTATACTGTTCACCCGGTGACATGTCCCGTGTGTATTAAACAATCAGGGGAACACACTCTCCTCACTTATACTGTTCACCTGGTAACATGTCCCGTGTGTATATTAAACCATCAGGGGAACACACTCTCCTCACTTATACTGTTCAACTGGTGACATGTCCCGTGTGTATATTAAACCATCAGGGGAACACACTCTCCTCACTTATACTGTTCAACTGGTGACATGTCCCGTCAGTTTTAAACAATCAGGGGAACACACTCTCCTCACTTATACTGTTCACCTGGTGACATGTCCCGTGTGTATTAAACAATCAGGGGATCACACTCTCCTCACTTATACTGTTCACCTGATGACATGTCCCGGGTATATTAAACAATCAGGGGCACTCACTCTCCTCACTTATACTGTTCATCTGGTAACATGTCCCGTCAGTATTGAACCATCAGTGGAACACTCTCTCCTCACTTATACTGTTCACCTGGTAACATGTCCTGTTTGCATTAAACCATCAGGGGAACACACTCTCCTCACTAATACTGTTCACCTGGTAACATGTCCTGTATATATTATAACATCAGGGGAACACAGTCTCCTCACTTTCACTGTTCACCTGGTAACATGTCCCGTGTGCATTAAACAATCAGGGGAACTCACTCTCCTCACTTATACTGTTCAACTGGTAACATGCCCTGTGTATATTAAACCATCAGGGGAACACACTCTCCTCACTTATACTGTTGACCTGGTAACATGTCCTGTGTATATTAAAGCATCAGGGGAACACACTCTCGTCACTTATACTGTTCACCTGGTAACATGGCCTGTGTGTATTAAACAATCAGGGGAACACACTCTCCTCACTTATACTGTCCACCTGGTAACATATCCCGTGTATATAAAACCATCAGGGGAACACACTCTCCTCACTTACACAGTTCATCTGGTAAAATGTCCTGTGTGCATTAAACCATCAGGGGAACACACTCTCCTCACATATACAGTTCACTTGGTGACATGTCCCGTCAGTATTAAACCATCAGGGGAACACACTCCTCACTTATACTGTTCACCTGGTAACATGTCCTTTGAATATTTAACCATCAGGGGAAAACATTCTTCTCACTTATACTGTTCACCCGGTGACATGTCCCGTGTGTATTAAACAATCAGGGGAACACACTCTCCTCACTTATACTGTTCACCTGGGAACATGCCCCGTGTATATTAAACCATCAGGGGAACACACTCTCCTCACTTATACTGTTCACCTGGTAACATGTCCCGTGTATATTAAACCATCAGGGGAACACACTCTCCTCACTTATACTGTTCACCTGGTGACATGTCTCGTGTATATTAAAACATCAGGGGAACACACTCTCCTCACTTATACTGTTCACCTGGTAACATGTCCCGTGTATATTAAAACATCAGGGGAACACACTCTCCTCACTTATACTGTTCACCTGGTAACATGTCCTGTTTGCATTAAACCATCAGGGGAACACACTCTCCTCACTTATACTGTTCATCTGGTAAAATGCCCCGTGTGCATTAAACAATCAGGGGAACACACTCTCCTCACTTATCCAGTTCAATTGGTGAAATGCCCGTGCTTATTAAAGCATAAGGGGAACACTATCTCCTCACTTATACTGTTCAGCTGGTAACATATCCTGTGTGTATTAAACCATCAGGGGAACACACTCTCCTCACTTATACTGTTCATCTGGTAAAATGCCCTGTGTGCATTAAACAATCAGGTGAACACACTCTCCTCACTGAGACTGTTCATCTAGTAACATGTCCCGTCAGTATTAAACCATCAGGAGAACACAATCTCCTCACTTACACTGTTCACCTGGAAACATGTCCCGTGAATATTAAACCATCAGGGGAAAGCACTCTCCTCACTTATACTGTTCACCTGGTAACATGTCCCGTGCGTATTAAACAAACAGGGGAACACATTCTCCTCACTTATACTGTTCACCTGGTAACATGTACCATGTGTATTAAACAATCAGGGGAACACATTCTCCTCACTTATGCTGTTCACTTGGTAACATGTCACTTGTATATTAAACAATCAGGGGAACACATTCTCCTCACTTATACTGTTCACCTGGTAACATGTCCCGTGCGTATTAAACAATCAGGGGAAGACACTCTCCTCACTAATACTGTTCACCTGGTAACATGTCCTGTGTATATTAAAACATCAGGGGAACACACTCGCCTCACTTACACTGTTCACCTGGTAACATGTGCCGTGTGCATTAAACAATCAGGGGAACACACTCTCCTCACTTATACTGTTCAACTGGTAACATGCCCTGTGTATATTAAACCATCAGGGGAACACACTCTCCTCACTTATACTGTTGACCTGGTAACATGTCCTGTGTATATTAAACCATCAGGGGAACACACTCTCCTCACTTATACTGTTCACCTGGTAACATGGCCTGTGTGTATTAAACAATCAGGGGAACACACTCTCCTCACTTATACTGTTCACCTGGTAACATATCCCGTGTATATAAAACCATCAGGGGAACACACTCTCCTCACTTACACAGTTCATCTGGTAAAATGTCCTGTGTGCATTAAACCATCAGGGGAACACACTCTCCTCACATATACAGTTCACTTGGTGTCATGTCCCGTCAGTATTAAACCATCAGGGGAACACACTCTCCTCACTTATACTGTTCACCTGGTAACATGTCCTTTGAATATTTAACCATCAGGGGAATACATTCTGCTCACTTATACTGTTCACCCGGTGACATGTCCCGTGTGTATTAAACAATCAGGGGAACACACTCTCCTCACTTATACTGTTCACCCGGTGACATGTCCCGTGTGTATTAAACAATCAGGGGAACACACTCTCCTCACTTATACTGTTCACCTGGTAACATGTCCTGTGTATATTAAACCATCAGGGGAACACACTCTCCTCAATTATACTGTTCACCTGGTGACATGTCCCGTCAGTATTAAACAATCAGGGGAACACACTCTCCTCACTTATACTGTTCACCTGGGAACATGTCCCGTGTATATTAAACCATCAGGGGAACACACTCTCCTCACTTATACTGTTCACCTGGTAACATGTCCCGTGTATAATAAGCAATCAGGGGAACACACTCTCCCCACATATACTGTTCACCTGGTGACATGTCTCGTGTGTATTAAACAATCAGGGGATCACACTCTCCTCACTGACACTGTTCACCTGGTAACATGTCCCGTGTATATTAAAACATCAGGGGAGCACATTCTCCTCACTTATACTGTTCACCTGGTAACATGTCCCGTGTGTGTTAAACCATCATGGGAACACACTCTCCTCACTTGTACTATTCACCTGGTAACATGTCCCGTGAGTATTAAACAATCTGGGGAACACACTCTCGTCACTTATACTGTTCATCTGGTAACATGTCCCGTCAGTATTAAACCATCAGTGGAACACTCTCTCCTCACTTATACTGTTCACCTGGTAACTTGTCCTGTTTGCATTAAACCATCAGGGGAACACACTCTCCTCACTTATACTGTTCATCTGGTAACATGCCCTGTGTGTATTAAACAATCAGGGGAACACACTCTCCTCACTGAGACTGTTCATAGAACATAGAACATACAGCACAGAACAGGCCCTTCGGCCCACAATGTTGTGCCGATCCTTTGTCCTCTGTCAAGGACAATTTAATCTATACCCCATCATTCTCCTTTATCCATATACCTATCCAAAAGCCTTTTGAAAGTCCCTAAAGTTTCTGACTCAACAACTTCCCCGGGCAAGGCATTCCATGCCTCGACCACTCTCTGGGTAAAGAACCTTCCCCTGACATCCCCCTTATATCTCCCACCCTTCACCTTAAATTTATGACCCCTTGTAACGCTTTGCTCCACCTTGGGAAAAAGTTTCTGACTGTCTACCCTATCTATTCCCCTGATCATCTTATAAACCTCTATCATGTCACCCCTCATCCTTCTCCTTTCTAATGAGAAGAGGCCTAGAATGTTCAGCCTTTCCTCGTAAGACTTATTCTCCATTCCAGGCAACATCCTGGTAAATCTCCTCTGCACCCTCTCCAAGGCTTCCACATCCTTCCTAAAATGAGGCGACCAGAACTGCACACAGTACTCCAAATGAGGCCTTACCAAGGTCCTGTACAGCTGCATCATCACCTCACGGCTCTTAAATTCAATCCCTCTGCTAATGAACGCTAACACCCCATATGCCTTCTTCACAGCCCTATCCACTTGAGTTGCAACTTTCAATGATCTATGCACATAGACCCCAAGGTCTCTCTGCTCCTCCACATGCCCAAGAACCCTACCGTTAACCCAGTATTTTGCATTCATGTTTGTCCTTCCAAAATGGACGACCTCACACTTTTCAGGGTTAAACTCCATCTGCCACTTTTCAGCCCAGCACTGCAACCTATCCAAGTCCCTTTGCAGACGACAATAGCCCTCCTCGGTATCCACAACTCCACCAACCTTTGTATCATCTGCAAATTTACTGACCCACCCTTCGACTTCCTCATCCAAGTCGTTAATAAAAATCACAAACAGGAGAGGACCCAGAACTGATCCCTGCGGCACGCCACTGGTAACTGGGCTCCAGGCTGAGTATTTACCATCTAAGACCACTCTCTGCCTTCTATCAGTTAGCCAATTCTTAATCCAACTGGCCACATTCCCCACTATCCCATGCCTCCTGACTTTCTCCATAAGTCTACCATGGGGGACCTTATCAAATGCCTTACTAAAATCCATGTACACCACATCCACTGGTTTACCCTCATCCACTTGCTTGGTCACCTGCTCAAAGAATTCAATCAGGCTTGTGAGGCAAGACCTACCCCTCACAAAACCGTGCTGACTGTCCCGAATCAAGCAGTGTCTTTCCAGATGCTCAGAAATCCTATCCCTCAGCACCTTTTCCATCAACTTGCCTACCACCGAAGTAAGACTAACTGGCCTGTAATTCCCAGGGTTGTTCCTATTCCCTTTCTTGAACAGGGGCACAACATTTGCCACCCTCCAATCACCTGGTACCAACCCCGTCAGCAGAGAAGATGAAAAGATCATTGCCAGCGGCTCTGCAATTTCATCCCTTGCTTCCCATAACATCCTTGGATATACCCCGTCAGGCCCGGGAGACTTGTCTATCTTCAAGTTATTCAAAAACCCCAACACATCTTCCCTCCTAACGAGCACTTCCTCGAGCTTACCAGTCTGCTTCCCACCGTCCTCTTCAGTAATACACCCCTTCTCATTCGTAAATACCGAAGAGAAATACTCATTCAAAACCTCACTTATCTCTTCCGGCTCAACACACAGTCTCCCGCTATTGTCCTTGACCGGACCTACGGTCCCCCTAGTCATCCTCATATTTCTGACATACGCGTAAAAGGCCTTGGGGTTTTCTTTTATCCTACCCGCCAAGCATTTTTCATGCCCTCTCTTAGCTCTCCTAATCCCTTTCTTCAGATCCTTCCTGGCCATCTTGTATCCCTCCAGAGCTATGCCTGTGCCCTTTTTCCTCAACTTTATATACGCATCCTTCTTCTTCCTAACAAGACTCTCAACCTCTCTTGTCAACCACGGTTCCCTCACATGACCATCCCTTCCCTGTCTGACAGGGACATGCTTATCAATGGCCCCTACTATCTGCTCCTTGAAAAAGTTCCACATTTCGACCGTGCCCTTCCCTGCCAGCATATGCTCCCAACTTATGCTCCTCAGTTCCTGCCTGACAGCATCATATCTACCCTTCCCCCAATTGTAAACCTTGCCCTGTTGCACATACCTATCCCTCTCCATTACCACAGTGAATGCTACAGAATTGTGATCACTATCTCCAAAGTGCTCGCCCACCAACAGCTCTATCACTTGCCCTGGTTCATTACCTAGTACCAAATCCAATATTGCCTCCCCTCTGGTCGGGCAGTCTACATACTGAGTCAGAAAAGCTTCCTGGACATACTGCACAAACACTACCCCATCCAAACTATTCGATCTAAAGAGTTGCCAATCAATATTTGGGAAGTTGAAATCCCCCATAATTACTACCCTGTGACTTCTGCTCCTTTCCAAAATCTGTTTCCCAATCTGCTCTTCCACCTCCCTGCTGCTATTGGGGGGCCTATAGAAAACTCCCATCAAGGTGACTGCTCCTTTCCTGTTCCTGACCTCAACCCACAGTGCAGATCCTCCTCGAAAATTCTTTCAGCAGTTGTTACACTATTTCTAACTAACAATGCCACCCCCCCACCTCTTTTACCACCATTCCTAATCTTATGAAAACATCTATAACCAGGTACCTCCAAAAACCATTCCTCCCCCTCACCTATCCACGTTTCAGTGATGGCCACAACATCGTAGTCCCAAGTGCCCATCCACGCCTTCAATTCACTCACCTTATTCCTGATGCTTCTTGCGTTGAAGTATACGCACTTTAACCCTTCTCCGTGCCCATCTGTCCTCTGTGACAGTGCTACCTTCCCCAATACCTCACTACACTCTTTGTCTTTCTGAGTGGACCCACTGGTCCCTGGATTACAAGTCCGGTTCCCATCCCCCTCCCAAACTAGTTTAAACCCTCCCGAACAGTACTAGCAAACCTCCCTCCCAGGATATTGGTGCCCCTCTGGTTCAGATGCAGCCCGTCCTGTTTGAACAGGTCCCATCTTCCCCAGAATGCAGTCCAATTATCCAAGAACTGGAAGCCCTCCCTCCTACACCATTCCTGCAGCCACGTGTTCAGCTGTGCTCTCTCCCTATTCCTAGCCTCACTATCACGTGGCGCCGGCAACAAACCAGAGATAACAACTCTGTCCGTCCGAGCTTTCAGCTTCCAGCCTAACTCCCTAAACTCACTTCTAACATCTGTGCCACCCTTCCTTCCTACGTCGTTGGTGCCAATGTGCACCACGACCTCTGGCTGCTCCCCCTCCCCTTTAAGGATCCTGAAGACGCGATCACAAACATCACGGACCCTGGCACCAGGGAGGCAACAAACCATCCGTGCGTCTCGCCTGCGCCCACAGAACCGCCTGTCCGTACTCCTCACCATCGAGTCCCCGATGACTAGTGCTCTCCCATTCTCCCTCCTTCCCTTCTGAGCCACAGTGCAGGACCCCGTGCCAGAGGCCCGGTCACTGCAGCCTGCCCCCGATAGGCCGTCCCCCCCAACAGTATCTAAAACTGTATACTTGTTGTTGAGGGGAACGACCACAGGAGATCCCTGCACTGACCTCTTCCCACCTCTAACTGTTACCCAGCTGCCTTTGATTTGTGGAGTAACGACCTCCGTGTAGCTTCTATCTATCAACCCCTCAGCTTCCCGAATGATCCTCAGTTCATCCAGCTCCAGCTCCAATTCCCTAACACGGTCTGATAGGAGCTGGAGACGGATGCACTTCCAGCAGGTGAAGTCGGCAGGGCCACCGGAGGTTTCCCTCACCTCGAACATTCTGCAGGAGGAGCAATACACTACACTGGCTGCCATTTCTTTTATTCAATTACCCCTTAGTTAAGTACAACTATAGATATTAACAAAAACAGTAAATAGCTTACCTGCTCAGTCCTTTTTGGTTAGAGGAGGAGGGTAAAAAGGGTCTTATTATTAGGTTAGAGGAGGAGGATGGGTGGGAGACACTACATGTGTAGTGGCTCCGGTTTACTCAGCTCCGCACCTTTAAGGAAAATACCTACCCAGGAGTCCTCGCTGCCGACCAGCTTCCGGTTCCTCCGGCGCCAAAAGAAACTCAAAGACAAGGAAAACAGTAAGTAAAACAGTAAGTACTTACTTTTAAAACACAGCTCCTGATGCCTTCACTCACCCACCGAAGAGTCGCTACCTTCTCCTGCTGCTCCGCCGGGAAATGAGGCCGAGTCCACGGAGCTCCGCACCTTTAAGGAAAATACCTACCCAGGAGTCCTCGCTGCCGACCAGCTTCCGGTTCCTCCGGCGCCAAAAGAAACTCAAAGACAAGGAAAACAGTAAGTAAAACAGTAAGTACTTACTTTTAAAACACAGCTCCTGATGCCTTCACTCACCCACCGAAGAGTCGCTACCTTCTCCTGCTGCTCCGCCGGGAAATGAGGCCGAGTCCACGGAGCTCCGCACCTTTAAGGAAAATACCTACCCAGGAGTCCTCGCTGCCGACCAGCTTCCGGTTCCTCCGGCGCCAAAAGAAACTCAAAGACAAGGAAAACAGTAAGTAAAACAGTAAGTACTTACTTTTAAAACACAGCTCCTGATGCCTTCACTCACCCACCGAAGAGTCGCTACCTTCTCCTGCTGCTCCGCCGGGAAATGAGGCCGAGTCCACGGAGCTCCGCACCTTTAAGGAAAATACCTACCCAGGAGTCCTCGCTGCCGACCAGCTTCCGGTTCCTCCGGCTCCAAAAGAAACTCAAAGACAAGGAAAACAGTAAGTAAAACAGTAAGTACTTACTTTTAAAACACAGCTCCTGATGCCTTCACTCACCCACCGAAGAGTCGCTACCTTCTCCTGCTGCTCCGCCGGGAAATGAGGCCGAGTCCACGGAGCTCCGCACCTTTAAGGAAAATACCTACCCAGGAGTCCTCGCTGCCGACCAGCTTCCGGTTCCTCCGGCGCCAAAAGAAACTCAAAGACAAGGAAAACAGTAAGTAAAACAGTAAGTACTTACTTTTAAAACACAGCTCCTGATGCCTTCACTCACCCACCGAAGAGTCGCTACTTTCTCCTGCTGCTCCGCCGGGAAATGAGGCCGAGTCCACGGAGCTCCGCACCTTTAAGGAAAATACCTACCCAGGAGTCCTCGCTGCCGACCAGCTTCCGGTTCCTCCGGCGCCAAAAGAAACTCAAAGACAAGGAAAACAGTAAGTAAAACAGTAAGTACTTACTTTTAAAACACAGCTCCTGATGCCTTCACTCACCCACCGAAGAGTCGCTACCTTCTCCTGCTGCTCCGCCGGGAAATGAGGCCGAGTCCACGGAGCTCCGCACCTTTAAGGAAAATACCTACCCAGGAGTCCTCGCTGCCGACCAGCTTCCGGTTCCTCCGGCGCCAAAAGAAACTCAAAGACAAGGAAAACAGTAAGTAAAACAGTAAGTACTTACTTTTAAAACACAGCTCCTGATGCCTTCACTCGCCCACCGAAGAGTCGCTACCTTCTCCTGCTGCTCCGCCGGGAAATGAACATCTGGTAACATGTCCCGTCAGTATTAAACCATCAGGGGAACACACTCTCCTCACTTATACAGTTCACTTGGTGAAATGTCCAGTGCATATTAAACCATCAGGGGAATACACTCTCCTCACTTATACTGTTCACCTGGAAACATGTCCCGTGAATATTAAACCATCAGGGGAAAGCACTCTCCTCACTTAGACTTTTCTCTTGGTGACATATCCCGTGTATATTAAACCATCAGGAGAACACAATCTCCTCACTTACACTGTTCACCTGGAAACATGTCCCGTGAATATTAAACCATCAGGGGAAAGCACTCTCCTCACTTATACTGTTCACCTGGTAACATGTACCATGTGTATTAAACAATCAGGGGAACACATTCTCCTCACTTATACTGTTCACTTGGTAACATGTCACGTGTATATTAAACAATCAGGGGAACACATTCTCCTCACTTATACTGTTCAACTGGTGACATGTCCCGTGCGTATTAAACCATCAGGGGAACACACTCTCCTCACTTATACTGTTCACCTGGTAACATGTCCCGTGCGTATTAAACAATCAGGGGAACACACTCTCCTCACTAATACTGTTCACCTGGTAACATGTCCTGTGTATATTAAAACATCAGGGGAACACACTCTCCTCACTTACACTGTTCACCTGGTAACATGTCCCGTGTGCATTAAACAATCAGGGGAACACACTCTCCTCACTTATACTGTTCAACTGGTAACATGCCCTGTGTATATTAAACCATCAGGGGAACACACTCTCCTCACTTATACTGTTGACCTGGTAACATGTCCTGTGTATATTAAACCATCAGGGGAACACACTCTCCTCACTTATACTGTTCACCTGGTAACATGGCCTGTGTGTATTAAACAATCAGGGGAACACACTCTCCTCACTTATACTGTTCACCTGGTAACATATCCCGTGTATATAAAACCATCAGGGGAACACACTCTCCTCACTTACACAGTTCACCTGGTAAAATGTCCTGTGTGCATTAAGCCATCAGGGGAACACACTCTCCTCACATATACAGTTCACTTGGTGACATGTCCCGTCAGTATTACACCATCAGGGGAACACACTCGCCTCACTTATACTGTTCACCTGGTAACATGTCCTTTGAATATTTAATCATCAGGGGAAAACATTCTGCTCACTTACACTGTTCACCTGGTGACATGTCCCGTCAGTATTAAACAATCAGGGGAACACACTCTCCTCACTTATACTGTTCACCTGGGAACATGTCCCGTGTATATTAAACCATCAGGGGAACACACTCTCCTCACTTATTCTGTTCACCTGGTAACATGTCCCGTGTATATTAAACCATCAGGGGAAAACACTCTCCTCACTTATACTGTTCACCTGGTGACATGTCTCGTGTGTATTAAACAATCAGGGGAACACACTCTCCTCACTTGTACTGTTCACCTGGTGACATGTCCCGTGTGTATTAAACAATCAGGGGATCACACTCCCCTCAATTATACTGTTCACCTGCTGACATGTCCCGGGTATATTAAAACATCAGGGGAACACACTCTCCTCACTTATACTGTTCACCTGGTAACATGTCCCGTGTGTGTTAAACCATCATGGGAACACACTCTCCTCACTTATACTTTTCACCTGGTAACATTTCCCGTGTATATTAAACCATCAGGGGAACACACTCTCCTCACTTATACTGTTCACCTGGTAACATGTCCCGTGGGTATTAAACAATCAGGGGAACACATTCTCCTCACTTATACTGTTCACCTGGTAACATGTCCCGTGTTTATTAAACCATCAGGGGAACACACTCTCCTCACTTGTACTGTTCACCTGGTAACATGTCCTGTGTGCATTAAATCATCAGAGGAACACACTCTCCTCACTTATACTGTTCATCTGGTAACATGTCCCGTCAGTATTAAACATCAGGGGAACACAGTCTCCTCACTTATACTGTTCACCTGGTAACATGTCCTGTGTATATTAAACCATCAGGGGAACACACTCTCCTCACTTATACTGTTCACCTGGTAACATGTCCTGTGTGTATTAAACAATCAGGGGAACACACTCTCCTCACTTATACTGTTCACCTGGTAACATGTCCCGTGTATATTAAACCATCAGGGGAACACACTCTCCTCATATATACTGTTCACCTGGTAACATGTCCCGTGATTGTTAAACAATCAGGGGAACACACCATCCTCACTTATACTGTTCACCTGGTAACATGTCCCGTGTATATTAAACCATCAGGGGAACACATTCTCCTCACTTATACTGTTCACCTGGTAACATGTCCCGTCAGTATTAAACCATCAGTGGAACACTCTCTCCTCACTTATACTGTTCACCTGGTAACATGTCCAGTGTATATTAAACCATCAGGGGAACACATTCTCCTCACTTATACTGTTCACCTGGTAACATGTCCTGTTTGCATTAAACCATCAGGTGAACACACTCTCCTCATTTATACTGTTCACCTGGTAACATGTCCAGTGTATATTAAACCATCAGGGGAACACACTCTCCTCACTTATACTGTTCACCTGGTAACATGTCCCGTGCGTGTTAAACCATCAGGGGAACACATTCTCCTCACTTATACTGTTCACCTAGTAACATGTCCCGTGCGTGTTAAACCATCAGGGGAACACACTCTCCTCACATATACTGTTCACCTGGTGAAATGTCCCGTGTGTATTAAACAATCAGGGGAGCACACTCTCCTCACTTATACTGTTCACCTGCTGACATGTCCCGGGTATATTAAACCATCAGCGGAACACACTCTCCTCACTTATACAGTTCACCTGGTAACATGTCCCGTGCGTGTTAAACCATCAGGGGAACACACTCTGCTCACTTATACTGTTCACCTGGTAACATGTCCCGTGATTATTAAACAATCAGGGGAACACACCATCCTCACTTATACTGTTCACCTGGTAACATGTCCCGTGTATATTATACCATCAGTGGAACACATTCTCCTCACTTATACTGTTCACCTGGTAACATGTCCTGTGTGTATTAAACAATCAGGGGAATACACTCTCCTCACTTACACTGTTCACCTGGTAACATGTCCCGTGTGTATTAAACAATCAGGGGAACACACTCTCCTCACTTATACTGTTCACCTGGTAACATGTCCCGTCAGTATTAAACCATCAGTGGAACACTCTCTCCTCACTTATACAGTTCACCTGGTAACATGTCCAGTGTATATTAAACCATCAGGGGAACACATTCTCCTCACTTATACTGTTCACCTGGTAACATGTCCTGTTTGCATTAAACCATCAGGTGAACACTCTCTCCTCAATTATACTGTTCACCTGCTGACATGTTCCGGGTATATTAAATCATCAGGGGAACACACTCTCTTCACTTATACTGTTCACCTGGTAACATGTCCTGTGTATATTAAATCATCAGGGGAACACACTCTCCTCAATTATACTGTTCACCTGCTGACATGTTCCGGGTATATTAAATCATCAGGGGAACACACTCTCTTCACATATACTGTTCACCTGGTAACATGTCCCGTGAGTATTAAACAATCAGGGGAACACTCTCTCCTCACTTATACTGTTCACCTGGTAACATTTCCTGTTTGCATTAAACCATCAGGGGAACACACTCTCCTCACTTATACTGTTCATTTGGTAACATGCCCTGCGTGTATTAAACAATCAGGGGAACACACTCTCCTCACTGAGACTGTTCATCTGGTAACATGTCCCGTGCGTTTTAAACAAACTGGGGAACACATTCTCCTCACTTATACTGTTCGCCTGGTAACTTGTCCCGTGCGTATTAAACAATCAGGGGAACACACTCTCCTCACTAATACTGTTCACCTGGTAACATGTCCTGTGTATATTAAAACATCTGGGGAACACACTCTCCTCACTTATACTGTTCACCTGGTAACATGTCCTGTGTATATTAAACCATCAGGGGAACACACTCTCCTCAATTATACTGTTCACCTGCTGACATGTTCCGGGTATATTAAATCATCAGGGGAACACACTCTCCTCACTTATACTGTTCACCTGGTAACATGTCCTGTGTATATTAAATCATCACGGGAACACACTCTCCTCAATTATACTGTTCACCTGCTGACATGTTCCGGGTATATTAAATCATCAGGGGAACACACTCTCTTCACTTATACTGTTCACCTGGTAACATGTCCCGTGAGTATTAAACAATCAGGGGAACACACTCTCCTCACTTATACTGTTCACCTGGTAATATGTCCAGTGTATATTAAACCATCAGCGGAACACACTCTCCTCACTTATACAGTTCACCTGCTGACATGTCCCGTGCGTGTTAAACCATCAGGGGAACACACTCTGCTCACTTATACTGTTCACCTGGTAACATGTCCCGTGATTATTAAACAATCAGGGGAACACACCCTCCTCACTTATACTGTTCTCCTGGTAACAAGTCCCGTGTATATTAAACCATCAAGGGAACACATTCTCCTCACTTATACTGTTCACCTGGTAACATGTCCTGTGTGTATTAAACAATCAGGGGAATACACTCTCCTCACTTACACTGTTCACCTGGTAACATGTCCCGTGTGTGTTAAACAATCAGGGGAACACACTCTCCTCACTTATACTGTTCACCTGGTAACATGTCCCGTCAGTATTAAACCATCAGTGGAACACTCTCTCCTCACTTATACTGTTCACCTGGTAACATGTCCAGTGTATATTAAACCATCAGGGGAACACATTCTCCTCACTTATACTGTTCACCTGGTAACATGTCCTGTTTGCATTAAACCATCAGGTGAACACTCTCTACTCACTTGTCCAGTTCACTTGGTGAAATGCCCGTGCTTATTAAACCATAAGGGGAACAAGCTCTCCTCACTTATACTATTCACCTGGTAACATTTCCTGTGTGTATTAAACCATCACCGGAACACACTCTCCTCACTTACACTGTTCACCTGGAAACATGTCCCGTGAATATTAAACAATCAGGGGAAAGCACTCTCCTCACTTAGACTTTTCTCCTGGTAACAAGTCCCGTGTGTATTAAACCATCAGTGGAACACTCGCTGCTCACTTATGCTGTTCACCTGGTAACATTTCCTGTTTGCATTAAACCATCAGGGGAACACACTCTCCTCACTTATACTGTTCACCTGGTAACATGCCCTGTGTGTATTAAACAATCAGGGGAACACACTCTCCTCACTGAGACTGTTCATCTGGTAACATGTTCCGTGCGTTTTAAACAAACTGGGGAACACATTCTCCTCACTTATACTGTTCACCTGGTAACATGTCCCGTGCGTATTAAACAATCAGGGGAACACACTCTCCTCACTAATACTGTTCACCTGGTAACATGTCCTGTGTATATTAAAACATCATGGGAACACACTCTCGTCACTTACACTGTTCACCTGGTAACATGTCCCGTGTATATTAAACCATCAGGGAACACACTCTCCTCACTTATACTGTTCACCTAGTCACATGTCCCGTGTATATTAAACCATCAGGGAACACACTCTCCTCACTTATACTGGTCACCTGTTAACATATCCCGTGTATATTAAACCATCAGGGAACACACTCTCCTCACCTATACTGGTCACCTGTTAACATATCCCATGTGCATTAAACAATCAGGGGAACACACTCTCCTCACTTATACTGTTCACCTGGTAACAGTTCCTGTGTGTATTAAACCATCAGGGGAACACACTCTCCTCTCTTATACTGTTCACCTGGAAACATGTCCCGTGAATATTAAACCATCAGGGGAAAGCACTCTCCTCACTTAGACTTTTCTCCTGGTAACAAGTCCCGTGTGTAAAAAACCATCAGTGGAACACTCTCTCCTCACTTATACTGTTCACCTGGTAACATTTCCTGTTTGCATTAAACCATCAGGGGAACACACTCTCCTCACTTATACTGTTCATTTGGTAACATGCCCTGCGTGTATTAAACATTCAGGGGAACACACTCTCCTCACTGAGACTGTTCATCTGGTAACATGTCCCGTGCGTTTTAAACAAACTGGGGAACACATTCTCCTCACTTATACTGTTCACCTGGTAACATGTCCCGTGCGTATTAAACAATCAGGGGAACACACTCTCCTCACTAATACTGTTCACCTGGTAACATGTCCTGTGTATATTAAAACATCAGGGGAACACACTCTCCTCACTTATACTGTTCACCTGGTAACATGTCCTGTGTATATTAAACCATCAGGGGAACACACTCTCCTCAATTATACTGTTCACCTGCTGACATGTTCCGGGTATATTAAATCATCAGGGGAACACACTCTCCTCACTTATACTGTTCACCTGGTAACATGTCCTGTGTATATTAAACCATCAGGGGAACACACTCTCCTCAATTATACTGTTCAACTGCTGACATGTTCCGGGTATATTAAATCATCAGGGGAACACACTCTCTTCACTTATACTGTTCACCTGGTAACATGTCCCGTGAGTATTAAACAATCAGGGGAACACACTCTCCTCACTTATACTGTTCACCTGGTAATATGTCCAGTGTATATTAAACAATCAAGGGAACACACACTCCTCACTTATACTGTTCACCTGGGAACAAGTCCCGTGTATATTAAACCATCAGGGGAACACACTCTCCTCACTTATACTGTTCACCTGGTAACATGTCCCGTGTGTATTAAACAATCAGGGGAACACACTCTCCTCACTTATACTGTTCACCTGGTAACATGTCCAGTGTGTATTAAACCATCAGGGGAACACACTCTCCTCACTTATACTGTTCACCTGGTAACATGTCCCGTCAGTATTAAACAATCAGGGGAACACACTCTCCTCACTTATACTGTTCACCTGGTAACATGTCCAGTGTGTATTAAACCATCAGGGGAACACACTCTCCTCACTTATACTGTTCACCTGGTAACATGTCCCGTGTATATTAAACCATCAGGGGAACACACTCTCCTCACTTATACTGTTCACCTCGTAACATGTCCCGTGTGTATTAAACAATCAGGGGATCACACTCTCCTCAATTATACTGTTCACCTGCTGACATGTTCCGGGTATATTAAAACATCAGGGGAACACACTCTCCTCACTTACACTGTTCACCTGGTAACATGTCCTGTGCCTGTTAAACCATCAGGGGAACACACTCTCCTCACTTATACTGTTCACCTGCTGACATGTCCCGGGTATATTATACCATCAGGGGAACACACTCTCCTCACTTATACTGTTCACCTGGTAACATGTCCCGTGCGTGTTAAACCATCAGTCGAACACACTCTCCTCATATATACTGTTCACCTGGTAACATGTCCCGTGATTATTAAACAATCAGGGGAACACATTCTCCTCAATTATACTGTTCACCTGCTGACATGTTCCGGGTATATTAAAACATCAGGGGAACACACTCTCCTCACTTATACTGTTCACCTGGTAACATGTCCTGTGCGTGTTAAACCATCAGGGGGACACACTCTCCTCACTTATACTGTTCACCTGGTAACATGTCCAGTGTAAATTAAACCATCAGGGGAACACACTCTCCTCCCTTATACTGTTGACCTGGTAACATGTCCTGTGTATATTAAACCATCAGGGGAACACACTCTCCTCACTTATACTGTTCACCGGGTAACATGGCCTGTGTGTATTAAACAATCAGGGGAACACACTCTCCTCACTTATACTGTTCACCTGGTAACATGCCCTGTGTGTATTAAACAATCAGGGGAACACACTCTCCTCACTGAGACTGTTCATCTGGTAACATGTTCCGTGCGTTTTAAACAAACTGGGGAACACATTCTCCTCACTTATACTGTTCACCTGGTAACATGTCCCGTGCGTATTAAACAATCAGGGGAACACACTCTCCTCACTAATACTGTTCACCTGGTAACATGTCCTGTGTATATTAAAACATCATGGGAACACACTCTCGTCACTTACACTGTTCACCTGGTAACATGTCCCGTGTATATTAAACCATCAGGGAACACACTCTCCTCACTTATACTGTTCACCTAGTCACATGTCCCGTGTATATTAAACCATCAGGGAACACACTCTCCTCACTTATACTGGTCACCTGTTAACATATCCCGTGTATATTAAACCATCAGGGAACACACTCTCCTCACCTATACTGGTCACCTGTTAACATATCCCATGTGCATTAAACAATCAGGGGAACACACTCTCCTCACTTATACTGTTCACCTGGTAACAGTTCCTGTGTGTATTAAACCATCAGGGGAACACACTCTCCTCACTTATACTGTTCACCTGGAAACATGTCCCGTGAATATTAAACCATCAGGGGAAAGCACTCTCCTCACTTAGACTTTTCTCCTGGTAACAAGTCCCGTGTGTAAAAAACCATCAGTGGAACACTCTCTCCTCACTTATACTGTTCACCTGGTAACATTTCCTGTTTGCATTAAACCATCAGGGGAACACACTCTCCTCACTTATACTGTTCATTTGGTAACATGCCCTGCGTGTATTAAACATTCAGGGGAACACACTCTCCTCACTGAGACTGTTCATCTGGTAACATGTCCCGTGCGTTTTAAACAAACTGGGGAACACATTCTCCTCACTTATACTGTTCACCTGGTAACATGTCCCGTGCGTATTAAACAATCAGGGGAACACACTCTCCTCACTAATACTGTTCACCTGGTAACATGTCCTGTGTATATTAAAACATCAGGGGAACACACTCTCCTCACTTATACTGTTCACCTGGTAACATGTCCTGTGTATATTAAACCATCAGGGGAACACACTCTCCTCAATTATACTGTTCACCTGCTGACATGTTCCGGGTATATTAAATCATCAGGGGAACACACTCTCCTCACTTATACTGTTCACCTGGTAACATGTCCTGTGTATATTAAACCATCAGGGGAACACACTCTCCTCAATTATACTGTTCACCTGCTGACATGTTCCGGGTATATTAAATCATCAGGGGAACACACTCTCTTCACTTATACTGTTCACCTGGTAACATGTCCCGTGAGTAATAAACAATCAGGGGAACACACTCTCCTCACTTATACTGTTCACCTGGTAATATGTCCAGTGTATATTAAACAATCAAGGGAACACACACTCCTCACTTATACTGTTCACCTGGGAACAAGTCCCGTGTATATTAAACCATCAGGGGAACACACACTCCTCACTTATACTGTTCACCTGGTAACATGTCCCGTGTGTATTAAACAATCAGGGGAACACACTCTCCTCACTTATACTGTTCACCTGGTAACATGTCCAGTGTGTATTAAACCATCAGGGGAACACACTCTCCTCATTACACTGTTCACCTGGTAACATGTCCCGTCAGTATTAAACAATCAGGGGAACACACTCTCCTCACTTATACTGTTCACCTGGTAACATGTCCAGTGTGTATTAAACCATCAGGGTAACACACTCTCCTCACTTATACTGTTCACCTGGTAACATGTCCCGTGTATATTAAACCATCAGGGGAACACACTCTCCTCACTTATACTGTTCACCTCGTAACATGTCCCGTGTGTATTAAACAATCAGGGGATCACACTCTCCTCAATTATACTGTTCACCTGCTGACATGTTCCGGGTATATTAAAACATCAGGGGAACACACTCTCCTCACTTATACTGTTCACCTTGTAACATGTCCTGTGCCTGTTAAACCATCAGGGGAACACACTCTCCTCACTTATACTGTTCACCTGCTGACATGTCCCGGGTATATTATACCATCAGGGGAACACACTCTCCTCACTTATACTGTTCACCTGGTAACATGTCCCGTGCGTGTTAAACCATCAGTCGAACACACTCTCCTCATATATACTGTTCACCTGGTAACATGTCCCGTGATTATTAAACAATCAGGGGAACACATTCTCCTCAATTATACTGTTCACCTGCTGACATGTTCCGGGTATATTAAAACATCAGGGGAACACACTCTCCTCACTTATACTGTTCACCTGGTAACATGTCCTGTGCGTGTTAAACCATCAGGGGGACACACTCTCCTCACTTATACTGTTCACCTGGTAACATGTCCAGTGTATATTAAACCATCAGGGGAACACACTCTCCTCCCTTATACTGTTCACCTGGTAACATGTCCAGTGTGTATTAAACCATCAGGGGAACACACTCTCCTCACTTATACTGTTCACCTGGTAACATGTCCCGTCAGTATTAAACAATCAGGGGAACACACTCTCCTCACTTATACTGTTCACCTGGTAACATATCCCGTGTATATTAAACCATCAGGGGAACACACTCTCCTCACTTATACTGTTCACCTCGTAACATGTCCCGTGTGTATTAAACAATCAGGGGATCACACTCTCCTCAATTATACTGTTCACCTGCTGACATGTTCCGGGTATATTAAAACATCAGGGGAACACACTCTCTTCACTTATACTGTTGACCTGGTAACATGTCCTGTGTATATTAAACCATCAGGAGAACACACTCTCCTCACTTATACTGTTCACCGGGTAACATGGCCTGTGTGTATTAAACAATCAGGGGAACACACTCTCCTCACTTATACTGTTCACCTGGTAACATGTCCTGTGTATATTAAACCATCAGGGGAACACATTCTCCTCACTTATACTGTTCACCTGGTAACATGTCCCGTGTATATTAAACCATCAGCGGAACACACTCTCCTCACATATACTGTTCACCTGGTAACATATACCGTGTATATAAAACCATCAGGGGAACACACTCTCCTCACTTACACAGTTCACCTGGTGAAATGTCCTGTGTGCATTAAACCATCAGGGGAACACACTCTCCTCACATATACAGTTCACTTGGTGACATGTCCCGTCAGTATGAAACCATCAGGGGAACACACTCTCCTCACTTATACTGTTCACCTGGTAACATGTCCTTTGAATATTTAACCATCAGGGGAAAACATTCTGCTCACTTACACTGTTCACCTGGTGACATGTCCCGTCAGTTTTAAACAATCAGGGGAACACACTCTCCTCACTTATACTGTTCACCTGGGAACATATCCCGTGTATATTAAACCATCAGGGGAACACACTCTCCTCACTTATACTGTTCACTGGTGACATGTCCCGTGTGTATTAAACAATCAGGGGATCACACTCTCCTCACTTATACTGTTCACCTGGTAACATGTCCAGTGAATGTTAAACCATCAGGGGAGCACATTCTCCTCACTTATACTGTTCACCTGGTAACATGTCCCGTGTTTATTAAACCATCAGGGGAACACATAATCCTCACTTATACTGTTCACCTGGTGACATGTCCCGTCTGTATTAACCCATCAGGTGAACACACTCTCCTCACTTATACTGTTCACCTGGTAACATGTCCAGTGTGTATTAAACCATCAGGGGAACACACTCTCCTCACTTATACTGTTCACCTGGTAACATGTCCCGTGTATATTAAACCATCAGGGGAACACACTCTCCTCACTTATACTGTTCACCTCGTAACATGTCCCGTGTGTATTAAACAATCAGGGGATCACACTCTCCTCAATTATACTGTTCACCTGCTGACATGTTCCGGGTATATTAAAACATCAGGGGAACACACTCTCCTCACTTATACTGTTCACCTGGTAACATGTCCTGTGCCTGTTAAACCATCAGGGGAACACACTCTCCTCACTTATACTGTTCACCTGCTGACATGTCCCGGGTATATTATACCATCAGGGGAACACACTCTCCTCACTTATACTGTTCACCTGGTAACATGTCCCGTGCGTGTTAAACCATCAGTCGAACACACTCTCCTCATATATACTGTTCACCTGGTAACATGTCCCGTGATTATTAAACAATCAGGGGAACACATTCTCCTCAATTATACTGTTCACCTGCTGACATGTTCCGGGTATATTAAAACATCAGGGGAACACACTCTCCTCACTTATACTGTTCACCTGGTAACATGTCCTGTGCGTGTTAAACCATCAGGGGGACACACTCTCCTCACTTATACTGTTCACCTGGTAACATGTCCAGTGTATATTAAACCATCAGGGGAACACACTCTCCTCACTTATACTGTTGACCTGGTAACATGTCCTGTGTATATTAAACCATCAGGGGAACACACTCTCCTCACTTATACTGTTCACCGGGTAACATGGCCTGTGTGTATTAAACAATCAGGGGAACACACTCTCCTCACTTATACTGTTCACCTGGTAATATGTCCTGTGTATATTAAACCATCAGGGGAACACATTCTCCTCACTTATACTGTTCACCTGGTAACATGTCCCGTGTATATTAAACCATCAGCGGAACAAACTCTCCTCACATATACTGTTCACCTGGTAACATATACCGTGTATATAAAACCATCAGGGGAACACACTCTCCTCACTTACACAGTTCACCTGGTGAAATGTCCTGTGTGCATTAAACCATCAGGGGAACACACTCTCCTCACATATACAGTTCACTTGGTGACATGTCCCGTCAGTATGAAACCATCAGGGAACACACTCTCCTCACTTATACTGGTCACCTGTTAACATATCCCGTGTATATTAAACCATCAGGGAACACACTCTCCTCACCTATACTGGTCACCTGTTAACATATCCCATGTGCATTAAACAATCAGGGGAACACACTCTCCTCACTTATACTGTTCACCTGGTAACAGTTCCTGTGTGTATTAAACCATCAGGGGAACACACTCTCCTCACTTATACTGTTCACCTGGAAACATGTCCCGTGAATATTAAACCATCAGGGGAAAGCACTCTCCTCACTTAGACTTTTCTCCTGGTAACAAGTCCCGTGTGTAAAAAACCATCAGTGGAACACTCTCTCCTCACTTATACTGTTCACCTGGTAACATTTCCTGTTTGCATTAAACCATCAGGGGAACACACTCTCCTCACTTATACTGTTCATTTGGTAACATGCCCTGCGTGTATTAAACATTCAGGGGAACACACTCTCCTCACTGAGACTGTTCATCTGGTAACATGTCCCGTGCGTTTTAAACAAACTGGGGAACACATTCTCCTCACTTATACTGTTCACCTGGTAACATGTACCGTGCGTATTAAACAATCAGGGGAACACACTCTCCTCACTAATACTGTTCACCTGGTAACATGTCCTGTGTATATTAAAACATCAGGGGAACACACTCTCCTCACTTATACTGTTCACCTGGTAACATGTCCTGTGTATATTAAACCATCAGGGGAACACACTCTCCTCAATTATACTGTTCACCTGCTGACATGTTCCGGGTATATTAAATCATCAGGGGAACACACTCTCCTCACTTATACTGTTCACCTGGTAACATGTCCTGTGTATATTAAACCATCAGGGGAACACACTCTCCTCAATTATACTGTTCACCTGCTGACATGTTCCGGGTATATTAAATCATCAGGGGAACACACTCTCTTCACTTATACTGTTCACCTGGTAACATGTCCCGTGAGTATTAAACAATCAGGGGAACACACTCTCCTCACTTATACTGTTCACCTGGTAATATGTCCAGTGTATATTAAACAATCAAGGGAACACACACTCCTCACTTATACTGTTCACCTGGGAACAAGTCCCGTGTATATTAAACCATCAGGGGAACACACTCTCCTCACTTATACTGTTCACCTGGTAACATGACCCGTGTGTATTAAACAATCAGGGGAACACACTCTCCTCACTTATACTGTTCACCTGGTAACATGTCCAGTGTGTATTAAACCATCAGGGGAACACACTCTCCTCACTTACACTGTTCACCTGGTAACATGTCCCGTCAGTATTAAACAATCAGGGGAACACACTCTCCTCACTTATACTGTTCACCTGGTAACATGTCCAGTGTGTATTAAACCATCAGGGGAACACACTCTCCTCACTTATACTGTTCACCTGGTAACATGTCCCGTGTATATTAAACCATCAGGGGAACACACTCTCCTCACTTATACTGTTCACCTCGTAACATGTCCCGTGTGTATTAAACAATCAGGGGATCACACTCTCCTCAATTATACTGTTCACCTGCTGACATGTTCCGGGTATATTAAAACATCAGGGGAACACACTCTCCTCACTTATACTGTTCACCTGGTAACATGTCCTGTGCCTGTTAAACCATCAGGGGAACACACTCTCCTCACTTATACTGTTCACCTGCTGACATGTCCCGGGTATATTATACCATCAGGGGAACACACTCTCCTCACTTATACTGTTCACCTGGTAACATGTCCCGTGCGTGTTAAACCATCAGTCGAACACACTCTCCTCATATATACTGTTCACCTGGTAACATGTCCCGTGATTATTAAACAATCAGGGGAACACATTCTCCTCAATTATACTGTTCACCTGCTGACATGTTCCGGGTATATTAAAACATCAGGGGAACACACTCTCCTCACTTATACTGTTCACCTGGTAACATGTCCTGTGCGTGTTAAACCATCAGGGGGACACACTCTCCTCACTTATACTGTTCACCTGGTAACATGTCCAGTGTATATTAAACCATCAGGGGAACACACTCTCCTCCCTTATACTGTTCACCTGGTAACATGTCCAGTGTGTATTAAACCATCAGGGGAACACACTCTCCTCACTTATACTGTTCACCTGGTAACATGTCCCGTCAGTATTAAACAATCAGGGGAACACACTCTCCTCACTTATACTGTTCACCTGGTAACATGTCCAGTGTGTATTAAACCATCAGGGGAACACACTCTCCTCACTTATACTGTTCACCTGGTAACATGTCCCGTGTATATTAAACCATCAGGGGAACACACTCTCCTCACTTATACTGTTCACCTCCTAACATGTCCCGTGTGTATTAAACAATCAGCGATCACACTCTCCTCAATTATACTGTTCACCTGCTGACATGTTCCGGGTATATTAAAACATCAGGGGAACACACTCTCCTCACTTATACTGTTCACCTGGTAACATGTCCTGTGCCTGTTAAACCATCAGGGGAACACACTCTCCTCACTTATACTGTTCACCTGCTGACAAGTCCCGGGTATATTATACCATCAGGGGAACACACTCTCCTCACTTATACTGTTCACCTGGTAACATGTCCCGTGCGTGTTAAACCATCAGTCGAACACACTCTCCTCACATACTGTTCACCTGGTAACATGTCCCGTGATTATTAAACAATCAGGCGAACACATTCTCCTCAATTATACTGTTCACCTGCTGACATGTTCCGGGTATATTAAAACATCAGGGGAACACACTCTCCTCACTTATACTGTTCACCTGGTAACATGTCCTGTGCATGTTAAACCATCAGGGGGACACACTCTCCTCACTTATACTGTTCACCTGGTAACATGTCCAGTGTATATTAAACCATCAGGGGAACACACTCTCCTCCCTTATACTGTTGACCTGGTAACATGTTTTGTGTATATTAAACCATCAGGGGAACACACTCTCCTCACTTATACTGTTCACCGGGTAACATGGCCTGTGTGTATTAAACAATCAGGGGAACACACTCTCCTCACTTATACTGTTCACCTGGTAACATGTCCTGTGTATATTAAACCATCAGGGGAACACATTCTCCTCACTTATACTGTTCACCTGGTAACATGTCCCGTGTATATTAAACCATCAGCGGAACACACTCTCCTCACATATACTGTTCACCTGGTAACATATACCGTGTATATAAAACCATCAGGGGAACACACTCTCCTCACTTACACAGTTCACCTGGTGAAATGTCCTGTGTGCATTAAACCATCAGGGGAACACACTCTCCTCACATATACAGTTCACTTGGTGACATGTCCCGTCAGTATGAAACCATCAGGGGAACACACTCTCCTCACTTATACTGTTCACCTGGTAACATGTCCTTTGAATATTTAACCATCAGGGGAAAACATTCTGCTCACTTACACTGTTCACTTGGTGACATGTCCCGTCAGTTTTAAACAATCAGGGGAACACACTCTCCTCACTTATACTGTTCACCTGGGAACATGTCCCGTGTATATTAAACCATCAGGGGAACACACTCTCCTCACTTATACTGTTCACTGGTGACATATCCCGTGTGTATTAAACAATCAGGGGATCACACTCTCCTCACTTATACTGTTCACCTGGTAACATGTCCAGTGAATATTAAACCATCAGGGGAACACATTCTCCTCACTTATACTGTTCACCAGGTAACATGTCCCGTGTTTATTAAACCATCAGGGGAACACATAATCCTCACTTATACTGTTCACCTGGTGACATGTCCCGTCTGTATTAACCCATCAGGTGAACACACTCTCCTCACTTATACTGTTCACCTGGTAACATGTCCAGTGTGTATTAAACCATCAGGGGAACACACTCTCCTCACTTATACTGTTCACCTGCTGACATGTCCCGGGTATATTATACCATCAGGGGAACACACTCTCCTCACTTATACTGTTCACCTCGTAACATGTCCCGTGTGTATTAAACAATCAGGGGATCACACTCTCCTCAATTATACTGTTCACCTGCTGACATGTTCCGGGTATATTAAAACATCAGGGGAACACACTCTCCTCACTTATACTGTTCACCTGGTAACATGTCCTGTGCCTGTTAAACCATCAGGGGAACACACTCTCCTCACTTATACTGTTCACCTGCTGACATGTCCCGGGTATATTATACCATCAGGGGAACACACTCTCCTCACGTATACTGTTCACCTGGTAACATGTCCCGTGCGTGTTAAACCATCGGTCGAACACACTCTCCTCATATATACTGTTCACCTGGTAACATGTCCCGTGATTATTAAACAATCAGGGGAACACATTCTCCTCAATTATACTGTTCACCTGCTGACATGTTCCGGGTATATTAAAACATCAGGGGAACACACTCTCCTCACTTATACTGTTCACCTGGTAACATGTCCTGTGCGTGTTAAACCATCAGGGGGACAAACTCTCCTCACTTATACTGTTCACCTGGTAACATGTCCAGTGTATATTAAACCATCAGGGGAACACACTCTCCTCACTTATACTGTTGACCTGGTAACATGTCCTGTGTATATTAAACCATCAGGGGAACACACTCTCCTCACTTATACTGTTCACCGGGTAACATGGCCTGTGTGTATTAAACAATCAGGGGAACACACTCTCCTCACTTATACTGTTCACCTGGTAATATGTCCTGTGTATATTAAACCATCAGGGGAACACATTCTCCTCACTTATACTGTTCACCTGGTAACATGTCCCGTGTATATTAAACCATCAGCGGAACACACTCTCCTCACATATACTGTTCACCTGGTAACATATACCGTGTATATAAAACCATCAGGGGAACACACTCTCCTCACTTACACAGTTCACCTGGTGAAATGTCCTGTGTGCATTAAACCATCAGGGGAACACACTCTCCTCACATATACAGTTCACTTGGTGACATGTCCCGTCAGTATGAAACCATCAGGGGAACACACTCTCCTCACTTATACTGTTCACCTGGTTACATGTCCTTTGAATATTTAACCATCAGGGGAAAACATTCTGCTCACTTACACTGTTCACCTGGTGACCTGTCCCGTCAGTTTTAAACAATCAGGGGAACACACTCTCCTCACTTATACTGTTCACCTGGGAACATGTCCCGTGTATATTAAACCATCAGGGGAACACACTCTCCTCACCTATACTGTTCACCTGGTAACATGTCCCGTGTATATTAAACCATCAGGGGAAAACACTCTCCTCACTTATACTGTTCACTGGTGACATGTCCCGTGTGTATTAAACAATCAGGGGATCACACACTCCTCACTTATACTGTTCACCTGGTAACATGTCCCGTGTTTATTAAACCATCAGGGGAACACATAATCCTCACTTATACTGTTCACCTGGTGACATGTTCCGTCTGTATTAACCCATCAGGTGAACACACTCTACTCACTTGTACTGTTCACCTGGTAACATGTCCTGTGTGCATTAAACCATCAGAGGAACACACTCTCCTCACTTATACTGTTCACCTGGTAACATGACCTTTGCATATTTAACCATCAGGGGAAAACATTCTGCTCCCTTAGAACTTTTCACCTGGTGACATGTCCCATTTCTATTAAACAATCAGGTGAACACACTCTCCTCACTTATACTGTTCACCTGGTAACATGTCACATGTGTATTAAACAATCAGGGGAACACACTCTCCTCACTTATACTGTTCACCTGGTAACATGTCCTGTGTATATTAAACCATCAGGGGAACACACTCTCCTCACTTATACTGTTCACCTGGTAACATGTGCCGTGCGTGTTAAAACATCAGGGGAACACACTCTCCTCACTTATACTGTTCACCTGGTGAAATGTCCTGTGTGCATTAAACCATCAGGGGAACACACTCTCCTCACATATACAGTTCACTTGGTGACATGTCCCGTCAGTATGAAACCATCAGGGGAACACACTCTCCTCACTTATACTGTTCACCTGGTTACATGTCCTTTGAATATTTAACCATCAGGGGAAAACATTCTGCTCACTTACACTGTTCACCTGGTGACCTGTCCCGTCAGTTTTAAACAATCAGGGGAACACACTCTCCTCACTTATACTGTTCACCTGGGAACATGTCCCGTGTATATTAAACCATCAGGGGAACACACTCTCCTCACCTATACTGTTCACCTGGTAACATGTCCCGTGTATATTAAACCATCAGGGGAAAACACTCTCCTCACTTATACTGTTCACTGGTGACATGTCCCGTGTGTATTAAACAATCAGGGGATCACACACTCCTCACTTATACTGTTCACCTGGTAACATGTCCCGTGTTTATTAAACCATCAGGGGAACACATAATCCTCACTTATACTGTTCACCTGGTGACATGTTCCGTCTGTATTAACCCATCAGGTGAACACACTCTACTCACTTGTACTGTTCACCTGGTAACATGTCCTGTGTGCATTAAACCATCAGAGGAACACACTCTCCTCACTTATACTGTTCACCTGGTAACATGACCTTTGCATATTTAACCATCAGGGGAAAACATTCTGCTCCCTTAGAACTTTTCACCTGGTGACATGTCCCATTTCTATTAAACAATCAGGTGAACACACTCTCCTCACTTATACTGTTCACCTGGTAACATGTCACATGTGTATTAAACAATCAGGGGAACACACTCTCCTCACTTATACTGTTCACCTGGTAACATGTCCTGTGTATATTAAACCATCAGGGGAACACACTCTCCTCACTTATACTGTTCACCTGGTAACATGTGCCGTGCGTGTTAAAACATCAGGGGAACACACTCTCCTCACTTATACTGTTCACCTGGTAACATGTCCCGTGAGTATTAAACAATCAGGGGAACACAGTCTCCTCAGTTATACTGTTCACCTGGTAACATGTCCCGTGAATATTAAACCATCAGGGGAACACACTCTCCTCACTTATACTGTTCACCTGGGAACATGTCCTGTGTGTATTAAACAATCATGGGAATACATTCTCCTCACTTATACTGTTCACCTGGTAACATGTCCCGTGTATATTAAACCATCAGGGGAACACACTCCCCTCACTTATACTGTTCACCTGGTAACATGTCCCGTGAATATTAAACCATCAGGGGAAAGCACTCCCCTCACTTATACTGTTCTCCTGGTAACATGTCCCGTGAATATGAAACCATCAGGGGAACACACTCTCCTCACTTATACTGTTCACCTGGTAACATGTCCCGTGTACATTAAACAATCAGGGGAACACACTCTCCTCACTTATACTGTTCACCTGGTAACATGTCCCGTGTATATTAAACCATCAGGGGAACACACTCTCCTCACTTATACTGTTCACCTGGTAACATGTCCCGTGCGTGTTAAACCATCAGGGGAACACATTCTCCTCACTTATACTGTTCACCTGGTAACATGTCCCGTGCGTGTTAAACCATCAGGGGAACACACTCTCCTCACATATACTGTTCACCTGGTGAAATGTCCCGTGTGTGTTAAACAATCAGGGGAGCACACTCTCCTCACTTATACTGTTCACCTGGTGAAATGTCCCGTGTGTATTAAACAATCAGGGGATCACACTCTCCTCACTTATACTGTTCACCTGGTAACATGTCCCGTGGGTGTTAAACCATCAGGGGAACACACTCTCCTCATATATACTGTTCACCTGGTAACATGTCCCGTGCGTGTTAAACCATCAGGGGAACACATTCTCCTCACTTATACTGTTCACCTGGTGAAATGTCCCGTGTGTATTAAACAATCAGGGGATCACACTCTCCTCACTTATACTGTTCACCTGGTAACATGTCCCGTGCGTGTTAAACCATCAGGGGAACACACTCTCCTCATATATACTGTTCACCTGGTAACATGTCCCGTGCGTGTTAAACCATCAGGGGAACACATTCTCCTCACTTATACTGTTCACCTGGGAACATGTCCCGTGTGTATTAAACAATCAGGGGAACACACTCTCCTCACTTATACTGTTCACCTGGTAACATGTCCCGTCAATATTATACCATCAGTGGAACACTCTCTCCTCACTTATACTGTTCACTTGGTGAAATGCCCGTGCTTATTAAACCATAAGGGGAACACTCTCTCCTCACTTATACTATTCACCTGGTAACATGTCCTGTGTGTATTAAACCATCAGGGGAACACACTCTCCTCACTTATACTGTTCATCCGGTAACATGTCCCGTCAGTATTGAACCATCAGTGGAACACTCTCTCCTCACTTATACTGTTCACCTGGTAACATGTCCTGTTTGCATTAAACCATCAGGGGAACACACTCTCCTCACTTATACTGTTCATCTGGTAACATGTCCCGTGCGTATTAAACAAACTGGGGAACACATTCTCCTCACTTATACTGTTCACCTGGTAACATGTCCCGTGCGTATTAAACAATCAGGGGAACACACTCTCCTCACTAATACTGTTCACCTGGTAACATGTCCCGTGTATATTAAACAATCAGGGGAACACACTCTCCTCACTTCTACTGTTCACCTGATAACATGCCCCGTGTGTATTAAACCATCAGGGGAACACAATCTCCTCACTTCTACTGTTCAACTGGTAACATGCCCTGTGTATATTAAACCATCAGGGGAACACACTCTCCTCTCTTATACTGTTTACCTGGTAACATGTCCTGTGTATATTAAACCATCAGGGGAACACACTCTCCTCACTTTTACTGTTCACCTCGTCACATGTCCCGTTTAAATTAAACCATCAGGGGAACACACTCTCCTCACTTATACTGTTCACCTGGTATCATGTCCCGTGTGCATTAAACCCTCAGAGAAACACACTCTCCTCACTTATACTGTTCACCTGGTAACATGTCATTTGCATATTTAACCATCAGGGGAAAACATTCTGCTCACTTATACTGTTCACCGGGTGACATGTCCCGTGTGTATTAAACAATAAGGGGAACACACTCTCCTCACTTAGACTGTTCACCCGATGACATGCCCCGTGTGTATTAAACAATCAGGGGAACAAACTCTCCTCATTTATACTGTTCACCCGGTGACATGTCCCGTGTGTATTAAACAATCAGAGGAACACACTCTCCTCACTTATACTGTTCATCTGTTAACATGTCCCGTCAGTATTAAACCATCAGGGGAACACAGTCTCCTCACTTATACTGTTCACCTGGTAACACGTCCTTTGCATATTTAACCATCAGGGGAAAACATTCTGCTCCCTTAGAACTTTTCACCTGGTGACATGTCCCATGTCTATTGAACTATCAGGGGAACACACTCTCCTCACTTATACTGTTCACCTGGTAACATGTCACATGTGTATTAAACAATCAGGGGAACACACTCACCTCACTTATACTGTTCACCTGGTACCATGTCCTGTGTATATTAAACCATCAGGGGAACACACTCTCCTCACTTATACTGTTCACCTGGTAACATGTGCCGTGCGTGTTAAAACATCAGGGGAACACACTCTCCTCACTTATACTGTTCACCTGGTAACATTTCCCGTGAGTATTAAACAATCAGGGGAACACAGTCTCCTCACTTATACTGTTCACCTGGTAACATGTCCCGTGAATATTAAACCATCAGGGGAACACACTCTCCTCACTTATACTGTTCACCTGGTAACATGTCCTGTGTATATTAAACCATCAGGGGAACACACTCTCCTCACTTATACTGTTCACCTGGTAACATGTCCCGTGAATATTAAACCATCAGGGGAACACACTCTCCTCACTTATACTGTTCACCTGATAGCATGTCCCGTGTGTATTAATCCATCAGGGGAACACACTCTCCTCACTTATACTGTTCACCTGGTAACATGTCCCGTGTATATTAAACCATCAGGGGAACACACTCTCCTCATTTATACTGTTCACCTGGTAACATGTCCCGTGCGTGTTAAACCATCAGGGGAACACATTCTCCTCACTTATACTGTTCACCTGGTAACATGTCACGTGCGTGTTAAACCATCAGGGGAACACACTCTCCTCACATATACTGTTCACCTGGTGAAATGTCCCGTGTGTGTTAAACAATCAGGGGAGCACACTCTCCACACTTATAATGTTCACCTGGTGACATGTCCCGTGTGTATTAAACCATCAGGGGATCACACTCTCCTCACTTATACTGTTCACCTGGTAACATGTCCCGTGTGTATTAAACAATCAGGGGAACAAACTCTCCTCATTTATACTGTTCACCCGGTGACATGTCCCGTGTGTATTAAACAATCAGAGGAACACACTCTCCTCACTTATACTGTTCACCTGGTAACATGTCCCGTGCGTGTTAAACCATCAGGGGAACACACTCTCCTCACATATACTGTTCACCTGGTGAAATGTCCCGTGTGTATTAAACAATCAGGGGAATACACTCTCCTCACTTATACTGTTCACCTGGTAACATGTCCTGTGTGTATTAAACAATCATGGGAACACAATCTCCTCATATATACTGTTCACCTGGTAACATGTCCCGTGCGTGTTAAACCATCAGGGGAACACATTCTCCTCACTTATACTGTTCACCTGGTAACATGTCCTGTGTGTATTAAACAATCAGGGGAATACACTCTCCTCACTTACACTGTTCACCTGGTAACATGTCCCGTGTGTATTAAACAATCAGGGGAACACACTCTCCTCACTTATACTGTTCACCTGGTAACATGTCCCGTCAGTATTAAACCATCAGTGGAACACTCTCTCCTCACTTATACTGTTCACTTGGTGAAATGCCCGTGCTTATTAAACCATAAGGGGAACACTCTCTCCTCACTTATACTATTCACCTGGTAACATGTCCTGTGTGTATTAAACCATCAGGGGAACACACTCTCCTCACTTATACTGTTCATCTGGTAACATGTCTCGTCAGTATTAAACCATCAGTGGAACACTCTCTCCTCACTTATGCTGTTCACTTGGTGAAATGCCCGTGCTTATTAAACCATAAGGGGAACACTCTCTCCTCACTTATACTATTCACCTGGTAACATGTCCTGTGTATATTAAACCATCAGGGGAACACACTCTCCTCACTGAGACTGTTCATCTGGTAACATGTCCCGTGCGAATTAAACAAACTGGGGAACACATTCTCCTCACTAATACTGTTCACCTGGTAACATGTCCCGTGCGTATTAAACAATCAGGGGAACACACTCTCCTCACTAATACTGTTCACCTGGTAACATGTCCTGTGTATATTAAAACATCAGGGGAACACACTCTCGTCACTTATACTGTTCACCTGGTAACATGTCCCATGTGCATTAAACTATCAGGGGAACACAATCTCCTCACTTATACTGTTCAACTGGTAACATGCCCTGTGTATATTAAACCATCAGGAGAACACTCTCCCCTCTCTTATAATGTTTACCTGGTAACATGTCCCGTGTATATTAAACCATCAGGGGAACACCCTCTCCTCTCTTATACTGTTTACCTGGTAACATGTCCCGTGTATATTAAACCATCAGGGGAACACACTCTCCTCTCTTATACTGTTTACCTGGTAACATGTCCCGTGTATATTAAACCATCAGGGGAACACACTCTCCTCTCTTATACTGTTCACCTGGTAACATGTCCCGTGTGCATTAAACCCTCAGAGAAACACACTCTCCTCACTTATGCTGTTCATCTGGTAACATGTCCCTTCAGTATTAAACCATCAGGGGAACACTCTCTCCTCACTTATACTGTTCACCTGGTAACATGTCCTTTGCATATTTAACTATCAGGGGAACACACTCTCCTCACTTAGACTGTTCACCCGGTGACATGTCCCGTGTGTATTAAACAATCAGGGGAACAAACTGTCCTCATTTATACTGTTCACCTGGTAACATGTCCTGTGTGTATTAAACAATCAGGGGAATACACTCTCCTCACTTACACTGTTCACCTGGTAACATGTCCCGTGTGTATTAAACAATCAGGGGAACACACTCTCCTCACTTATACTGTTCACCTGGTAACATGTCCCGTCAGTATTAAACCATCAGTGGAACACTCTCTCCTCACTTATACTGTTCACTTGGTGAAATGCCCGTGCTTATTAAACCATAAGGGGAACACTCTCTCCTCACTTATACTATTCACCTGGTAACATGTCCCGTGTGTATTAAACAATCAGGGGAACACACTCTCCTCACTTATACTGTTCACCTGGTAACATGTCCTGTGTATATTAAACCATCAGGGGAACACACTCTCCTCACTTATACTGTTCACCTGGTAACATGTCCTGTGTGCATTAAACCATCAGAGAAACACACTCGCCTCACTTATACTGTTCACCTGGTGACATGTCCCGTGGGTATTAAACAATAAGGGGAACACACTCTCCTCACTTATACTGTTCACTTGGTGACATGTCCCGTGTGTATTAAACAATCAGGGGAACACACTCTCCTCACTTATACTGTTCTCCTGGTAACATGTCCCGTGCGTGTTAAACCATCAGGGGAACACACTCTCCTCACTTATACTGTTCACCTGGTAACATGTCCCGTGAGTATTAAACAATCAGGGGAACACACTCTCCTCACTTATACTGTTCACCTGGTAATATGTCCAGTGTATATTAAACAATCAAGCGAACACACACTCCTCACTTATACTGTTCACCTGGGAACATGTCCCGTGTATATTAAACCATCAGGGGAACACACTCTCCTCACTTATACTGTTCACCTGGTAACATGTCCCGTGTGTATTAAACAATCAGGGGAACACACTCTCCTCACTTATACTGTTCACCTGGTAACATGTCCCGTCAGTATTAAACAATCAGGGGAACACACTCTCCTCACTTTTACTGTTCACCTGGTGACATGTCCCGTGTGTATTAAACAATCAGGGGATCACACTCTCCTCAATGCTACTGTTCACCTGCTGACATGTTCCGGGTATATTAAATCATCAGGGGAACACACTCTCCTCACTTATACTGTTCACCTGGTAACATGTCCTGTGCGTGTTAAACCATCAGGGGAACACACTCTCCTCACTTATACTGTTCACCTGGTAACATGTCCCGTGAGTATTAAACAATCAGGGGAACACACTCTCCTCACTTATACTGTTGATATGGTAACATGTCCTTTGCATATTTTACCATCAGGGGAAAACATTCTGCTCACTTATACTGTTCACCCGGTGACATGTCCCGTGTGTATTAAACAATCAGGGGAACATACTCTCCTCACTTATACTGTTCACCTCGTGACATGTCCCGTCAGTATTAAACAATCAGGGGAGCACACTCTCCTCAATTCTACTCTTCACCTGGTGACATGTCCCGGGTATATTAAACAATCAGGGGAACACACTCTCCTCACTTATACTGTTCACCTGGTAACATGTCCTGTGTGCATTAAACCATCAGAGAAACACACTCTCCTCACTTATACTGTTCATCTGGTAACATGTCCCGTCAGTATTAAACCATCAGGGGAACACACTCTCCTCAATTACACTGTTCACCTGGTAACATGTCCTTTGCATATTTAACCATCAGGGGAAAACATTCTGCTCACTTATACTGTTCACCTGGTGACATGTCCCGTGTGTATTAAACAATAAGGGGAACACACTCTCCTCACTTATACTGTTCACCCGGTGACAGGTCCCACGTGTATTAAACAATCAGGGGAACACACTCTCCTCACTTATACTGTTCACCTGGTAACATGTCCCGTGCGTGTTAACCATCAGGGGAACACACTCTCCTCACTTATACTGTTCACCTGGTAACATGTCCCGTCAGTATTAAACAATCAGGGGAACACACTCTCCTCACTTATACTGTTCACCTGGTAATATGTCCAGTGTATATTAAACAATCAAGGGAACACACACTCCTCACTTGTACTGTTCACCTGGGAACAAGTCCCATGTATATTAAACCATCAGGGGAACACACTCTCCTCACTTATACTGTTCACCTGGTAACATGTCCCGTGTGTATTAAACAATCAGGGGAACACACTCTCCTCACTTATACTTTTCACCTGGTAACATGTCCCGTGTGTATTAAACAATCAGGGGAACTCACTCTCCTCAATTATACTGTTCACCTGCTGACATGTTCCGGGTATATTAAAACATCAGGGGAACACACTCTCCTCACTTATACTGTTCATCTGGTAACATGTCCTGTGCGTGTTAAACCATCAGGGCAACACACTCTCCTCACTTATACTGTTGACCTGGTAACATGTCCTGTGCGTGTTAAACCATCAGGGGAACACACTCTCCTCACTTATACTGTTCACCTGGTGACATGTCCCGTCTGTATTAACCCATCAGGGGAACACACTCTCCTCACTTATACTGTTGATCTTGTAACATGTCCCGTGTATATTAAACCATCAGGGGAACACACTCTCCTCACTTATACTGTTGATCTGGTAACATGTCCCGTGTATATTAAACCATCAGGGGAACACACTCTCGTCACTTATACTGTTCACCTGGTAACATGTCCCGTGTATATTAAACCATCAGGGGAACACACTCTCCTCACTTATACTGTTCAGCTGGTAACATGTCCTGTGTGCATTAAACCATCAGAGGAACAAACTCTCCTCACTTATACTGTTCATCTGGTAACATTTCCCGTCAGTATTAAACCATCAGGGGAACACAGTCTCCTCACTTATACTGTTCACCTGGCAACATGTCCTTTGCATATTTAACCATCAGGGGAAAACATTCGGCTCACTGAAACTGTTCACCTTGTGCCATGTCCCGTGTGTATTAAACAATCAGGGGAACACACTCTCCTCACTTATACTTTTTACCCGGTGACATGTCCCGTGTGTATTAAACAATCAGGGGAACACACTCTCCTCACTTATACTGTTCACCCGATGACATGTCCCGTGTGTATTAAACAATCAGGGGAACACACTCTCCTCACTTATACTGTTCACCTGGTAACATGTCCTGTGTATGTTAAACCATCAGGGGAACACACTCTCCTCACTTATACTGTTCTCCTGGTGACATGTCCCGTCTGCATTAAACAATCAGGGGAACACACTCTCCTCAATTATACTGTTCACCTGGTAAAATGTCCCGTGCGTGTTAAACCATCAGGGGAACACACTCTCCTCACTTATACTGTTCACCTGGTAACATGTCCCGTGAATATATAACCATCAGGGGAAAGCACTCCCCTCACTTATACTGTTCTCCTGGTAACATGTCCCGTGTATATGAAACCATCAGGGGAACACACTCTCCTCACTTATACTGTTCAGCTGGTAACATGTCCCGTGTGCATTAAACAATCAGTGGAACACACTCTCCTCACTTATACCGTTCACCTGATAACATGTCCCGTGTGTATTAAACCATCAGGGGAACACAGTCTCCTCACTTATACTGTTCAACTGGTAATATGCCCTGTGTGTATTAAACAATCAGGGGAACACACTCTCCTCACTTATACTGTTCACCTGGTAACGTGTCCCGTGTATATTAAAGCATCAGGGGAACACACTCTCCTCACTTATACTTTTCACCTGGGAACATGTCCCGTGTGCATTAAACCATCAGGGGAACACACTCTCCTCACTTATACTGTTGATATGGTAACATGTCCCGTGTATATTAAACCATCAGGGGAACACACTCTCCTCACTTATGCTGTTCACCTGGTAACATGTCCTTTGCATATTTTACCATCAGGGGAAAACATTCTGCTCACTTATACTGTTCACCTGGTGACATGTCCCGTGTGTATTAAACAATAAGGGGAACACACTCTCCTCACTTATACTGTTCACCTGGTAACATGCCCTGTGTATATTAAACCATCAGGGGAACACACTCTCCTCATTTATACTGTTCACCCGGTGACATGTCCCGTGTGTATTAAACAATAAGGGGAACACACTCTCCTCACTTATACTGTTCATCTGGTAACATGTCCTGTGCGTGTTAAACCATCAGGGGAACACACTCTCCTCACTTATACTGTTCACCTGGTAACATGTCCTGTGCGTGTTAAACCATCAGGGGAACACACTCTCCTCACTTATACTGTTCACCTGGTGACATGTCCCGTCTGTATTAACCCATCAGGGGAACACACTCTCCTCACTTATACTGTTGATCTGGTAACATGTCCCGTGTATATTAAACCATCAGGGGAACACACTCTCCTCACATATACTGTTGATCTGGTAACATGTCCCGTGTATATTAAACCATCAGGGGAACACACTCTCCTCACTTATACTGTTCACCTGGTAACATGTCCCGTGTATATTAAACCATCAGGGGAACACACTCTCCTCACTTATACTGTTCACCTGGTAACATGTCCCGTGTATATTAAACCATCAGGGGAACACACTCTCCTCACTTATACTGTTCAGCTGGTAACATGTCCTGTGTGCATTAAACCATCAGAGGAACACACTCTCCTCACTTATACTGTTCATCTGGTAACATTTCCCGTCAGTATTAAACCATCAAGGGAACACAGTCTCCTCACTTATACTGTTCACCTGGTAACATGTCCTTTGCATATTTAACCATCAGGGGAAAACATTCGGCTCACTGAAACTGTTCACCTTGTGCCATGTCCCGTGTGTATTAAACAATCAGGGGAACACACTCTCCTCACTTATACTTTTTACCCGGTGACATGTCCCGTGTGTATTAAACAATCAGGGGAACACACTCTCCTCACTTATACTGTTCACCCGATGACATGTCCCGTGTGTATTAAACAATCAGGGGAACACACTCTCCTCACTTATACTGTTCACCTGGTAACATGTCCTGTGTATGTTAAACCATCAGGGGAACACACTCTCCTCACTTATACTGTTCACCTGGTGACATGTCCCGTCTGCATTAAACAATCAGGGGAACACACTCTCCTCAATTATACTGTTCACCTGGTAACATGTCCCGTGCGTGTTAAACCATCAGGGGAACACACTCTCCTCACTTATACTGTTCACCTGGTAACATGTCCCGTGAATATATAACCATCAGGGGAAAGCACTCCCCTCACTTATACTAATATAAAAGCAAAATACTGCGGATGCTGGAAATCTGAAACAAAAACAAGAAATGCTGGATTCACTCAGCAGGTCTGGCAGCATCTGTGGAAAGAGAAGCAGAGTTAACGTTTCGGGTCAGTGACCCTTCTTCGGAACTGACAAATATTAGAAAAGTCACAGATTATAAACAAGTGAGGTGGGGGTTGGGCAAGAGATAACAAAGGAGAAGGTGCAGATTGGACCAGGCCACATAGCTGACCAAAAGGTCAGAGAGCAAAGGCAAACAATATGTTAATGGTGTTTTGAAAGACAAAGCATTAGTACAGATTAGGTGTGAATATACTGAATATAGAACATCAGCAAGTGCAAACCTGAAGAAAAACAACCTGAAAAAAACAGTGGGTAAGCAAACTGAACAAACTAAGATGAAATGAAATAAATGCAAAAAATGTAAAAAGGAATGCAAAAAAAAGGAAGAAAAAATAACTAAAAATGACTAAAAATGAAAGTAAAGTGGGGGGCTGTCATGCTCTGAAATTATTGAACTCAATGTTCAGTCCGGCAGGCTGTAGTGTGCCTAATCGGTAGATGAGATGCTGTTCCTCGAGCTTGCGTTGATGTTCACTGGAACACTGCAGCAATCCCAGGACAGAGATGTGAGCATGAGAGCAGGGGGGAGTGTTGAAATGGCAAGCAACCGGAAGCTCAGGGTCCTGCTTGCGGACTGAGCGGAGATGTTCCGCAAAGCGGTCACCCAGTCTGCGCTTGGTCTCCCCAATGTAGAGGAGACCACACTGTGAGCAGCGAATACAGTATACTACATTGAAAGAAGTACAAGTAAATCGCTGCTTCACCTGAAAGGAGTGTTTGGGGCCTGGGATAGTGAGGAGAGAGGAGGTAAATGGGCAGGTATTACACCTCCTGCGATTGCAAGGGAAGGTGCCCTGGGACGGGGACGAGGTGGTGGGGGTAATGGAGGAGTGGACCAGGGTGTCGCGGAGGGAACGATCTCTTCGGAATGCTGACAGGGGAAGGGAGGGGAAGATGCGACTGGTAGTGGCATCACGCTGGAGGTGGCGAAAATGGCGGAGGATGATCCTTTGGATATGGAGGCTGGTGGGATGAAAAGTGAGGACAAGGGGAACACTGTCACGGTTCTGGGAGGGAGGGGAAGGAGTGAGGGTAGAGGTGCGGGGAATGGGTCGGACACGGTTGAGGGCCCTGTCAACCACAGTGGGGGGAAATCCTCGGTTGAGGAAAAAGGAGGTCATATCAGAAGCACCGTCATGGAAGGTAGCATCATCAGAGCAGATGCGTCGGAGACGTAGAAACTGGGAGAATGGAATGCAGTCCTTACAGGAGGTAGGGTGTGAAGAAGTGTAGTCGAGGTAGCTGTGGGAGTCAGTGGGCTTATAATGGATATTGGTAGACAACCTATCCCCAGAGATGGAGACAGAGAAGTCGAGGAAGGGAAGGGAAGTGTCACTTATACTGTTCTCCTGGTAACATGTCCCGTGTATATGAAACCATCAGGGGAACACACTCTCCTCACTTATACTGTTCAGCTGGTAACATGTCCCGTGTGCATTAAACAATCAGTGGAACACACTCTCCTCACTTATACCGTTCACCTGACAACATGTCCAGTGTGTATTAAACCATCAGGGGAACACAGTCTCCTCACGAATACTGTTCAACTGGTAATCTGCCCTGTGTGTATTAAACAATCAGGGGAACACACTCTCCTCACTTATACTGTTCACCTGGTAACGTGTCCCGTGTATATTAAAGCATCAGGGGAACACACTCTCCTCACTTATACTTTTCACCTGGGAACATGTCCCGTGTGCATTAAACCATCAGGGGAACACACTCTCCTCACTTATACTGTTCACCTGGTAACATGTCCTGTGTGCATTAAACAATCAGGGGAACACACTCTCCTCACTTATAGTGTTCACCTGGTAACATGTCCCGTGTATATTAAACCATCAGAGGAACACACTCTCCTCACTTATACTGTTCAGCTGGTAACATGTCCTGTGTGCATTAAACCATCAGAGGAACACACTCTCCTCACTTATACTGTTCATCTGGTAACATGTCCCGTCAGTATTAAACCATCAGGGGAACACACTCTCCTCACTTATACTGTTCACCTGGTAACATGTCCCGTGTATATTAAACCATCAGGGGAATACACTCTCCTCACTTATACTGTTCACCTGGTAACATGTCACGTGAGTATTAAACAATCAGGGGAAAACACTCTCCTCACTTATACTTTTCACCTGGTAATATGTCCAGTGTATATTAAACAATCAAGGGAGCACACACTCCTCACTTATAGTGTTCACCTGGGAACATGTCCCGTGTATATTAAACCATCAGGGGAACACACTCTCCTCACTTATACTGTTCACCTGGTAACATGTCCCGTGCGTATTAAACAATCAGGGGAACACACTCTCCTCACATATACTGTTCACCTGGTAACATGTCCAGTGTGTATTAAACCATCAGGGGAACACACTCTCCTCACTTATGCTGTTCATCTGGTAACATGTCCCGTCAGTATTAAACAATCAGGGGAACACACTCTCCTCTCTTTTACTGTTCACCTGGTGACATGTCCCGTGTGTATTAAACAATCAGGGGATCACACTCTCCTCGATTATACTGTTCAGCTGCTGACATGTTCCGGGTATATTAAAACATCAGGGGAACACACTCTCCTCACTTATACTGTTCACCTGGTAACATGTCCTGTGCATGTTAAACCATCAGGGGAACACACTCTCCTCACTTATACTGTTCACCTGGTAACATGTCCTGTGCGTGTTAAACCATCAGGGGAACACACTCTCCTCACTTATACTGTTCACCTGGTGACATGTCCCGTCTGTATTAACCCATCAGGGGAACACACACTGCTCACTTATACTGCTGATCTGGTAACATGTCACGTGTATATTAAACCATCAGGGGAACACACTCTCCTCACTTATACTGTTCACCTGGTAACATGTCCCGTGTGTATTAAACCATCAGCGGAACACACTCTCCTCACTTCTACTGTTCACATGGTAACATGTCCCGTGTATATTAAACCATCAGGGGAACACACTCTCCTCACTTATACTGATCAGCTGGTAAAATGTCCTGTGTGCATTAAACCATCAGAGGAACACACTCTCCTCACTTATACTGTTCATCTGGTAACATGTCCCGTCAGTATTAAACCATCAGGGGAACACAGTCTCCTCACTTATACTGTTCACCTGGTAACATGTCCTTTGCATATTTAACCATCAGGGGAAAACATTCGGCTCACTGAAACTGTTCACCTGGTGCCATGTCCCGTGTGTAATAAACAATCAGGGGAACACACTCTCCTCACTTATACTTTTTACCCGGTGACATGTCCCGTGTGTATTAAACAATCAGGGGAACACACTCTCCTCACTTATACTGTTCACCCGATGACATGTCCCGTGTGTATTAAACAATCAGGGGAACACACTCTCCTCACTTATACTGTTCACCTGGTAACATGTCCTGTGTATATTAAACCATCAGGGGAACACACTCTCCTCACTTATACTGTTCACCTGGTGACATGTCCCGTCTGCATTAAACAATCAGGGGAACACACTCTCCTCACTTATACTGTTCACCCGATGACATGTCCCGTGTGTATTAAACAATCAGGGGAACACACTCTCCTCAATTATACTGTTCACCTGGTAACATGTCCTGTGCGTGTTAAACCATCAGGGGAACACACTCTCGTCACTTATACTGTTCACCTGGTAACATGTCCCGTGTATATGAAACCATCAGCGGAACACACTCTCCTCACTTATACTGTTCAGCTGGTAACATGGCCCGTGTGCATTAAACAATCAGGGGAACACACTCTCCTCACTTATACCGTTCACCTGATAACATGTCCCGTGTGTATTAAACCATCAGGGGAACACACTCTCCTCACTTATACTGTTCACCTGGTAACGTGTCCCGTGTATATTAAACCATCAGGGGAACACACTCTCCTCACTTATACTTTTCACCTGGGAACATGTCCCGTGTGCATTAAACCATCAGGGGAACACACTCTCCTCACCTATACTGTTCACCTGGTAACATGTCCCGTGTGTACTAAATAATCAGGGGAACGCACTCTCCTCACTTACACTGTTCACCTGGTAACATGACCCGTGTATATTAAACCATCAGGGGAACACACTCTCCTCACTTATACTGTTCACCTGGTGAAATGTCCCGTGTTTATTAAACAATCAGGGGAACACACTCTCCTCACTTATGCTGTTCACCTGGTGACATGTCCCGTGTGTATTAAACAATCAGGGGAACACACTCTCCTCACTTACACTGTTCACCTGGTAACATGTCCCGTGTATATTAAACCATCAGGGGAACACACTCTCCTCACTTATACTGTTCACCTGGTGAAATGTCCCGTGTTTATTAAACCATCAGGGGAACACACTCTCCTCACTTATACTTTTCACCTGGTGAAATGTCCCGTGTTTATTAAACCATCAGGGGAACACACTCTCCTCACTTATACTGTTCACCTGGTGACATGTCCCGTGTGTATTAAACAATCAGGGGATCACACTCTCCTCAATTATACTGTTCACCTGCTGACATGTCCCGGGTATATTAAACCATCAGCGGAACACACTCTACTCACTTCTACTGTTCACCTGGGAACATGTCCCGTGCATGTTAAACCATCAGGGGAACACACTCTCCTCACATATACTGTTCACCTGGATTCATGTCCCGTGTATATTAAACCATCAGGGGAACTCACTCTCCTCACTTATAATGTTCACCTGGTGACATGTCCCGTGTGTATTAAACAATCAGGGGATCACACTGTCCTCAATTATACTGTTCACCTGGTAACATGTCCCGTGTATATTAAACCATCAGGGGAACAAACTCTCCTCACTTATGCTGTTCACCTGGTAACATGTCCCGTGAGTATTAAACCATCAGGGGAACACACTCTCCTCACTTATACTGTTCACCTGGTAACATGTCCCGTGTGCATTAAACCATCAGAGGAACACACTCTCCTCACTTATACTGTTCAAATGGTAACATGTCCCGTGTATATTAAACCATCAGGGGAACACACTCTCCTCACTTATACTGTTCAACTGGTAACATGTCCCGTGTATATTAAACCATCAGGGGAACACACTCTCCTCACTTATACTGTTCACCTGGTAACATTTCCCTCGTATATTAAACCATCAGGGGAACACACTCGCCTCACTTATACTGTTCACCTGGTAACATGTCCCGTGTGTATTAAACAATCAGGGGAACGCACTCTCCTCACTTATACTGTTCATCTGGTAACATGTCCCGTGCGTGTTAAACCATCAGGGGAACATACTCTCCTCACTTATACTGTTCACCTGGTAACATGTCCAGTGTATATTAAACAATCAGGGGAACACACTCTCCTCACTTATACTGTTCACCTGGTAACATGTCCAGTGTATATTAAACAATCAGGGGAACACACACTCCTCACTTATACTGTTCAACTGGGAACAAGTCCCGTGTATATTAAACCATCAGGGGAACACACTCTCCTCACTTATTCTGTTCACCTGTTGACATGTCGTGTGAGTATTAAGCAATCAGGGGAACACACTCTCCTCACTTATACTGTTCACCTGGTAACATGTCCCGTGCATGTTAAACCATCAGGGGAACGCACTCTCCTCACTTATCCTGTTCACCTGGTAACATGTCCCGTGAGTATTAAGCAATCAGGGGAACACACTCTCCTCACTTATACTGTTCACCAGATAATATGTCCAGTGTATATTAAACCATCAGGGGAACACATTCTCCTCACTTATAATGTTCACCTGGTAACATGTCCTGTTTTTATTAAACAATCAGGGGCTACACTCTCCTCACTTATACTGTTCACCTGGTAACATGTCCCGTGAATATTAAACCATCAGGGGAAAGCACTCCCCTCACTTATACTGTTGTCCTGTTTACATGTCCCGTGTATAGAAACCATCAGGGGAACACACTCTCCTCACTTATACTGTTCAGCTGGTAACATGTCCCGTGTGAATTAAACAATCAGGGGAACACACTCTCCTCACTTATACCGTTCACCTGATAACATGTCCCGTGTGTATTAAACCATCAGGGGAACACACTCTCCTCACTTATACTGTTCACCTGGTAACATGTCCCGTGTATATTAAACCATCAGGGGAACTCACTCTCCTCACTTATACTGTTCACCTGGTAACATGTCCTGTGTATATTAAACCATCAGGGGAACACACACTCCTCACTTATACTGTTCACCTGGTGACTTGTCCCGTCTGCATTAAACAATCAGGGGAACACACTCTCCTCAATTAGACAGTTCACCTGGTAACATGTCCCGTGCGTGTTAAACCATCAGGGGAACACACTCTCCTCACTTAGACTGTTCACCTGGTAACATGTCTCGTGAATATATAACCATCAGGGGAAAGCACTCCCCTCACTTATACTGTTCTGCTGGTAACATGTCCCGTGTATATGAAACCATCAGCGGAACACACTCTCCTCACTTATACTGTTCAGCTGGTAACATGTCCCGTGTGCATTAAACAATCAGGGGAACACACTCTCCTCACTTATACTGTTCACCTGGTAACATGTCCCGTGTGCATTAAACCATCAGAGGAACACACTCTCCTCACTTATACTGTTCACCTGGTAACATGTCCCGTGTATATTAAACCATCAGGGGAACACACTCTCCTCACTTATACTGTTCATCTGGTAACATGTCCCGTGTATATTAAACCATCAGGGGAACACACTCTCCTCACTTATTCTGTTCACCTGTTGACATGTCGTGTGAGTATTAAGCAATCAGGGGAACACACTCTCCTCACTTATACTGTTCACCTGGTAACATGTCCCGTGCATGTTAAACCATCAGGGGAACGCACTCTCCTCACTTATCCTGTTCACCTGGTAACATGTCCCGTGAGTATTAAGCAATCAGGGGAACACACTCTCCTCACTTATACTGTTCACCAGATAATATGTCCAGTGTATATTAAACCATCAGGGGAACACATTCTCCTCACTTATACTGTTCACCTGGTAACATGTCCTGTTTGTATTAAACAATCAGGGGACTACACTCTCCTCACTTATACTGTTCACCTGGTAACATGTCCCGTGTATATTAAACCATCAGAGGAACACACTCTCCTCACTTATACCGTTCACCTGGTAATATGTCCCGTAAATATTAAACCATCAGGGGAAAGCACTCCCCTCACTTATACTGTTGTCCTGGTTACATGTCCCGTGTACATGAAACCATCAGGGGAACACACTCTCCTCACTTATACTGTTCAGCTGGTAACATGTCCCGTGTGAATTAAACAATCAGGGGAACACACTCTCCTCACTTATACCGTTCACCTGATAACATGTCCCGTGTGTATTAAACCATCAGGGGAACACACTCTCCTCACTTATACTGTTCACCTGGTAACATGTCCCGTGTATATTAAACCATCAGGGGAACTCACTCTCCTCACTTATACTGTTCACCTGGTAACATGTCCTGTGTATATTAAACCATCAGGGGAACACACTCTCCTCACTTATACTGTTCACCTGGTGACATGTCCCATCTGCATTAAACAATCAGGGGAACACACTCTCCTCAATTATACTGTTCACCTGGTAACATGTCCCGTGCGTGTTAAACCATCAGGGGAACACACTCTCCTCACTTATACTGTTCACCTGGTAACATGTCCCGTGAATATATAACCATCAGGGGAAAGCACTCCCCTCACTTATAATGTTCTCCTGGTAACATGTCCCGTGTATATGAAACTATCAGGGGAACACACTCTCCTCACTTATACCGTTCAGCTGATAACATGTCCCGTGTGCATTAAACAATCAGGGGAACACACTCTCCTCACTTATACCGTTCACCTGACAACATGTCCCGTGTGTATTAAACCATCAGGGGAACACACTCTCCTCACTTATACTGTTCAACTGGTAATATGCCCTGTGTGTATTAAACAATCAGGGGAACACACTCTCCTCACTTATAGTGTTCACCTGGTAACATGTCCAGTGTATATTAAACCATCAGGGGAACACACTCTCCTCACTTATACTGTTCACCTGGTAACATGTCCTGTTTGTATTAAACAATCAGGGGACTACACTCTCCTCACTTATACTGTTCACCTGGTAACATGTCCCGTGTATATTAAACCATCAGGGGAACACACTCTCCTCACTTATACTGTTCACCTGGTAATATGTCCCGTGAATATTAAACCATCAGGGGAAAGCACTCCCCTCACTTATACTGTTGTCCTGGTTACATGTCCCGTGTATATGAAACCATCAGGGGAACACACTCTCCTCACTTATACTGTTCAGCTGGTAACATGTCCCGTGTGAATTAAACAATCAGGGGAACACACTCTCCTCACTTATACCGTTCACCTGATAACATGTCCCGTGTGTATTAAACCATCAGGGGAACACACTCTCCTCACTTATACTGTTCACCTGGTAACATGTCCCGTGTATATTAAACCATCAGGGGAACTCACTCTCCTCACTTGTACTGTTCACCTGGTAACATGTCCTGTGTATATTAAACCATCAGGGGATCACACTCTCCTCACTTATACTGTTCACCTGGTGACATGTCCCATCTGCATTAAACAATCAGGGGAACACACTCTCCTCAATTATACTGTTCACCTGGTAACATGTCCCGTGCGTGTTAAACCATCAGGGGAACACACTCTCCTCACTTATACTGTTCACCTGGTAACATGTCCCGTGAATATTAAGCAATCAGGGGAACACACACTCCTCACTTATTCTGTTCACCTGGTAACATGTCCCGTGAATATATAACCATCAGGGGAAAGCACTCCCCTCACTTATACTGTTCTCCTGGTAACATGTCCCGTGTATATGAAACCATCAGCGGAACACACTCTCCTCACTTATACTGTTCAGCTGGTAACATGTCCCGTGTGCATTAAACAATCAGGGGAACACACTCTCCTCACTTATACCGTTCACCTGACAACATGACCCGTGTGTATTAAACCATCAGGGGAACACACTCTCCTCACTTATACTGTTCACCTGGTAACATGTCCCGTGCATGTTAAACCATCAGGGGAACACACTCTCCTCACATATACTGTTCACCTGGCTTCATGTCCCGTGTATATTAAACCTTCAGGGGAACTCACTCTCCTCACTTATAATGTTCACCTGGTGACATGTCCCGTGTGTATTAAACAATCAGGGGATCACACTCTCCTCAATTATACTGTTCACCTGGTAACATGTCCCGTGTATATTAAACCATCAGGGGAACAAACTCTCCTCACTTATGCTGTTCACCTGGTAACATGTCCCGTGAGTATTAAACCATCAGGGGAACACACTCTCCTCACTTATACTGTTCACCTGGTAACATGTCCCGTGTGCATTAAACCATCAGAGGAACACACTCTCCTCACTTATACTGTTCACCTGGTAACATGTCCCGTGTATATTAAACCATCAGGGGAACACACTCTCCTCACTTATTCTGTTCACCTGTTGACATGTCGTGTGAGTATTAAGCAATCAGGGGAACACACTCTCCTCACTTATACTGTTCACCTGGTAACATGTCCCGTGCATGTTAAACCATCAGGGGAACGCACTCTCCTCACTTATCCTGTTCACCTGGTAACATGTCCCGTGAGTATTAAGCAATCAGGGGAACACACTCTCCTCACTTATACTGTTCACCAGATAATATGTCCAGTGTATATTAAACCATCAGGGGAACACATTCTCCTCACTTATACTGTTCACCTGGTAACATGTCCTGTTTGTATTAAACAATCAGGGGACTACACTCTCCTCACTTATACTGTTCACCTGGTAACATGTCCCGTGTATATTAAACCATCAGGGGAACACACTCTCCTCACTTATACCGTTCACCTGGTAATATGTCCCGTGAATATTAAACCATCAGGGGAAAGCACTCCCCTCACTTATACTGTTGTCCTGGTTACATGTCCCGTGTACATGAAACCATCAGGGGAACACACTCTCCTCACTTATACTGTTCAGCTGGTAACATGTCCCGTGTGAATTAAACAATCAGGGGAACACACTCTCCTCACTTATACCGTTCACCTGATAACATGTCCCGTGTGTATTAAACCATCAGGGGAACACACTCTCCTCACTTATACTGTTCACCTGGTAACATGTCCCGTGTATATTAAACCATCAGGGGAACTCACTCTCCTCACTTATACTGTTCACCTGGTAACATGTCCTGTGTATATTAAACCATCAGGGGAACACACTCTCCTCACTTATACTGTTCACCTGGTGACATGTCCCATCTGCATTAAACAATCAGGGGAACACACTCTCCTCAATTATACTGTTCACCTGGTAACATGTCCCGTGCGTGTTAAACCATCAGGGGAACACACTCTCCTCACTTATACTGTTCACCTGGTAACATGTCCCGTGAATATATAACCATCAGGGGAAAGCACTCCCCTCACTTATAATGTTCTCCTCGTAACATGTCCCGTGTATATGAAACCATCAGGGGAACACACTCTCCTCACTTATACTGTTCAGCTGATAACATGTCCCGTGTGCATTAAACAATCAGGGGAACACACTCTCCTCACTTATACCGTTCACCTGACAACATGTCCCGTGTGTATTAAACCATCAGGGGAACACACTCTCCTCACTTATACTGTTCAACTGGTAATATGCCCTGTGTGTATTAAACAATCAGGGGAACACACTCTCCTCACTTATAGTGTTCACCTGGTAACATGTCCCGTGTATATTAAACCATCAGGGGAACACACTCTCCTCACTTATACTGTTCAGCTGGTAACATGTCCTGTTTGTATTAAACAATCAGGGGACTACACTCTCCTCACTTATACTGTTCACCTGGTAACATGTCCCGTGTATATTAAACCATCAGGGGAACACACTCTCCTCACTTATACTGTTCACCTGGTAATATGTCCCGTGAATATTAAACCATCAGGGGAAAGCACTCCCCTCACTTATACTGTTGTCCTGGTTACATGTCCCGTGTATATGAAACCATCAGGGGAACACACTCTCCTCACTTATACTGTTCAGCTGGTAACATGTCCCGTGTGAATTAAACAATCAGGGGAACACACTCTCCTCACTTATACCGTTCACCTGATAACATGTCCCGTGTGTATTAAACCATCAGGGGAACACACTCTCCTCACTTATACTGTTCACCTGGTAACATGTCCCGTGTATATTAAACCATCAGGGGAACTCACTCTCCTCACTTGTACTGTTCACCTGGTAACATGTCCTGTGTATATTAAACCATCAGGGGATCACACTCTCCTCACTTATACTGTTCACCTGGTGACATGTCCCATCTGCATTAAACAATCAGGGGAACACACTCTCCTCAATTATACTGTTCACCTGGTAACATGTCCCGTGCGTGTTAAACCATCAGGGGAACACACTCTCCTCACTTATACTGTTCACCTGGTAACATGTCCCGTGAATATATAACCATCAGGGGAAAGCACTCCACTCACTTATAATGTTCTCCTGGTAACATGTCCCGTGTATATGAAACCATCAGGGGAACACACTCTCCTCACTTATACTGTTCAGCTGATAACATGTCCCGTGTGCATTAAACAATCAGGGGAACACACTCTCCTCACTTATACCGTTCACCTGACAACATGTCCCGTGTGTATTAAACCATCAGGGGAACACACTCTCCTCACTTATACTGTTCAACTGGTAATATGCCCTGTGTGTATTAAACAATCAGGGGAACACACTCTCCTCACTTATAGTGTTCACCTGGTAACATGTCCCGTGTATATTAAACCATCAGGGGAACACACTCTCCTCACTTATACTGTTCAGCTGGTAACATGTCCTGTGTGCATTAAACCATCAGAGGAACACACTCTCCTCACTTATACTGTTCATCTGGTAACATGTCCCGTCAGTATTAAACCATCAGGGGAACACACTCTCCTCACTTATACTGTTCACCTGGTAACATGTCCCGTGTATATTAAACCATCAGGGGAACACACTCTCCTCACTTATTCTGTTCACCTGTTGACATGTCGTGTGAGTATTAAGCAATCAGGGGAACACACTCTCCTCACTTATACTGTTCAACTGGTAACATGTCCCGTGCATGTTAAACCATCAGGGGAACGCACTCTCCTCACTTATCCTGTTCACCTGGTAACATGTCCCGTGAGTATTAAGCAATCAGGGGAACACACTCTCCTCACTTATACTGTTCACCAGATAATATGTCCAGTGTATATTAAACCATCAGGGGAACACATTCTCCTCACTTATACTGTTCACCTGGTAACATGTCCTGTTTGTATTAAACAATCAGGGGACTACACTCTCCTCACTTATACTGTTCACCTGGTAACATGTCCCGTGTATATTAAACCATCAGGGGAACACACTCTCCTCACTTATCCTGTTCACCTGGTAACATGTCCCGTGAATATTAAACCATCAGGGGAAAGCACTCCCCTCACTTATGCTGTTGTCCTGGTTACATGTCCCGTGTATATGAAACCATCAGGGGAACACACTCTCCTCACTAATACTGTTCAGCTGGTAACATGTCCCGTGTGAATTAAACAATCAGGGGAACACACTCTCCTCACTTATACCGTTCACCTGATAACATGTCCCGTGTGTATTAAACCATCAGGGGAACACACTCTCCTTACTTATAATGTTCACCTGGTAACATGTCCCGTGTATATTAAACCATCAGGGGAACTCACTCTCCTCACTTATACTGTTCACCTGGTAACATGTCCTGTGTATATTAAACCATCAGGGGAACACACTCTCCTCACTTATACTGTTCACCTGGTAACATGTCCCGTCTGCATTAAACAATCAGGGGAACACACTCTCCTCAATTATACTGTTCACCTGGTAACATGTCCCCTGCGTGTTAAACCATCAGGGGAACACACTCTCCTCACTTATACTGTTCTCCTGGTAACATGTCCCGTGTATATGAAACCATCAGGGGAACACACTCTCCTCACTTATACTGTTCAGCTGGTAACATGTCCCGTGTGCATTAAACAATCAGGGGAACACACTCTCCTCACTTATACCGTTCACCTGACAACATGTCCCGTGTGTATTAAACCATCAGGGGAACACACTCTCCTCACTTATACTGTTCAACTGGTAATATGCCCTGTGTGTATTAAACAATCAGGGGAACACACTCTCCTCACTTATAGTGTTCACCTGGTAACATGTCCCGTGTATATTAAACCATCAGGGGAACACACTCTCCTCACTTATACTGTTCAGCTGGTAACATGTCCTGTGTGCATTAAACCATCAGAGGAACACACTCTCCTCACTTATACTGTTCATCTGGTAACATGTCCCGTCAGTATTAAACCATCAGGGGAACACACTCTCCTCACTTATACTGTTCACCTGGTAACATGTCCCGTGTATATTAAACCATCAGGGGAACACACTCTCCTCACTCATACTGTTCACCTGGTAACATGTCCCGTGAGTATTAAACAATCAGGGGAACACACTCTCCTCAATTATGCTGTTCATCTGGTAACATGTCCCGTCAGTATTAAACAATCAGGGGAACACACTCTCCTCACTTTTACTGTTCACCTGGTGACATGTCCCGTGTGTATTAAACAATCAGGGGATCACACTCTCCTCACTTATGCTGTTCATCTGGTAACATGTCCCGTCAGTATTAAACCATCAGGGGAACACACTCTCCTCAATTATACTGTTCACCTGCTGACATGTTCCGGGTATATTAAAACATCAGGGGAACACACTCTCCTCACTTATACTGTTCACCTGGTAACATGTCCTGTGCATGTTAAACCATCAGGGGAACACACTCTCCTCACTTATACTGTTCACCTGGTAACATGTCCCGTGTATATTAAACCATCAGGGGAACACACTCTCCTCACTTATTCTGTTCACCTGTTGACATGTCGTGTGAGTATTAAGCAATCAGGGGAACACACTCTCCTCACTTATACTGTTCACCTGGTAACATGTCCCGTGCATGTTAAACCATCAGGGGAACGCACTCTCCTCACTTATCCTGTTCACCTGGTAACATGTCCCGTGAGTATTAAGCAATCAGGGGAACACACTCTCCTCACTTATACTGTTCACCAGATAATATGTCCAGTGTATATTAAACCATCAGGGGAACACATTCTCCTCACTTATACTGTTCACCTGGTAACATGTCCTGTTTGTATTAAACAATCAGGGGACTACACTCTCCTCACTTATACTGTTCACCTGGTAACATGTCCCGTGTATATTAAACCATCAGGGGAACACACTCTCCTCACTTATACCGTTCACCTGGTAATATGTCCCGTGAATATTAAACCATCAGGGGAAAGCACTCCCCTCACTTATACTGTTGTCCTGGTTACATGTCCCGTGTACATGAAACCATCAGGGGAACACACTCTCCTCACTTATACTGTTCAGCTGGTAACATGTCCCGTGTGAATTAAACAATCAGGGGAACACACTCTCCTCACTTATACCGTTCACCTGATAACATGTCCCGTGTGTATTAAACCATCAGGGGAACACACTCTCCTCACTTATACTGTTCACCTGGTAACATGTCCCGTGTATATTAAACCATCAGGGGAACTCACTCTCCTCACTTATACTGTTCACCTGGTAACATGTCCTGTGTATATTAAACCATCAGGGGAACACACTCTCCTCACTTATACTGTTCACCTGGTGACATGTCCCATCTGCATTAAACAATCAGGGGAACACACTCTCCTCAATTATACTGTTCACCTGGTAACATGTCCCGTGCGTGTTAAACCATCAGGGGAACACACTCTCCTCACTTATACTGTTCACCTGGTAACATGTCCCGTGAATATATAACCATCAGGGGAAAGCACTCCCCTCACTTATAATGTTCTCCTCGTAACATGTCCCGTGTATATGAAACCATCAGGGGAACACACTCTCCTCACTTATACTGTTCAGCTGATAACATGTCCCGTGTGCATTAAACAATCAGGGGAACACACTCTCCTCACTTATACCGTTCACCTGACAACATGTCCCGTGTGTATTAAACCATCAGGGGAACACACTCTCCTCACTTATACTGTTCAACTGGTAATATGCCCTGTGTGTATTAAACAATCAGGGGAACACACTCTCCTCACTTATAGTGTTCACCTGGTAACATGTCCCGTGTATATTAAACCATCAGGGGAACACACTCTCCTCACTTATACTGTTCAGCTGGTAACATGTCCTGTTTGTATTAAACAATCAGGGGACTACACTCTCCTCACTTATACTGTTCACCTGGTAACATGTCCCGTGTATATTAAACCATCAGGGGAACACACTCTCCTCACTTATACTGTTCACCTGGTAATATGTCCCGTGAATATTAAACCATCAGGGGAAAGCACTCCCCTCACTTATACTGTTGTCCTGGTTACATGTCCCGTGTATATGAAACCATCAGGGGAACACACTCTCCTCACTTATACTGTTCAGCTGGTAACATGTCCCGTGTGAATTAAACAATCAGGGGAACACACTCTCCTCACTTATACCGTTCACCTGATAACATGTCCCGTGTGTATTAAACCATCAGGGGAACACACTCTCCTCACTTATACTGTTCACCTGGTAACATGTCCCGTGTATATTAAACCATCAGGGGAACTCACTCTCCTCACTTGTACTGTTCACCTGGTAACATGTCCTGTGTATATTAAACCATCAGGGGATCACACTCTCCTCACTTATACTGTTCACCTGGTGACATGTCCCATCTGCATTAAACAATCAGGGGAACACACTCTCCTCAATTATACTGTTCACCTGGTAACATGTCCCGTGCGTGTTAAACCATCAGGGGAACACACTCTCCTCACTTATACTGTTCACCTGGTAACATGTCCCGTGAATATATAACCATCAGGGGAAAGCACTCCACTCACTTATAATGTTCTCCTGGTAACATGTCCCGTGTATATGAAACCATCAGGGGAACACACTCTCCTCACTTATACTGTTCAGCTGATAACATGTCCCGTGTGCATTAAACAATCAGGGGAACACACTCTCCTCACTTATACCGTTCACCTGACAACATGTCCCGTGTGTATTAAACCATCAGGGGAACACACTCTCCTCACTTATACTGTTCAACTGGTAATATGCCCTGTGTGTATTAAACAATCAGGGGAACACACTCTCCTCACTTATAGTGTTCACCTGGTAACATGTCCCGTGTATATTAAACCATCAGGGGAACACACTCTCCTCACTTATACTGTTCAGCTGGTAACATGTCCTGTGTGCATTAAACCATCAGAGGAACACACTCTCCTCACTTATACTGTTCATCTGGTAACATGTCCCGTCAGTATTAAACCATCAGGGGAACACACTCTCCTCACTTATACTGTTCACCTGGTAACATGTCCCGTGTATATTAAACCATCAGGGGAACACACTCTCCTCACTTATTCTGTTCACCTGTTGACATGTCGTGTGAGTATTAAGCAATCAGGGGAACACACTCTCCTCACTTATACTGTTCAACTGGTAACATGTCCCGTGCATGTTAAACCATCAGGGGAACGCACTCTCCTCACTTATCCTGTTCACCTGGTAACATGTCCCGTGAGTATTAAGCAATCAGGGGAACACACTCTCCTCACTTATACTGTTCACCAGATAATATGTCCAGTGTATATTAAACCATCAGGGGAACACATTCTCCTCACTTATACTGTTCACCTGGTAACATGTCCTGTTTGTATTAAACAATCAGGGGACTACACTCTCCTCACTTATACTGTTCACCTGGTAACATGTCCCGTGTATATTAAACCATCAGGGGAACACACTCTCCTCACTTATCCTGTTCACCTGGTAACATGTCCCGTGAATATTAAACCATCAGGGGAAAGCACTCCCCTCACTTATGCTGTTGTCCTGGTTACATGTCCCGTGTATATGAAACCATCAGGGGAACACACTCTCCTCACTAATACTGTTCAGCTGGTAACATGTCCCGTGTGAATTAAACAATCAGGGGAACACACTCTCCTCACTTATACCGTTCACCTGATAACATGTCCCGTGTGTATTAAACCATCAGGGGAACACACTCTCCTTACTTATAATGTTCACCTGGTAACATGTCCCGTGTATATTAAACCATCAGGGGAACTCACTCTCCTCACTTATACTGTTCACCTGGTAACATGTCCTGTGTATATTAAACCATCAGGGGAACACACTCTCCTCACTTATACTGTTCACCTGGTAACATGTCCCGTCTGCATTAAACAATCAGGGGAACACACTCTCCTCAATTATACTGTTCACCTGGTAACATGTCCCCTGCGTGTTAAACCATCAGGGGAACACACTCTCCTCACTTATACTGTTCTCCTGGTAACATGTCCCGTGTATATGAAACCATCAGGGGAACACACTCTCCTCACTTATACTGTTCAGCTGGTAACATGTCCCGTGTGCATTAAACAATCAGGGGAACACACTCTCCTCACTTATACCGTTCACCTGACAACATGTCCCGTGTGTATTAAACCATCAGGGGAACACACTCTCCTCACTTATACTGTTCAACTGGTAATATGCCCTGTGTGTATTAAACAATCAGGGGAACACACTCTCCTCACTTATAGTGTTCACCTGGTAACATGTCCCGTGTATATTAAACCATCAGGGGAACACACTCTCCTCACTTATACTGTTCAGCTGGTAACATGTCCTGTGTGCATTAAACCATCAGAGGAACACACTCTCCTCACTTATACTGTTCATCTGGTAACATGTCCCGTCAGTATTAAACCATCAGGGGAACACACTCTCCTCACTTATACTGTTCACCTGGTAACATGTCCCGTGTATATTAAACCATCAGGGGAACACACTCTCCTCACTCATACTGTTCACCTGGTAACATGTCCCGTGAGTATTAAACAATCAGGGGAACACACTCTCCTCAATTATGCTGTTCATCTGGTAACATGTCCCGTCAGTATTAAACAATCAGGGGAACACACTCTCCTCACTTTTACTGTTCACCTGGTGACATGTCCCGTGTGTATTAAACAATCAGGGGATCACACTCTCCTCACTTATGCTGTTCATCTGGTAACATGTCCCGTCAGTATTAAACCATCAGGGGAACACACTCTCCTCAATTATACTGTTCACCTGCTGACATGTTCCGGGTATATTAAAACATCAGGGGAACACACTCTCCTCACTTATACTGTTCACCTGGTAACATGTCCTGTGCATGTTAAACCATCAGGGGAACACACTCTCCTCACTTATACTGTTCACCTGGTAACATGTCCTGTGCGTGTTAAACCATCAGGGGAACACACTCTCCTCACTTGTCCTGTTCACCTGGTAACATGTCCTGTGCATGTTAAACCATCAGGGGAACACACTCTCCTCACTTATACTGTTCACCTGGTAACATGTCCTGAGCGTGTTAAACCATCAGGGGAACACACTCTCCTCACTTATACTGTTCACCTGGTGACATGTCCCGTCTGTATTAACCCATCAGGGGAACACACTCTGCTCACTTATACTGTTGATCTGGTAACATGTCCCGTGTGTATTAAACCATCAGGGGAACACACTCTCCTCACTTATACTGTTCAGCTGGTAACATGTTCTGTGTGCATTAAACCATCAGAGGAATACATTCTCCTCACTTATACTGTTCATCTGGTAACATGTCCCGTCAGTATTAAACCATCAGGGGAACACAGTCTCCTCAATTATACTGTTCACCTGGTAACATGTCCTTTGCATATTTAACCATCAGGGGAAAACATTCTGCTCACTTATACTGTTCACCTGGTGCCATGTCCCGTGTGTATTAAACAATCAGGGGAACACACTCTCCTCACTTATACTTTTTACCCGGTGACATGTCCCGTGTGTATTAAACAATCAGGGGAACACACTCTCCTCACTTATACTGTTCACCTGGTAACATGTCCTGTGTATATTAAACCATCAGGGGAACACACTCTCCTCACTTATACTGTTCACCTGGTGACATGTCCCGTCTGCATTAAACAATCAGGGGAACACACTCTCCTCAATTATACTGTTCACCTGGTACCATGTCCCGTGCGTGTTAAACCATCAGGGGAACACACTCTCCTCACTTATGCTGTTCACCTGGTAACATGTCCCGTGTATATGAAACCATCAGGGGAACACACTCTCCTCACTTATACTGTTCAGCTGGTAACATGTCCCGTGTGCATTAAACAATCAGGGGAACACACTCTCCTCACTTATACCGTTCACCTGATAACATGTCCCGTGTGTATTAAACCATCAGGGGAACACAGTCTCCTCACTTATACAGTTCAACTGGTAATATGCCCTGTGTGTATTAAACAATCAGGGGAACACACTCTCCTCACTTATACTGTTCACCTGGTAACGTGTCCCGTGTATATTAAACCATCAGGGGAACACACTCTCCTCACTTATACTTTTCACCTGGGAACATGTCCCGTGTGCATTAAACCATCAGGGGAACACACTCTCCTCACTTATACTGTTCACCTGGTAACATGTCCCGTGTGTATTGAACAATCAGGGGAATGCACTCTCCTCACTTACACTGTTCACCTGGTAACATGACCCGTGTATATTAAACAATCAGGGGAACACATTCTCCTCACTTATACTGTTCACCTGGTGACATGTCCCGTGTGTATTAAACAATCAGGGGAACACACTCTCCTCACTTATACTGTTCACCTGGTAACATGTCATGTGTGTATTAAACAATCAGGGGAACACACTCTCCTCAATTATACTGTTCACCTGCTGACATGTCCCGGGTATATTAAACCATCAGCGGAACACACTCTACTCACTTCTACTGTTCACCTGGTAACACGTCCCGTGCATGTTAAACCATCAGGGGAACACACTCTCCTCACTTATACTGTTCACCTGGTTTCATGTCCCGTGTGTATTAAACAATCAGGGGAACTCACTCTCCTCACTTATAATGTTCACCTGGTGACATGTCCCGTGTGTATTAAACAATCAGGGGATCACACTCTCCTCAATTATACTGTTCAGCTGGTAACATGTCCCGTGTATATTAAACCATCAGGGGAACAAACTCTCCTCACTTATGCTGTTCACCTGGTAACATGTCCCGTGAATATTAAACCTCAGGGGAAAGCACTCTCCTCACTTATACTGTTCACCTGGTAACATGTCCCGTGTGCATTAAACCATCAGAGGAACACACTCTCCTCACTTATACTGTTCAAATGGTAACATGTCCCGTGTATATTAAACCATCAGGGGAACACACTCTCCTCACTTATACTGTTCACCTGGTAACATGTCCCGTGTATATTAAACCATCAGGGGAACACACTCTCCTCACTTATACTGTTCACCTGGTAACATTTCCCTCGTATATTAAACCATCAGGGGAAAACACTCGCCTCACTTATACTGTTCACCTGGTAACATGTCCCGTGTGTATTAAACAATCAGGGGAACACACTCTCCTCACTTATACTGTTCACCTGGTAACATGTCCCGTGTGTATTAAACAATCAGGGGAACACACTCTCCTCACTTATACTGTTCACCTGGTAACATGTCCAGTGTATATTGAACAATCAAGGGAACACACACTCCTCACTTATACTGTTCAACTGGGAACATGTCCCGTGTATATTAAACCATCAGGGGAACACACTCTCCTCACTTATTCTGTTCACCTGTTGACATGTCCCGTCAGTATTAAACAATCAGGGGAACACACTCTCCTCAATTATACTGTTCACCTGGTAACATGTCCCGTGCATGTTAAACCATCAGGGGAACGCACTCTCCTCACTTATCCTGTTCACCTGGTAACATGTCCCGTGAGTATTAAGCAATCTGGGGAACACACTCTCCTCACTTGTACTGTTCAGCTGGTAACATGTCCCGTGTGCATAAAACAATCAGGGGAACACACTCTCCTCACTATACCGTTCACCTGATAACATGTCCCGTGTGTATTAAACCATCAGGGGAACACACTCTCCTCACTTATACTGTTCACCTGGTAACATGTCGCGTGTCTATTAAACCATCAGGGGAACTCACTCTCCTCACTTATACTTTTCACCTGGGAACATGTCCCGTGTGCATTAAACCATCAGGGGAACACACTCTCCTCACTTATACTGTTCAGCTGGTAACATGTCCCGTGTGCATTAAACAATCAGGGGAACACACTCTCCTCACTTATACCGTTCACCTGATAACATGTCCCGTGTGTATTAAACCATCAGGGGAACACACTCTCCTCACTTATACTGTTCACCTGGTAACATGTCGCGTGTATGTTAAACCATCAGGGGAACTCACTCTCCTCACTTATACTTTTCACCTGGGAACATGTCCCGTGTGCATTAAACCATCAGGGGAACACACTCTCCTCACTTATCCTGTTCACCTGGTAACATGACCCGTGTATATTAAACCATCAGGGGATCACACTCTCCTCACTTATACTGTTCACCTGGTGAAATGTCCCGTGTGTATTAAACAATCAGGGGAACACACTCTCTTCACTTATACTGTTCACCTGGTAACAAGTCCCGGGCGTGTTAAACCACCAGGGAAACACACTCTCTTCACTTATAATGTTCACCTGGTGACATGTCCCGTGTGTATTAAACAATCAGGGGAACACACTCTCCTCACTTATAATGTTCACCTGGTGACATGTCCCGTGTGTATTAAACAATCAGGGGAACACACTCTCCTCAATTATACTGTTCACCTGGTAACTTGTCCCGTGCGTGTTAAACCATCAGGGGAACACACTCTCCTCACATATACTGTTCACCTGGTGACATGTCCCGTGTATATTAAACCATCAGGGGAACACACTCTCCTCACTTATACTGTTCACCTGGTAACATGTCCCGTGTATATTAAACCATCAGGGGAACACACTCTCCTCAATTATACTGTTCACCTGGTAACATGTCCTGTGTGCATTAAACAATCAGGGGAACACACTCTCCTCAATTATACTGTTCACCTGGTAACATGTCCCGTGTATATTAAACCATCAGGGTAACACACTCTCCTCACTTATACTGTTCACCTGGTAACATTTCCTGTGTGCATTAAATCATCAGGGGAACACACTCTCCTCACTTATACTGTTCACCAGATAATATATCCAGTGTATATTTAACCATCAGGGGAACACATTCTCCTCACTTATACTGTTCACCTGGTAACATGTCCTGTTTGTATTAAACAATCAGGGGACTACACTCTCCTCACTTATACTGTTCACCTGGTAACATGTCCCGTGTATATTAAACCATCAGGGGAACACACACTCCTCACTTATACTGTTCACCTGGTAACATGTCCCGTGAATATTAAACCATCAGGGGAAAGCACTCCCCTCACTTATACTGTACTCCTGGTAACATGTCCCGTGTATATGAAACAATCAGGGGAACACACTCTCCTCACTTATACTGTTCAGCTGGTAACATGTCCCGTGTGCATTAAACAATCAGGGGAACACACTCTCCTCACTTATACCGTTCACCTGATAACATGTCCCGTGTGTATTAAACCATCAGGGGAACACACTCTCCTCACTTATACTGTTCACCTGGTGAAATGTCCCGTGTGTATTAAACAATCAGGGGAACACACTCTCCTCACTTATACTGTTCACCTGGTGACATGCCCCGTGTGTATTAAACAATCAGGGGAACACACTATCCTCACTTATACTGTTCACCTGGTAACATGACCCGTGTATATTAAACCATCAGGGGATCACACTCTCCTCACTTATACTGTTCACCTGGTGAAATGTTCCGTGTATATTAAACCATCAGGGGAACACACTCTCCTCACTTATACTGTTCACCTGGTGACATGTCCCGTGTGTATTAAACCATCAGCGGAACACACTCTACACAATTATACTGTTCACCTGGTAACATGTCCCGTGCGTGTTAAACCATCAGGGGAACACACTCTCCTCACATATACTGTTCACCTGGTGACATGTCCCGTGTATATTAAACCATCAGGGGAACACATTCTCCTCACTTACACTGTTCACCTGGTAACATGTCCTGTTTGTATTAAACAATCAGGGGACTACACTCTCCTCACTTATACTGTTCACCTGGTAACATGTCTTGTTTGTATTAAACAATCAGGGGACTACACTCTCCTCACATATACTGTTCACCTGGTGACATGTCCCGTGTATATTAAGCCATCAGGGGAACACATTCTCCTCACTTATACTGTTCTCCTGGTAACATGTCCCGTGTATATTAAACCATCAGGGGAACACACTGTCCTCACTTATACTGTTCATCTGGTAACATGTCCCGTCAGTATTAAACCATCAGGGGAACACACTCTCCTCACTTATACTGTTCACCTGGTGACATGTCCCGTGTATATTAAACCATCAGGGGAACACATTCTCCTCACTTATACTGTTCTCCTGGTAACATGTCCCGTGTATGTTAAACCATCAGGGCAACACACTCTCCTCACTTATACTTTTCACCTGGGAACATGTCCCGTGTGTATTGAACAATCAGGGGAACACACTCTCCTCACTTCTGCTGTTCACCTGGTAACATGACCCGTGTATATTAAACCATCAGGGGATCACACTCTCCTCACTTATACTGTTCACCTTGTGACATGTCCCGTCAGTATTAAACAATCAGGGGAACACACTCTCCTCACTTATAATGTTCACCTGGTTACATGTCCCGTGTGTATTAAACCATCAGCGGAACACACTCTACACAATTATACTGTTCACCTGGTAACATGTCCCGTGCGTGTTAAACCATCAGGGGAACACACTCTCCTCACATATACTGTTCACCTGGTGACATGTCCCGTGTGTATTAAACAATCAGGGGAACACACTCTCCTCAATTATACTGTTCACCTGGTAACATGTCCCGTGTATATTAAACCGTCAGGGTAACACACTCTCCTCACTTATACTGTTCACCTGGTAACATGTCCTGTGTGCATTAAATCATCAGGGGAACACACTCTCCTCACTTATACTGTTCACCTGGTAACATGTCCCGTGTGTATTAAACAATCAGGGGAACACACTCTCCTCACTTATACTGTTCACCTGGTAACATGTCCAGTGTATATTGAACAATCAAGGGAACACACACTCCTCACTTATACTGTTCAACTGGGAACATGTCCCGTGTATATTAAACCATCAGGGGAACACACTCTCCTCACTTATTCTGTTCACCTGTTGACATGTGCCGTCAGTATTAAACAATCAGGGGAACACACTCTCCTCAATTATACTGTTCACCTGGTAACATGTCCCGTGCATGTTAAACCATCAGGGGAACGCACTCTCCTCACTTATCCTGTTCACCTGGTAACATGTCCCGTGAGTATTAAGCAATCTGGGGAACACACTCTCCTCACTTGTACTGTTCAGCTGGTAACATGTCCCGTGTGCATAAAACAATCAGGGGAACACACTCTCCTCACTTATACCGTTCACCTGATAACATGTCCCGTGTGTATTAAACCATCAGGGGAACACACTCTCCTCACTTATACTGTTCACCTGGTAACATGTCGCGTGTCTATTAAACCATCAGGGGAACTCACTCTCCTCACTTATACTTTTCACCTGGGAACATGTCCCGTGTGCATTAAACCATCAGGGGAACACACTCTCCTCACTTATACTGTTCAGCTGGTAACATGTCCCGTGTGCATTAAACAATCAGGGGAACACACTCTCCTCACTTATACCGTTCACCTGATAACATGTCCCGTGTGTATTAAACCATCAGGGGAACACACTCTCCTCACTTATACTGTTCACCTGGTAACATGTCGCGTGTATGTTAAACCATCAGGGGAACTCACTCTCCTCACTTATACTTTTCACCTGGGAACATGTCCCGTGTGCATTAAACCATCAGGGGAACACACTCTCCTCACTTATCCTGTTCACCTGGTAACATGACCCGTGTATATTAAACCATCAGGGGATCACACTCTCCTCACTTATACTGTTCACCTGGTGAAATGTCCCGTGTGTATTAAACAATCAGGGGAACACACTCTCTTCACTTATACTGTTCACCTGGTAACAAGTCCCGGGCGTGTTAAACCACCAGGGAAACACACTCTCTTCACTTATAATGTTCACCTGGTGACATGTCCCGTGTGTATTAAACAATCAGGGGAACACACTCTCCTCACTTATAATGTTCACCTGGTGACATGTCCCGTGTGTATTAAACAATCAGGGGAACACACTCTCCTCAATTATACTGTTCACCTGGTAACTTGTCCCGTGCGTGTTAAACCATCAGGGGAACACACTCTCCTCACATATACTGTTCACCTGGTGACATGTCCCGTGTATATTAAACCATCAGGGGAACACACTCTCCTCACTTATACTGTTCAGCTGGTAACATGTCCCGTGTATATTAAACCATCAGGGGAACACACTCTCCTCAATTATACTGTTCACCTGGTAACATGTCCTGTGTGCATTAAACAATCAGGGGAACACACTCTCCTCAATTATACTGTTCACCTGGTAACATGTCCCGTGTATATTAAACCATCAGGGTAACACACTCTCCTCACTTATACTGTTCACCTGGTAACATTTCCTTTGTGCATTAAATCATCAGGGGAACACACTCTCCTCACTTATACTGTTCACCAGATAATATGTCCAGTGTATATTTAACCATCAGGGGAACACATTCTCCTCACTTATACTGTTCACCTGGTAACATGTCCTGTTTGTATTAAACAATCAGGGGACTACACTCTCCTCACTTATACTGTTCACCTGGTAACATGTCCCGTGTATATTAAACCATCAGGGGAACACACTCTCCTCACTTATACTGTTCACCTGGTAACATGTCCCGTGAATATTAAACCATCAGGGGAAAGCACTCCCCTCACTTATACTGTACTCCTGGTAACATGTCCCGTGTATATGAAACCATCAGGGGAACACACTCTCCTCACTTATACTGTTCAGCTGGTAACATGTCCCGTGTGCATTAAACAATCAGGGGAACACACTCTCCTCACTTATACCGTTCACCTGATAACATGTCCCGTGTGTATTAAACCATCAGGGGAACACACTCTCCTCACTTATACTGTTCACCTGGTGAAATGTCCCGTGTGTATTAAACAATCAGGGGAACACACTCTCCTCACTTATACTGTTCACCTGGTGACATGCCCCGTGTGTATTAAACAATCAGGGGAACACACTATCCTCACTTATACTGTTCACCTGGTAACATGACCCGTGTATATTAAACCATCAGGGGATCACACTCTCCTCACTTATACTGTTCACCTGGTGAAATGTCCCGTGTATATTAAACCATCAGGGGAACACACTCTCCTCACTTATACTGTTCACCTGGTGACATGTCCCGTGTGTATTAAACCATCAGCGGAACACACTCTACACAATTATACTGTTCACCTGGTAACATGTCCCGTGCGTGTTAAACCATCAGGGGAACACACTCTCCTCACATATACTGTTCACCTGGTGACATGTCCCGTGTATATTAAACCATCAGGGGAACACATTCTCCTCACTTACACTGTTCACCTGGTAACATGTCCTGTTTGTATTAAACAATCAGGGGACTACACTCTCCTCACTTATACTGTTCACCTGGTAACATGTCTTGTTTGTATTAAACAATCAGGGGACTACACTCTCCTCACATATACTGTTCACCTGGTGACATGTCCCGTGTATATTAAACCATCAGGGGAACACATTCTCCTCACTTATACTGTTCTCCTGGTAACATGTCCCGTGTATATTAAACCATCAGGGGAACACACTGTCCTCACTTATACTGTTCAACTGGTAATATGCCCTGTGTGTATTAAACAATCAGGGGAACACACTCTCCTCACTTATACTGTCCACCTGGTAACATGTCCCGTGTATATTAAACCATCAGGGGAACACACTCTCCTCACTTATACTTTTCACCTGGGAACATGTCCCGTGTGTATTGAACAATCAGGGGAACACACTCTCCTCACTTCTCCTGTTCACCTGGTAACATGACCCGTGTATATTAAACCATCAGGGGATCACACTCTCCTCACTTATACTGTTCACCTTGTGACATGTCCCGTCAGTATTAAACAATCAGGGGAACACACTCTCCTCACTTATAATGTTCACCTGGTTACATGTCCCGTGTGTATTAAACCATCAGCGGAACACACTCTACACAATTATACTGTTCACCTGGTAACATGTCCCGTGCGTGTTAAACCATCAGAGGAACACACTCTCCTCACATATACTGTTCACCTGGTGACATGTCCCGTGTGTATTAAACAATCAGGGGAACACACTCTCCTCAATTATACTGTTCACCTGGTAACATGTCCCGTGTATATTAAACCGTCAGGGTAACACACTCTCCTCACTTATACTGTTCACCTGGTAACATGTCCTGTGTGCATTAAATCATCAGGGGAACACACTCTCCTCACTTATACTGTTCACCTGGTAACATGTCCCGTGTATATTAAACCATCAGGGGAACACACTCGCCTCACTTATACTGTTCACCTCGTGACATATCCCCTCAGTATTAAACAATCAGGGGAACACACTCTCCTCAATTCTACTCTTCACCTGGTGACATGTCCCGGGTATATTAAACAATCAGGGGAACACACACTCCTCACTTATACTGTTCACCTGGTAACATGTCCCGTGTATATTAAACCATCAGGGGAACACACTCGCCTCACTTATACTGTTCACCTCGTGACATATCCCGTCAGTATTAAACAATCAGGGGAACACACTCTCCTCAATTCTACTCTTCACCTGGTGACATGTCCCGTGTATATTAAACAATCAGGGGAACACACACTCCTCACTTATACTGTTCACCTGGTAACATGTCCCGTGTGTATTAAACAATCAGGGGAACACACTCTCGTCAGTTATACTTCTCACCTGGTAACATGTCCCGTGTGTATTAAACAATCAGGGGAACACACTCTCCTCACTTATACTGTTCTCCTGGTAACATGTCCCGTGTGTATTTAACAATCAGGGGAACACACTCTCCTCACTGAAACTGTTCACCTGGTAACATGTCCCGTGTATATTAAACCATCAGGGGAACACACTCTCCTCACTTATACTGTTCACCTGGTAACATTTCCCTCGTATATTAAACCATCAGGGGAACACACTCTCCTCACTTATACTGTTCACCTGGTAACATTTCCCTCGTATATTAAACCATCAGGGGAACACACTCTCCTCACTTATACTGTTCACCTGGTAACATGTCCCGTGTGCATTCAACAATCAGGGGAACACACTCTCCTCACTTATACTGTTCACCTGGTAAGGTTTACCTCGTATATTAAACCATCAGGGGAACACACTCTCCTCACTTATACTGTTCACCTGGTAACATGTCCCGTGTGTATTAAACCATCAGGGGAACACACTCTCCTCAATTATACTGTTCACCTGGTAACATGTCCCGTGTATATTAAACCATCAGGGGAACACACTCTCCTCACTTATACTGTTCACGTCGTGACATGTCCCGTCAGTATTAAACAATCAGGGGAACACACTCTCCTCACTTATACTGTTCACCTGGTAACATGTCCCGTGCGTGTTAAACCATCAGGGGAACACACTCTCCTCACATACTGTTCAACTGGTAACATGTCCCGTGAGTATTAAACAATCACGGGAACACACTCTCCTCACTTATACTGTTAACCTGGTAATATGTCCCGTGTATATTAAGCAATCAGGGGAACACACACTTCTCACTTATACTGTTCACCTGGTAACATGTCCCGTGTATATTAAACCATCAGGGGAACACACTCTCCTCACTTATACTGTTCACCTGGTAACATTTCCCTCGTATATTAAACCATCAGGGGAACACACTCGCCTCACTTATACTGTTCACCTGGTAACATGTCCCGTGTGTATTAAACAATCAGGGGAACACAGTCTCCTCACTTATACTGTTCACCTGGTAACATGTCCCGTGCGTGTTAAACCATCCGGGGAACACACTCTCCTCACTTATTCTGTTCACCTGGTAACATGTCCAGTGAGTATTAAACAATCAGGGGAACACACTCTCCTCACTTATACTGTTCACCTGGTAACATGTCCTGTGTGTATTAAACAATCAGGGGAACACACTCTCCTCACTTATTCTGTTCACCTGGTAACATGTCCCGTGAGTATTAAACAATCAGGGGAACACACTCTCCTCACTTATACTGTTCACCTCGTTTTTTGTCCAGTGTATATTAAACAATCAGGGGAACACACTCTCCTCACTTATACTGTTCACCTGGTAATATGTCCAGTGTATATTAAACCATCAGGGGAACACACTCTCCTCACTTATACTGTTCACCTGGTAACATGTCCCGTGAGTATTAAACAATCAGGGGAACACACTCTCCTCACTTTTACTGTTCACCTGGTAACATGTCCCGTGAATATTAAACCATCAGGGGAACACACTCTCCTCACTTATACTTTTCACCTGGTAACATTTCCCTCGTATATTAAAACATCAGGGGAACACACTATCCTCACTTATACTGTTCACCTGGTAACATTTCCCTCGTATATTAAACCATCAGGGGAACACACTCTCCTCACTTATACTGTTCACCTAGCAACATGTCCCGGGTATATTAAACCATCAGCGGAACACACTCTACTCACTTATACTGTTCACCTGGTAACATGTCCCGTGCGTGTTAAACCATCAGGGGAACACACTCTCCTCACATACACTGTTCACCTGGTGACATGTCCCGTGTGTATTAAACAATCAGGGGAACACACTCTCCTCACTTATACTGTTCACGTGGTGACATGTCCTGTGTCTATGAAACAATCAGGGGATCACACTCTCCTCAATTATACTGTTCACCTGGTAACATGTCCCGTGTATATTAAACCAACAGGGGAACACACTCTCCTCACTTAGACTGTTCACCTGGTGACATGCCCCATGAATATTAAACCATCAGGTGAAAGCACTCTCCTCACTGAAAATGTTCACCTGGTAACATGTCCCGTGTGCATTAAACCATCAGTGGAACACTCTCTCCTCACTTATACTCTTCAGCTGGTAACATATCCTGTGTGTATTAAACCATCAGGGGAACACACTCTCCTCACTTATACTGTTCAGATGGTAACATATCCTGTGTGTATTAAACCATCAGGGGAACACACTCTCCTCACTTATACTGTTCACCTGGGAACATGTCCCGTGTATATTAAACCATCAGGGGAACACACTCTCCTCACTTATACTGTTCACCTGGTAACATGTTCCGTGTATATTAAACCATCAAGGGAACACACTCTCCTCACTTATACTGTTCACCTGGTAACATGTACCGTGTATATTAAACCATCAAGGGAACACACTCTCCTCACTTATACTGTTCACCTGGTAACATGTACCGTGTATATTATACCATCAGGGGAACACACTCTCCTCACTTATACTGTTCACCTGGTGACATGTCCCGTCAGTATTAAACAATCAGGGGAACACACTCGCCTCACTTATACTGCTCACCCGGTGACATGTCCCGTGTGTATTAAACAATCAGGGGAACACACTCTCCTCAATTATACTGTTCACCTGGTAACATGTCCTGTCTATATTAAACCATCAGGGGAACACACTCTCCTCACTTATACAGTTCACCTGGTAACATGTCCTGTGTATATTAAACCATCAGGGGAACACACTCTCCTCAATTATACTGTTCACCTGGTAACATGTCCCGTGAATATTAAACCATCAGGGGAAAGCACTCCCCTCACTTATTCTGTTCTCATGGTAACATGTCCCGTGTATATGAAACCATCAGGGGAACACACTCTCCTCACTTATACTGTTCAGCTGGTGACATGTCCCGTGTGCATTAAACAATCAGGGGAACACACTCTCCTCACTTATACTGTTCACCTGATAACATGTCCCGTGTGTATTAAACCATAAGGGGAACATACTCTCCTCACTTATACTGTTCAGCTGGTAACATGTCCTGTGTATATTAAACAATCAGGGGAACACATTCTCCTCACTTATACTGTTCACCTGGGAACATGTCCCGTGCGTATTAAACAAACAGGGGAACACATTCTCCTCACTTATACTGTTCACCTGGTAACATGTCCCGTGTGTATTAAACAAACAGGGGAACACATTCTCCTCACTTATACTGTTCACCTGGTAACATTTCCCGTGTGTATTAAACAATCAGGGGAACACATTCTCCTCACTTATACTGTTCACTTGTTAACATGTCCCGTGCGTATTAAACAAACAGGGGAACACAATCTCCTCACTAATACTGTTCACCTGGTATCATGTCCTGTGTATATTAAAACATCAGGGGAACACACTCTCCTCACTTATAATGTTCACCTGGTAACATGTCCCGTGTGCATTAAACAATCAGGAGAACACACTCTCCTCACTTATACCGTTCACCTGACAACAAGTCCCGTGTGTATTAAAACATCAGGGGAACACAATCTCCTCACTTATAATGTTCACCTGGTAACATGCCCTGTGTATATTAAACCATCAGGGCAACACACTCTCCTCACATATACTGTTCACCTGGTAACATGTCCCGTGTATATTAAACCATCAGGGGAACACACTCTCCTCACTTATACTGTTCACCTAGTCACCTGTCCCGTGAATATTAAACCATCAGGGGAACACACTCTCCTCACTTATGCTGTTCACCTGGTAACATGTCCCGTGTATATTAAACCATCAGGGGAACACACTCTCCTGACTTATACAGTTCACTTGGTGACATGTCCCGTGCGTATTAAACCATCAGGTGAACACACTCTCCTCACTATTACTGTCCACCTGGGAACATGTCCCGTGTATATTAAACCATCAGGGGAACACACTCTCCTCACTTATACTGTTCACCTGGTAACATGTTCCGTGTATATTAAACCATCAAGGGAACACACTCTCCTCACTTATACTGTTCACCTGGTAACATGTACCTTGTATATTAAACCATCAAGGGAACACACTCTCCTCACTTATACTGTTCACCTGGTAACATGTACCGTGTATATTAAACCATCAGGGGACAGACTCTCCTCACTTATACTGTTCACCTGGTGACATGTCCCGTCAGTATTAAACAATCAGGGGAACACACTCGCCTCACTTATACTGCTCACCCGGTGACATGTCCCGTGTGTATTAATCAATCAGGGGAACACACTCTCCTCAATTATACTGTTCACCTGGTAACATGTCCTGTCTATATTAAACCATCGGGGGAACACACTCTCCTCACTTATACAGTTCACCTGGTAACATGTCCTGTGTATATTAAACCATCAGGGGAACACACTCTCCTCAATTATACTGTTCACCTGGTAACATGTCCCGTGAATATTAAACCATCAGGGGAAAGCACTCCCCTCACTTATTCTGTTCTCATGGTAACATGTCCCGTGTATATGAAACCATCAGGGGAACACACTCTCCTCACTTATACTGTTCAGCTGGTAACATGTCCCGTGTGCATTAAACAATCAGGGGAACACACTCTCCTCACTTATACTGTTCACCTGATAACATGTCCCGTGTGTATTAAACCATAAGGGGAACATACTCTCCTCACTTATACTGTTCAGCTGGTAACATGTCCTGTGTATATTAAACAATCAGGGGAACACATTCTCCTCACTTATACTGTTCACCTGGGAACATGTCCCGTGCGTATTAAACAAACAGGGGAACACATTCTCCTCACTTATACTGTTCACCTGGTAACATGTCCCGTGTGTATTAAACAAACAGGGGAACACATTCTCCTCACTTATACTGTTCACCTGGTAACATTTCCCGTGTGTATTAAACAATCAGGGGAACACATTCTCCTCACTTATACTGTTCACTTGTTAACATGTCCCGTGCGTATGAAACAAACAGGGGAACACAATCTCCTCACTAATACTGTTCACCTGGTATCATGTCCTGTGTATATTAAAACATCAGGGGAACACACTCTCCTCACTTATACTGTTCACCTGGTAACATGTCCCGTGTGCATTAAACAATCAGGAGAACACACTCTCCTCACTTATACCGTTCACCTGACAACAAGTCCCGTGTGTATTAAAACATCAGGGGAACACAATCTTCGCACTTATAATGTTCACCTGGTAACATGCCCTGTGTATATTAAACCATCAGGGCAACACACTCTCCTCACTTATACTGTTCACCTGGTAACATGTCCCGTGTATATTAAACCATCAGGGGAACACACTCTCCTCACTTATACTGTTCACCTAGTCACCTGTCCCGTGAATATTAAACCATCAGGGGAACACACTCTCCTCACTTATGCTGTTCACCTGGTAACATGTCCCGTGTATATTAAACCATCAGGGGAACACACTCTCCTGACTTATACAGTTCACTTGGTGACATGTCCCGTGCGTATTAAACCATCAGGTGAACACAGTCGCCTCACTTATACTGTTCATCTGGTAACATGTCCCGTGTATATTAAAACATCAGGGGAACACACTCTCCTCACTTATACTGTTCACCTGGTAACATGTCCCGTGTGCATTAAACAATCAGGGGAACTCACTCTCCTCACTTATACTTTTCACCTGGTAACATGCCCTGTGTATATTAAACCATCAGGGGAACACACTCTCCTCACTTATACTGTTTACCTGGTAACATGTCCCGTGTATATTAAACCATCAGGGGAACACACTCTCCTCACTTATACTGTTCACCTTGTCACATGTCCCGTGTATATTAAACCATCAGGGAACACACTCTCCTTACTTATACTGTTCACCTGGTAACATGTCCCGTGTATATTAAACCATCAGGGGAACACAGTCTCCTCACTTACACTGTTCACCTGGTAAAATGTCTTGTGTGCATTAAACCATCAGGGGAACCCACTCTCCTCACTTATACAGTTCACTTGGTGACATGTCCCGTGCGTATTAAACCATCAGGGGAACACACTCTCCTCACTTATACTGTTCACCTGGTAACATGTCCCGTGTATATTAAACCATCAGGGTAACACCCTCTCCTCACTTATACTGTTCACCTGGTAACATGTCCCGTCAGTATTAAGCCATCAGGGGAACACACTCTCCTCACTTATACTGTTCACCTGGTAACATGTCCCGTGTATATTAAACCATCAGGGGAAGACGCTCTCCTCACTTATACTGTTCACCTGGTAACATGTCCCATGTATATTAAACCATCAGGGGAACACACTCTCCTCACTTATACTGTTCACCTGGTAACATGTCCTTTGCATATTTAACCATCAGGGGAAAACATTCTGCTCACTTCTACTGTTCACCTGGTATCATGTCCCGTGTATATTAAACCATCAGGGTAACGCACTCTCCTCACTTATACTGTTCACCTGGTAACATGTCCTGTGTGCATTAAACCATCAGGGGAACACACTCTCCTCACTTATACTGTTCATCTGGTAACATGTCCCGTCAGTATTAAACCATCAGGGGAACACACTCTTCTAACTTATACTGTTCACCTGGTAACATGTCCTTTGCATATTTAACCATCAGGGGAAAACATTCTGCTCACTTATACTGTTCACCTGGTGCCACGTCCCGGGTATATTAAACAATCAGGGGAAAACACTCTCCTCACTTATACTGTTCACCTGGTAACATGTCCCGTGTATATTAAACCATCAGGGGAACACACTCTCCTCACTTATACTGTTCAGCTGGTAACATGTCCCGTGAGTATTAAACAATCAGGGGAACACATTCTCCTCACTTATACTGTTCACCTGGTGACATGTCCCGTGTGTATTAAACAACCAGGGGATCACACTCTCCTCAATTATACTGTTCACCTGGTAACATGTCCCGTGAATATTAAACCATCAGGGGAAAGCACTCTCCTCACTTATACTGTTCACCTGGTAACATGTCCCGTGCGTGTTAAACCATCAGGGGAACACACTCTCCTCACTTATACTGTTCAGCTGGAAACATGTCCCGTGAGTATTAAACAATCAGGGGAACACACTCTCCTCACTTATACTGTTCACCTGGTAACATGTTACGTGTATATTAAACCATCAGGGGAACACACTCTCCTCACTTATCCTGTTCACCTGGTAACATGTTCCGTGTATATTAAACCATCAGGGGAACACACTCTCCTCAATTATACATTTCACTTGGTGACATATCCCGTGTGTATTGAACAATCAGGGGAACACGCTCTCCTCACTTATCCTGTTCACCTGGTAACATGTTCCGTGTATATTAAACCATCAGGGGAACACACTCTCCTCACTTATACTGTTCACCTGGTAACATGTAGCGTGTATATTAAACCATCAGGGGAACACACTCTCCTCAATTATACATTTCACTTGGTGACATGTCCCGTGTGTATTGAACAATCAGGGGAACACACTCTCCTCACTTATACTGTTCACCTGGTAACATGTCCCGTGCATATTAAACCAACAGGGGAACACATTCTCCTCACTTATACTGTTCACCTGGTAACATGTCCCGTGTGTATTAAACAATCAGGGGAACACACTCTCCTCACTTATACTGTTCACTTGGTAACATCTCCCGTGCGTATTAAACCATCAGGGGAACACATTCTCCTCACTTATAATGTTCACCTGGTAACATGTCCCGTGTGTATTAAACAAACAGGGGAACGCATTCTCCTCACTTATCCTGTTCACCTGGTAATATGTCCAGTGTGTATTAAACAATCAGGGCAACACATTCTCCTCACTTATACTGTTCACTTGGTAACATGTCCCGTGCGTATTAAACAAACAGGGGAACACATTCTCCTCACTTATACTGTTCACCTGGTAAAATGTCCTGTGTATATTAAACAATCAGGGGAACACACTCTCCTCACTTATACTGTTCACTTGGTAACATGTCCCGTGTGTATTAAACAATCAGGGGAACACACTCTCCTCACTTATACTGTTCACTTGGTAACATCTCCCGTGCGTATTAAACAAACAGGGGAACACATTCTCCTCACTGATAATGTTCACCTGGTAACATGTCCCGTGTGTATTAAACAAACAGGGGAACACATTCTCCTCACTTATCCTGTTCACCTGGTAATATGTCCAGTGTGTATTAAACAATCAGGGCAACACATTCTCCTCACTTATACTGTTCACTTGGTAACATGTCCCGTGCGTATTAAACAAACAGGGGAACACATTCTCCTCACTTTTACTGTTCACTTGGTAACATGTCCCGTGCGTATTAAACAAACAGGGGAACACATTCTCCTCACTGATAATGTTCACCTGGTAACATGTCCCGTGTGTATTAAACAAACAGGGGAACACATTCTCCTCACTTATCCTGTTCACCTGGTAATATGTCCAGTGTGTATTAAACAATCAGGGCAACACATTCTCCTCACTTATACTGTTCACTTGGTAACATGTCCCGTGCGTATTAAACAAACAGGGGAACACATTCTCCTCACTTTTACTGTTCACCTGGTAACATGTCCCGTGCGTATTAAACAATCAGGGGAACACACTCTCCTCACTTATACTGTTCACCTGGTAACATGTCCTGTGTATATTAAACCATCAATGGAACACACTCTCCTCACTTATACTGTTCACCTGGTAACATGTCGTGTGTATATTAAAACATCAGGGGAACACACTCTCCTCACTTATACTGATCACCTGGTAACATGTCCCGTGTGCATTACACAATCAGGGGAACACACTCTCCTCACTTATACTGTTCACCTGATAACATGTCCCGTGTGTATTAAACCATCAGGGGAACACAATCTCCTCACTTATACTGTTTACCTGGTAACATGTCCCGTGTATATTAAACCATCAGGGGAACACACTCTCCTCACTAAGACTGTTCACCTGGTGACATGTCCTGTGTTTATTAAACCATCAGGGGAACACACTCTCCTCACTTATACTGTTCACCTGGTAACATGTCCCGTGTATATTAAACCATCAGGGTAACACACTCTCCTCACTTATACTGTTCACCTGGTAACATGTCCTGTGTGCATTAAACCATCAGGGGAACACACTCTCCTCACTTATACTGTTCATCTGGTAACATGTCCCGTCAGTATTAAACCATCAGGGGAACACACTCTTCTAACTTATACTGTTCACCTGGTAACATGTCCTTTGCATATTTAACCATCAGGGGAAAACATTCTGCTCACTTATACTGTTCACCTGGTGCCACGTCCCGGGTATATTAAACAATCAGGGGAAAACACTCTCCTCACTTATACTGTTCACCTGGTAACATGTCCCGTGTATATTAAACCATCAGGGGAACACACTCTCCTCACTTATACTGTTCAGCTGGTAACATGTCCCGTGAGTATTAAACAATCAGGAGAACACATTCTCCTCACTTATACTGTTCACCTGGTGACATGTCCCGTGTGTATTAAACAATCAGGGGATCACACTCTCCTCAATTATACTGTTCACCTGGTAACATGTCCCGTGAATATTAAACCATCAGGGGAAAGCACTCTCCTCAATTATACTGTTCACCTGGTAACATGTCCCGTGCGTGTTAAACCATCAGGGGAACACACTCTCCTCACTTATACTGTTCAGCTGGTAACATGTCCCGTGAGTATTAAACAATCAGGGGAACACACTCTCCTCACTTATACTGTTCACCTGGTAACATGTTACGTGTATATTAAACCATCAGGGGAACACACTCTCCTCACTTATCCTGTTCACCTGGTAACATGTTCCGTGTATATTAAACCATCAGGGGAACACACTCTCCTCAATTATACATTTCACTTGGTGACATATCCCGTGTGTATTGAACAATCAGGGGAACACGCTCTCCTCACTTATCCTGTTCACCTGGTAACATGTTCCGTGTATATTAAACCATCAGGGGAACACACTCTCCTCACTTATACTGTTCACCTGGTATCATGTCCCGTGTGTATTAAACAATCAGGGGAACACACTCTCCTCACTTATACTGTTCACTTGGTAACATCTCCCGTGCGTATTAAACAAACAGGGGAACACATTCTCCTCACTTATAATGTTCACCTGGTAACATGTCCCGTGTGTATTAAACAAACAGGGGAACACATTCTCCTCACTTATCCTGTTCACCTGGTAATATGTCCAGTGTGTATTAAACAATCAGGGCAACACATTCCCCTCACTTATACTGTTCACTTGGTAACATGTCCCGTGCGTATTAAACAAACAGGGGAACACATTCTCCTCACTTATACTGTTCACCTGGTAACATGTCCTGTGTATATTAAACAATCAGGGGAACACACTCTCCTCACTTATACTGTTCACTTGGTAACATGTCCCGTGTGTATTAAACAATCAGGGGAACACACTCTCCTCACTTATACTGTTCACTTGGTAACATCTCCCGTGCGTATTAAACAAACAGGGGAACACATTCTCCTCACTGATAATGTTCACCTGGTAACATGTCCCGTGTGTATTAAACAAACAGGGGAACACATTCTCCTCACTTATCCTGTTCACCTGGTAATATGTCCAGTGTGTATTAAACAATCAGGGCAACACATTCTCCTCACTTATACTGTTCACTTGGTAACATGTCCCGTGCGTATTAAACAAACAGGGGAACACATTCTCCTCACTTATACTGTTCAGCTGGTAACATGTCCCGTGAGTATTAAACAATCAGGGGAACACACTCTCCTCACTTATACTTTTCACCTGGTAACATGCCCTGTGTATATTAAACCATCAGGGGAACACACTCTCCTCACTTATACTGTTTACCTGGTAACATGTCCCGTGTATATTAAACCATCAGGGGAACACACTCTCCTCACTTATACTGTTCACCTTGTCACATGTCCCGTGTATATTAAACCATCAGGGAACACACTCTCCTTACTTATAGTGTTCACCTGGTAACATGTCCCGTGTATATTAAACCATCAGGGGAACACAGTCTCCTCACTTACACTGTTCTCCTGGTAAAATGTCTTGTGTGCATTTAACCATCAGGGGAACCCACTCTCCTCACTTATACAGTTCACTTGGTGACATGTCCCGTGCGTATTAAACCATCAGGGGAACACACTCTCCTCACTTATACTGTTCACCTGGTAACATGTCCCGTGTATATTAAACCATCAGGGTAACACACTCTCCTCACTTATACTGCTCACCTGGTAACAGGTCCCGTGTATATTAAACCATCAGGGGAACACACTCTCCTCACTTATACTGTTCACCTGGTAACATGTCCCGTCAGTATTAAGCCATCAGGGGAACACACTCTCCTCACTTATACTGTTCACCTGGTAACATGTCCCGTGTATATTAAACCATCAGGGGAAGACGCTCTCCTCACTTATACTGTTCACCTGGTAACATGTCCCATGTATATTAAACCATCCGGGGAACACACTCTCCTCACTTATACTGTTCACCTGGTAACATGTCCTTTGCATATTTAACCATCAGGGGAAAACATTCTGCTCACTTCTACTGTTCACCTGGTGACGTGTCCCGTTTGTATTAAACAATCAGGGGAACACACTCTCCTCACTTATACTGTTCACCTGGTAACATGTCCTGTGTTTATTAAACCATCAGGGGAACACACTCTCCTCACTTATACTGTTCACCTGGTATCATGTCCCGTGTATATTAAACCATCAGGGTAACACACTCTCCTCACTTATACTGTTCACCTGGTAACATGTCCTGTGTGCATTAAACCATCAGGGGAACACACTCTCCTCACTTATACTGTTCATCTGGTAACATGTCCCGTCAGTATTAAACCATAAGGGGAACACACTCTTCTAACTTATACTGTTCACCTGGTAACATGTCCTTTGCATATTTAACCATCAGGGGAAAACATTCTGCTCACTTATACTGTTCACCTGGTGCCACGTCCCGGGTATATTAAACAATCAGGGGAAAACACTCTCCTCACTTATACTGTTCACCTGGTAACATGTCCCGTGTATATTAAACCATCAGGGGAACACACTCTCCTCACTTATACTGTTCAGCTGGTAACATGTCCCGTGAGTATTAAACAATCAGGGGAACACATTCTCCTCACTTATACTGTTCACCTGGTGACATGTCCCGTGTGTATTAAACAATCAGGGGATCACACTCTCCTCAATTATACTGTTCACCTGGTAACATGTCCCGTGAATATTAAACCATCAGGGGAAAGCACTCTCCTCACTTATACTGTTCACCTGGTAACATGTCCCGTGCGTGTTAAACCATCAGGGGAACACACTCTCCTCACTTATACTGTTCAGCTGGTAACATGTCCCGTGAGTATTAAACAATCAGGGGAACACACTCTCCTCACTTATACTGTTCACCTGGTAACATGTTACGTGTATATTAAACCATCAGGGGAACACACTCTCCTCACTTATCCTGTTCACCTGGTAACATGTTCCGTGTATATTAAACCATCAGGGGAACACACTCTCCTCAATTATACATTTCACTTGGTGACATATCCCGTGTGTATTGAACAATCAGGGGAACACGCTCTCCTCACTTATCCTGTTCACCTGGTAACATGTTCCGTGTATATTAAACCATCAGGGGAACACACTCTCCTCACTTATACTGTTCACCTGGTAACATGTAGCGTGTATATTAAACCATCAGGGGAACACACTCTCCTCAATTATACATTTCACTTGGTGACATGTCCCGTGTGTATTGAACAATCAGGGGAACACACTCTCCTCACTTATACTGTTCACCTGGTAACATGTCCCGTGCATATTAAACCAACAGGGGAACACATTCTCCTCACTTATACTGTTCACCTGGTAACATGTCCCGTGTGTATTAAACAATCAGGGGAACACACTCTCCTCACTTATACTGTTCACTTTGTAACATCTCCCGTGCGTATTAAACAAACAGGGGAACACATTCTCCTCACTTATAATGTTCACCTGGTAACATGTCCCGTGTGTATTGAACAAACAGGGGAACACATTCTCCTCACTTATCCTGTTCACCTGGTAATATGTCCAGTGTGTATTAAACAATCAGGGCAACACATTCTCCTCACATATACTGTTCACTTGGTAACATGTCCCGTGCGTATTAAACAAACAGGGGAACACATTCTCCTCACTTATACTGTTCACCTGGTAACATGTCCTGTGTATATTAAACAATCAGGGGAACACACTCTCCTCACTTATACTGTTCACTTGGTAACATGTCCCGTGTGTATTAAACAATCAGGGGAACACACTCTCCTCACTTATACTGTTCACTTGGTAACATCTCCCGTGCGTATTAAACAAACAGGGGAACACATTCTCCTCACTGATAATGTTCACCTGGTAACATGTCCCGTGTGTATTAAACAAACAGGGGAACACATTCTCCTCACTTATCCTGTTCACCTGGTAATATGTCCAGTGTGTATTAAACAATCAGGGCAACACATTCTCCTCACTTATACTGTTCACTTGGTAACATGTCCCGTGCGTATTAAACAAACAGGGGAACACATTCTCCTCACTTTTACTGTTCACCTGGTAACATGTCCCGTGTGCATTAAACAATCAGGGGAACACACTCTCCTCACTTATACTGTTCACCTGATAACATGTCCCGTGTGTATTAAACCATCAGGGGAACACAATCTCCTCACTTATACTGTTTACCTGGTAACATGTCCCGTGTATATTAAACCATCAGGGGAACACACTCTCCTCACTTATACTTTTCACCTGGTGACATGTCCTGTGTTTATTAAACCATCAGGGGAACACACTCTCCTCACTTATACTGTTCACCTGGTAACATGTCCCGTGTATATTAAACCATCAGGGTAACACACTCTCCTCACTTATACTGTTCACCTGGTAACATGTCCTGTGTGCATTAAACCATCAGGGGAACACACTCTCCTCACTTATACTGTTCATCTGGTAACATGTCCCGTCAGTATTAAACCATCAGGGGAACACACTCTTCTAACTTATACTGTTCACCTGGTAACATGTCCTTTGCATATTTAACCATCAGGGGAAAACATTCTGCTCACTTATACTGTTCACCTGGTGCCACGTCCCGGGTATATTAAACAATCAGGGGAAAACACTCTCCTCACTTATACTGTTCACCTGGTAACATGTCCCGTGTATATTAAACCATCAGGGGAACACACTCTCCTCACTTATACTGTTCAGCTGGTAACATGTCCCGTGAGTATTAAACAATCAGGAGAACACATTCTCCTCACTTATACTGTTCACCTGGTGACATGTCCCGTGTGTATTAAACAATCAGGGGATCACACTCTCCTCAATTATACTGTTCACCTGGTAACATGTCCCGTGAATATTAAACCATCAGGGGAAAGCACTCTCCTCACTTATACTGTTCACCTGGTAACATGTCCCGTGCGTGTTAAACCATCAGGGGAACACACTCTCCTCACTTATACTGTTCAGCTGGTAACATGTCCCGTGAGTATTAAACAATCAGGGGAACACACTCTCCTCACTTATACTGTTCACCTGGTAACATGTTACGTGTATATTAAACTATCAGGGGAACACACTCTCCTCACTTATCCTGTTCACCTGGTAACATGTTCCGTGTATATTAAACCATCAGGGGAACACACTCTCCTCAATTATACATTTCACTTGGTGACATATCCCGTGTGTATTGAACAATCAGGGGAACACGCTCTCCTCACTTATCCTGTTCACCTGGTAACATGTTCCGTGTATATTAAACCATCAGGGGAACACACTCTCCTCACTTATACTGTTCACCTGGTAACATGTAGCGTGTATATTAAACCATCAGGGGAACACACTCTCCTCAATTATACATTTCACTTGGTGACATGTCCCGTGTGTATTGAACAATCAGGGGAACACACTCTCCTCACTTATACTGTTCACCTGGTAACATGTCCCGTGCATATTAAACCAACAGGGGAACACATTCTCCTCACTTATACTGTTCACCTGGTATCATGTCCCGTGTGTATTAAACAATCAGGGGAACACACTCTCCTCACTTATACTGTTCACTTGGTAACATCTCCCGTGCGTATTAAACAAACAGGGGAACACATTCTCCTCACTTATAATGTTCACCTGGTAACATGTCCCGTGTGTATTAAACAAACAGGGGAACACATTCTCCTCACTTATCCTGTTCACCTGGTAATATGTCCAGTGTGTATTAAACAATCAGGGCAACACATTCTCCTCACTTATACTGTTCACTTGGTAACATGTCCCGTGCGTATTAAACAAACAGGGGAACACATTCTCCTCACTTATACTGTTCACCTGGTAACATGTCCTGTGTATATTAAACAATCAGGGGAACACACTCTCCTCACTTATACTGTTCACTTGGTAACATGTCCCGTGTGTATTAAACAATCAGGGGAACACACTCTCGTCACTTATACTGTTCACCTGGTAACATGTCCCGTGTGTATTAAACAATCAGGGGAACGCACTCTCCTCACTTATACTGTTCACTTGGTAACATGTCCCGTGCGTATTAAACAAACAGGGGAACACATTCTCCTCACTTATACTGTTCACCTGGTAACATGTCCCGTGTGTATTAAACAATCAGGGGAACACATTCTCCTCACTTATACTATTCACTTGGTAACATGTCCCGTGTATATTAAACCATCAGGGGAACACACTCTCCTCACTTATACTGTTCACTTGGTAACATGTCCCGTGCGTATTAAACAAACAGGGGAACACATTCTCCTCACTTATACTGTTCACCTGGAAACATGTCCCGTGAATATTAAACCATCAGGGGAAAGCACTCTCCTCACTTAGACTTTTCTCCTGGTAACATGTCCCGTGCGTATTAAACCATCAGGGGAACACACTCTCCTCACTTATACTGTTCACTTGGTAACATGTCCCGTGCGTATAATAAACCATCAGGGGAACACACTCTTCTCACTTATACTGTTTACCTGATAACATGTCCCGTCTATATTAAACCTTCAGGGGAACACACTCTCCTCACTTATACTGTTAACCGAATCACATGTCCCGTGTATATTAAACCATCAGGGGAACATACTCTCCTCACTTACACTGTTCACCTGGTAACATGTCCCGTATATATTAAACCATCAGGGGAACACACTCTCCTCACTTCTACTGTTCACCTGGTAACATATCCCGTGTATATTAAACCATCAGGGGAACACACTCTCCTCACTTACACTGTTCACCTGGTAAAATGTCCTGTGTGCATTAAACCATCAGGGGAACACACTCTCCTCACTTTTGCAGTTCACTTGGTGACATGTCCCGTCCGTATTAAACCATCAGGTGAACACACTCGCCTCACTTATACTGTTCATCTGGTAACATGTCCCGTGTATATTAAACCATCAGGGGAACACACTCTCCTCACTTATACTGTTCACCAGGTAACATGTCCCGTGTATATTAAACCATCAGGGGAACACACTCTCCTCACTTATACTGTTCACCTGGTAACATGTCCTGTGTGCATTAAACCATCAGGGGAACACACTCTCCTCACTTATACTGTTCACCTGGTAACATGTCCCGTGTGTATTAAACAATCAGGGGAACACACTCGCCTCACTTATCCTGTTCACCTGGTAACATGTCCTTTGCATATTTAACCATCAGGGGAAAACAATCTACTCACTTATACTGTTCACCTGGTAACATGTCCTGTGTGCATTAAACAATCAGGGGAACACACTCTCCTCACTTATAATGTTCACCTGATAGCATGTCCAGTGTGTATTAAACCATCAGGGGAACACACTCTCCTCACTTATACTGTTCACCTGGGAATATGTCCCGTGTATTTTAAACCATCAGGGGAAAACACTCTCCTCACTTATACTGTTCACCTGGTAACATGTCCCGTGTGCATCAAACAAGCAGGGGAACACACTCTCCTCACTTATACTGTTCACTCGATAACATGTCCAGTGTGTATTAAACCATCAGGGGAACACACTCTCCTCACTTATACTGTTCACCTGGGAACATGTCCCGTGTATATTAAACCATCAGGGGAAAACACTCTCCTCACTTATACTGTACACCTGGTAACATGTCCCGTGTATATTAAACCATCAGGGGAAAACACTCTCCTCACTTATACTGTTCACCTGGTAACATGTCCCGTGTGTATTGAACAATCAGGGGAACACACTCTCCTCACTTATACTGTTCACCTGGTAACATGTACCGTGTATATTAAACCATCAGGGGAACACACTCTCCTCACATATACTGTTCACCTGGTAACATGTCCCGTGCGTGTTAAACCATCAGGGGAACACACTCTCCTCACTTATACTGTTCACCTGGCAACATGTCCCGTGAGTATTAACCAATCAGGGGAACACACTCTCCTCACTTATACTGCTCACCTGGTGACATGTCCCGTGTGTATTAAACAATCAGGGGAACACACTCTCCTCACTTATACTGTTCACCTGGCAACATGTCTCGTGAGTATTAAACCATCAGGGGAACACTCTCTCCTCACTTATACTGTTCAGCTGGAAACATGTCCCGTGAGTATTAAACAATCAGGGGAACACTCTCTCCTCACTTATGCTGTTCACCTGGTAATATGTCCCGTGAGTATTAAACAATCAGGGGAACACTCTCTCCTCACTTATACTGTTCACCTGGTGACATGTCCCGTGAAAATTAAACCATCAGGGGAACACTCTCTCCTCACTTATACTGTTCACCTGGTAACATGTCCCGTGAGTTTTAAACAATCAGGGGAACACACTCTCCTCACTTATACTGTTCACCTGGTAACATGTCCTTTGCATATTTAACCATCAGGGGAAAACAATCTACTCACTTATACTGTTCACCTGTTAACATGTCCTGTGTGCATTAAACAATCAGGGGAACACACTCTCCTCACTTATAATGTTCACCTGATAGCATGTCCAGTGTGTATTAAACCATCAGGGGAACACACTCTCCTCACTTATACTGTTCACCTGGGAATATGTCCCGTGTATTTTAAACCATCAGGGGAAAACACTCTCCTCACTTATACTGTTCACCTGGTAACATGTCCCGTGTGCATCAAACAAGCAGGGGAACACACTCTCCTCACTTATACTGTTCACTCGATAACATGTCCAGTGTGTATTAAACCATCAGGGGAACACACTCTCCTCACTTATACTGTTCACCTGGGAACATGTCCCGTGTATATTAAACCATCAGGGGAAAACACTCTCCTCACTTATACTGTACACCTGGTAACATGTCCCGTGTATATTAAACCATCAGGGGAAAACACTCTCCTCACTTATACTGTTCACCTGGTAACATGTCCCGTGTGTATTGAACAATCAGGGGAACACACTCTCCTCACTTATACTGTTCACCTGGTAACATGTACCGTGTATATTAAACCATCAGGGGAACACACTCTCCTCACATATACTGTTCACCTGGTAACATGTCCCGTGCGTGTTAAACCATCAGGGGAACACACTCTCCTCACTTATACTGTTCACCTGGCAACATGTCCCGTGAGTATTAACCAATCAGGGGAACACACTCTCCTCACTTATACTGCTCACCTGGTGACATGTCCCGTGTGTATTAAACAATCAGGGGAACACACTCTCCTCACTTATACTGTTCACCTGGCAACATGTCTCGTGAGTATTAAACCATCAGGGGAACACTCTCTCCTCACTTATACTGTTCAGCTGGAAACATGTCCCGTGAGTATTAAACAATCAGGGGAACACTCTCTCCTCACTTATGCTGTTCACCTGGTAATATGTCCCGTGAGTATTAAACAATCAGGGGAACACTCTCTCCTCACTTATACTGTTCACCTGGTGACATGTCCCGTGAAAATTAAACCATCAGGGGAACACTCTCTCCTCACTTATACTGTTCACCTGGTAACATGTCCCGTGAGTTTTAAACAATCAGGGGAACACTCTCTCCTCACTTATACTGTTCACCTGGTAATATGTCCCGTGAGTATTAAACAATCAGGGGAACACTCTCTCCTCACTTATACTGTTGAACTGGTAACATGTCCTGTGTATATTAAACCATCAGGGGAACACATTCTCCTCACTTATACTGTTCACCTGGTAACATGTCCTGTGTATATTAAACCATCAGGGGAACACTCTCTCCTCACTTATACAGTTCATCTGGTAACATGTCCTGTGTGCATTAAATCATCAGGGGAACACACTCTCCTCACTTATACTGTTCACCTGGTAACATGTCGCGTGTGCATTTAACCATCAGTGGAACACACTCTCCTCACTTATACTGTTCACCTGGTAACATGTCCCGTGAAAATTAAACCATCAGGGGAACACACTCTCCTCACATATACTGTTCACCTGGTAACATGTCCCGTGAAAATTAAACCATCAGGGGAACACACTCTCCTCACATATACTGTTCACCTGGTAACATGTCCCGTGCGTATTAAACAATCAGGGGAACACACTCTCCTCACTTATACTGTTCATCTGGTGACATGTCCAGTGTTTATTAACCATCAGGGGAAAACAATCTCCTCACTTATACTGTTCACCTGTTGACATGTCCTGTGTGTATTAAACCATCAGGGGAACACACTCTCCTCACTTATACTGTTCACCTGCGGAAATGTCCCATCAGTATTAAACCATCAGGGGAACACAATCTCCTCACTTATGCTGTTTATCTGGTAACATGTCCTGTGTGCATTAAACAATCATGGGAACATACTCTCCTCACTTATACTGTTCACCTGGTGACATGTCCTGTGTGCATTAAACAATCAGGGGAACATACCCTCCTCACTTATACTGTTCACTTGGTTACATGTCCCGTGTGTATTAAACAATCAGGGGAACTCACTCTCCTCACTTATACTGTTCACCTGGTGACATGTCCCGACAGTATTAAACCATCAGGGGAAGACAGTCTCCTCACTTATACTGTTCACCTGGTAACATGTCCTTTGCATATTTAACCATCAGGGGAAAACATTCTGCTCACTTATACTGTTCACCTGGTGACATGTCCCGTGTGTATTAAACAATCAGGGGAACACAGTCTCCTCACTTATACTGTTCACGTGGTAACATGTCCCGTGCGTATTAAACAATCAGGGGAACACACTCTCCTCACTTATACTGTTCACCTGGTAACATGTCCCATGTATATTAAACCATCAGGGGAACACACTCTCCTCACATATACTGTTCACCTGGTAACATGTCCTGTGTATATTAAACCTTCAGTGGAACACACTCTCCTCACTTATCCTGTTCACCTGGTAACATGTCCCGCGTGTATTAAACCATCAGTGGAACACACTCTCTTCACTTATACTGTTCACCTGGTAACATGTCCCATGTATATTAAACCATCAGGGGAACACACTCTCCTCACTTATACTGTTTCCCTGGTAACATGTCCTGTGTGTATTAAACAATCAGGGGAACACACTCTCTTCACTTATACTGTTCACATGGTAACATGTCCCATGTATATTAAACCATCAGGGGAACACACTCTCCTCACTTATACTGTTTACCTGGTAACATGTCCTGTGTGCATTAAACAATCAGGGGAACACACTCTCTTCACTTATACTGTTCACCTGGTGACATGTCCCATGTATATTAAACAATCAGGGGAACACACTCTCTTCACTTATGCTGTTCACCTGGTAACATGTCCCGTGTATATTAAACCATCAGGGGAACACACGATCCTCACTTCTACTCTTCACCTGGTGACACGTCCCGTCAGTATTAAACAATCAGGGGAACACACTCTCCTCACTTATACTGTTCACCTGGTAACATGTCCCGGGTGTATTAAACCATCAGGGGAACACACTCTCCTCACTTATACTGTTCACCTGGTAACATGTCCCGTGAGTATTAAACCATCAGGGGAACACACTCTCCTCACTTATACTGTTCACCTGGTAACATGTCCTGTGTATATTAAACCATCAGGGGAACACATTCTCCTCACTTATACTGTTCACCTGCTAACATGCCCCCTGTATATTAAACCATCATGGGAATACAGTCTCCTCACGTATACTGTTCACCTGGTAACATGTCCCGTGTATATTAAACCATCAGGGGTAGACACTCTCCTCACTTATACTGTTCACCTGGTAACATGTCCCGTGTATATTAAACCATCAGGGGAACACACTCTCCTCACTTATACAGTTCACCTGCTAACATGTCCCGTGTATATTAAACCATCAGGGGAACACACTCTCCTCACTTATACTGTTCACCTGGTAACATGTCCTGTGTATATTAAACCATCAGGGGAACACACTCTCCTCACTTATACTGTTCGCCTGGTAACGTGTCCCGTGTATATTTAACAATCAGGGGAACATACGCTGCTCAGTTATACTGTTCACCTGCTAACATGTCCCGTGTATCTTAAACCATCAGGGGGAAGGACTCTCCTCACTTATACTGTTCACCTGGTAACATGTCCCGTGTATATTAAACCCTCAGGGGAAAGCACTCTCCTCACTTATACTGTTCACCTGGTAACATGTCCCGTGTATATTAAACCATCAGGGGAACACACTCTCCTCACTTATACTGATCACCTGGTGACATGTCCCGGGTATATTAAAAAATCAGGGGAACTCACTCTCCTCACTTATACTGTTCACCTGGTATCATGTCCTGTGTATATTAAACCAACAGGGGAACACACTCTCCTCACTTATACAGTTCACCTGGTAACATGTCCCGTGCGTGTTAAACAATCAGGGGAACACACTCTCCTCACTTATACTGTTCACCTGGTAACATGTCCCGTGCGTTTCAAAACATCAGGGGAACACACTCTCCTCACTTATACTGTTCACCTGGTGACATGTCCCGTGCGTACTTAACAATCAGGGGAACACACTCTCCTCACTTATACTGTTCACCTGGTAACATGTCCCATGTATATTAAACCATCAGGGGAACACTCTCTCCTCACTTATACTGTTTACCTGGTAACATGTCCTGTGTGTATTAAACAATCAGGGGAACACACTCTCTTCACTTATACTGTTCACCTGGTAACATGTCCCGTGTATATTGAACAATCAGGGGAACACACTCTCTTCACTTATGCTGTTCACCTGGTAACATGTCCCGCGTATATTAAACCATCAGGGGAACACACGATCCTCACTTCTACTCTTCACCTGGTGACACGTACCGTCTGTATTAAACAATCAGGGGAACACACTCTCCTCACTTATACTGTTCACCTGGTAACATGTCCTGGGTGTATTAAACCATCAGGGGAACACACTCTCCTCACTTATACTGTTCACCTGGTAACATGTCCCGTGAGTATTAAACCATCAGGGGAACACACTCTCCTCACTTATACTGTTCACCTGGTAACATGTCCTGTGTATATTAAACCATCAGGGGAACACATTCTCCTCACTTATACTGTTCACCTGGTATCATGTCCTGTGTATATTAAACCAACAGGGGAACACACTCTCCTCACTTATACAGTTCACCTGGTAACATGTCCCGTGCGTGTTAAACAATCAGGGGAACACACTCTCCTCACTTATACTGTTCACCTGGTAACATGTCCCGTGCGTTTTAAACCATCAGGGGAACACACTCTCCTCACTTATACTGTTCACCTGGTGACATGTCCCGTGCGTACGTAACAATCAGGGGAACACACTCTCCTCACTTATACAGTTCACCTGGTAACATGTCCCGTGTATATTAAACCATCAGGGGAACACGCTCTCCTCAGTTATACTGTTCGCCTGGTAATATGTCCCGTGTGTATTAAACAATCAGGGGAACATACGCTGCTCACTTATACTGTTCACCTGGTAACATGTCCCGTGTATATTAAACCATCAGGGGAATACAGTCTCCTCACGTATACAGTTCACCTGGTAACATGTCCCGTCCGTGTTAAACAATCAGGGGAACACACTCTCCTCACTTATACTTTTCACCTGGTAACATGTCCCTTGCGTGTTAAACCATCAGGGGAACACACTCTCCTCACTTATACTGTTCACCTGGTGACATGTCCCGTGCGTACTTAACAATCAGGGTAACAATCTCTCCTCACTTATACTGTTCACCTGGCAACATGTCCCGTGTATACTAAACGATCAGAGGAACACACTCTCCTCATTTATACTGTTCACCTGGAAACATGTCCCGTGTATATTAAACTATTAGGGGAAAGCACTCTCCTCACTTATACTGTTCACCTGGGAACATGTCCCGTGTATATTAAACCATCAGGGGAACACACTCTGCTCAATTATACTGTTCACCTGGTAACAAGTCCCATGTATATTAAACAATCAGGGGAACACACTCGCCTCACTTATACAGTTCACCTGGTAACATGTCCAGTGCGTGTTAAACCATCAGGGGAACACACTCTCCTCACTTATACTGTTCAGCTGGTAACATGTCCCGTGAGTATTAAACAATCAGGGGAACACGCTCTCCTCACTTATACTGTTCACCTGGTAACATGTCCCGTGTGTATTAAACAATCAGGGGAACACACTCTCCTCACTTATACTGTTCACCTGGTGACATGTCCCGTGCGTACTTAACAATCAGGGTAACAATCTCTCCTCACTTATACTGTTCACCTGGCAACATGTCCCGTGTATACTAAACCATCAGGGGAACACACTCTCCTCATTTATACTGTTCACCTGGAAACATGTCCCGTGTATATTAAACCATCAGGGGAAAGCACTCTCCACACTTATACTGTTCACCTGGGAACATGTCCCGTGTATATTAAACCATCAGGGGAACACACTCTGCTCAATTATACTGTTCACCTGGTAACAAGTCCCATGTATATTAAACAATCAGGGGAACACACTCGCCTCACTTATACAGTTCACCTGGTAACATGTCCAGTGCGTGTTAAACCATCAGGGGAACACACTCTCCTCACTTATACTGTTCAGCTGGTAACATGTCCCGTGAGTATTAAACAATCAGGGGAACACGCTCTCCTTTTTATACTGTTCACCTGGTAATATGTCCTGTGTGTATTAAACAATCAGGGGAATACACTCTCCTCACTTATACTGTTCACCTGGTAACATGTCCCGTGCGTGTTAAACCATCAGGGGAACACACTCTCCTCACTGAGACTGTTCACCTGGTGACATGTCCCGTGCGGACTTAACAATCAGGGGAACACACTCTCCTCACTTATACTGTTCACCTGGTAACATGTCCCATGTATATTAAACCATCAGGGGAACACACTCTCTTCACTTATACTGTTCACCTGGTAACATGTCCCATGTATATTAAACAATCAGGGGAACACACTCTCTTCACTTATGCTGTTCACCTGGTAACATGTCCCGCGTATATTAAACCATCAGGGGAACACACGATCCTCACTTCTACTCTTCACCTGGTGACACGTCCCGTCAGTATTAAACAATCAGGGGAACACACTCTCCTCACTTATACTGTTCACCTGGTAACATGTCCTGGGTGTATTAAACCATCAGGGGAACACACTCTCCTCACTTATACTGTTCACCTGGTAACATGTCCCATGAGTATTAAACCATCAGGGGAACACACTCTCGTCACTTATACTGTTCACCTGGTAACATGTCCTGTGTATATTAAACCATCAGGGGAACACATTCTCCTCACTTATACTGTTCACCTGGTAACATGTCCCGTGTATATTAAACCATCAGGGGAACACACTCTCCTCACTTGTACAGTTCACCTGGTAACATGTCCCGTGTATATTAAACCATCAGGGGAACACACTCTCCTCACTTATACTGTTCACCTGGTAACATGTCCAGTGTATATTAAACCATCAGGGGAACACACTCTCCTCACTTATACTGTTCACCTGGTAACATGTCCTGTGTATATTAAACAATCAGGGGAACACACTCTCTTCACTTATGCTGTTCACCTGGTAACATGTCCCGCGTATATTAAACCATCAGGGGAACACACGATCCTCACGTCTACTCTTCACCTGGTGACACGTCCCGTCAGTATTAAACAATCAGGGGAACACACTCTCCTCACTTATACTGTTCACCTGGTAACATGTCCCGGGTGTATTAAACCATCAGGGGAACACACTCTCCTCACTTATACTGTTCACCTGGTAACATGTCCTGTTTATATTAAACCATCAGGGGAACACATTCTCCTCACTTATACTGTTCACCTGGCAACATGTCCCGTGTATATTAAACCATCAGGGGAAGACACTCTCCTCACTTATACTGTTCACCTGCTAACATGTCCCGTGTATATTAAACCATCAGGGGAACACACTCTCCTCACTTATACAGTTCACCTGGTAACATGTCCCGTGTATATTAAACCATCAGGGGAACACACTCTCCTCAGTTATACTGTTCGCCTGGTAATATGTCCCGTGTGTATTAAACAATCAGGGGAACATACGCTGCTCACTTATACTGTTCACCTGGTAACATGTCCCGTGTATATTAAACCATCAGGGGAATACAGTCTCCTCACGTATACAGTTCACCTGGTAACATGTCCCGTCCGTGTTAAACAATCAGGGGAACACACTCTCCTCACTTATACTTTTCACCTGGTAACATGTCCCTTGCGTGTTAAACCATCAGGGGAACACACTCTCCTCACTTATACTGTTCACCTGGTGACATGTCCCGTGCGTACTTAACAATCAGGGTAACAATCTCTCCTCACTTATACTGTTCACCTGGCAACATGTCCCGTGTATACTAAACGATCAGAGGAACACACTCTCCTCATTTATACTGTTCACCTGGAAACATGTCCCGTGTATATTAAACCATCAGGGGAAAGCACTCTCCTCACTTCTACTGTTCACCTGGGAACATGTCCCGTGTATATTAAACCATCAGGGGAACACACTCTGCTCAATTATACTGTTCACCTGGTAACAAGTCCCATGTATATTAAACAATCAGGGGAACACACTCGCCTCACTTATACAGTTCACCTGGTAACATGTCCAGTGCGTGTTAAACCATCAGGGGAACACACTCTCCTCACTTATACTGTTCAGCTGGTAACATGTCCCGTGAGTATTAAACAATCAGGGGAACACGCTCTCCTCACTTATACTGTTCACCTGGTAACATGTCCCGTGTGTATTAAACAATCAGGGGAACACACTCTCCTCACTTATACTGTTCACCTGGTGACATGTCCCGTGCGTACTTAACAATCAGGGTAACAATCTCTCCTCACTTATACTGTTCACCTGGCAACATGTCCCGTGTATACTAAACGATCAGGGGAACACACTCTCCTCATTTATACTGTTCACCTGGAAACATGTCCCGTGTATATTAAACCATCAGGGGAAAGCACTCTCCACACTTATACTGTTCACCTGGGAACATGTCCCGTGTATATTAAACCATCAGGGGAACACACTCTGCTCAATTATACTGTTCACCTGGTAACAAGTCCCATGTATATTAAACAATCAGGGGAACACACTCGCCTCACTTATACAGTTCACCTGGTAACATGTCCAGTGCATGTTAAACCATCAGGGGAACACACTCTCCTCACTTATACTGTTCAGCTGGTAACATGTCCCGTGAGTATTAAACAATCAGGGGAACACGCTCTCCTCACTTATACTGTTCACCTGGTAATATGTCCTGTGTGTATTAAACAATCAGGGGAATACACTCTCCTCACTTATACTGTTCACCTGGTAACATGTCCCGTGCGTGTTAAACCATCAGGGGAACACACTCTCCTCACTGAGACTGTTCACCTGGTGACATGTCCCGTGCGGACTTAACAATCAGGGGAACACACTCTCCTCACTTATACTGTTCACCTGGTAGCATGTCCCATGTATATTAAACCATCAGGGGAACACACTCTCCTCACTTATACTGTTTACCTGGTAACATGTCCTGTGTGTATTAAACAATCAGGGGAACACACTCTCTTCACTTATACTGTTCACCTGGTAACATGTCCCATGTATATTAAACCATCAGAGGAACACACTCTCCTCACTTATACTGTTTACCTGGTAACATGTCCTGTGTGTATTAAACAATCAGGGGAACACACTCTCTTCACTTATACTGTTCACCTGGTAACATGTCCCATGTATATTAAACAATAAGGGGAACACACTCTCTTCACTTATGCTGTTCACCTGGTAACATGTCCCGCGTATATTAAACCATCAGGGGAACACACGATCCTCACTTCTACTCTTCACCTGGTGACACGTCCCGTCAGTATTAAACAATCAGGGGAACACACTCTCCTCACTTATACTGTTCACCTGGTAACATGTCCTGGGTGTATTAAACCATCAGGGGAACACACTCTCCTCACTTATACTGTTCACCTGGTAACATGTCCCATGAGTATTAAACCATCAGGGGAACACACTCTCGTCACTTATACTGTTCACCTGGTAACATGTCCTGTGTATATTAAACCATCAGGGGAACACATTCTCCTCACTTATACTGTTCACCTGGTAACATGTCCCGTGTATATTAAACCATCAGGGGAACACACTCTCCTCACTTGTACAGTTCACCTGGTAACATGTCCCGTGTATATTAAACCATCAGGGGAACACACTCTCCTCACTTATACTGTTCACCTGGTAACATGTCCAGTGTATATTAAACCATCAGGGGAACACACTCTCCTCACTTATACTGTTCACCTGGTAACATGTCCTGTGTATATTAAACCATCAGGGGAACACATTCTCCTCACTTATACTGTTCACCTGGTAACATGTCCCGTGTATATTAAACCATAAGGGGAACACATTCTCCTCACTTATACTGTTCACCTGGTAACATGTCCCGTGTATATTAAACCATCAGGGGAAGACACTCTCCTCACTTATACTGTTCACCTGGTAACATGTCCCGTGTATATTAAACCATCAGGGGAACACACTCTCCTCACTTATACTGTTCACCTGGTAACATGTCCAGTGTATATTAAACCATCAGGGGAACACACTCTCCTCACTTATACTGTTCACCTGGTAACATGTCCCGTGTATATTAAACCATCAGGGGAATACAGTCTCCTCACTTATACTGTTCACCTGGTAACATGTCCCGTGTATCTTAAACCATCAGGGGAATACAGTCTCCTCACTTATACTGTTCACCTGGTAACATGTCCCGTGTATATTAAACCATCAGCGGAACACACTCTCCTCACTTATACTGTTCACCTGGTAACATGTCCCGTGTATATTAAACCATCAGGGGAACACACTCTCCTCACATATACTGTTCACCTGGTAACATGTCCCGTGTATATTAAATCATCAGGGGAACACACTCTCCTCACTTATACTGATCACCTGGTATCATGTCCTGTGTATATTAAACCAACAGGGGAACACACTCTCCTCACTTATACAGTTCACCTGGTAACATGTCCCGTGCGTGTTAAACAATCAGGGGAACACACTCTCCTCACTTATACTTTTCACCTGGTAACATGTCCCGTGCGTGTTAAACCATCAGGGGAACACACTCTCCTCACTTATACTGTTCACCTGGTGACATGTCCCGTGCGTACTTAACAATCAGGGTAACAATCTCTCCTCACTTATACTGTTCACCTGCTGACATGTCCCGTGTATATTAAACCATCAGGGGAACACACTCTCCTCACTTATATTTGGCCCACGCCTTGAGTTGGTGTCTGTCCGCTCGCCTTGCCAACTAACTTGGACTACGGATGCTTCCCAACGTTTCGCCGTGTCAACTACGGCTTCATCAGGGGAACTGCGTTATGGCAGCACTTGGACCAGGCACAACGGAAGGCGTGTCACTTTCAAGTTAGGTTTAGGGTTAGCGGGCAGTTTTGTGCTTAGGTACTCATTTCTAGAGTATAGTTTCACGAGAAACTGCCACTTTTATTTGGCCCACGCCTTGAGTTGGTGTCTGTCCGCTCGCCTTGCCAACTAACTAGGACTACGGATGCTTCCCAACGTTTCGCCGTCAACTACGGCTTCATCAGGGGAACTGCGTTATGGCAGCACTTGGACCAGGCACAACGGAAGGCGTGTCACTTTCAAGTTAGGTTTAGGGTTAGCGGGCAGTTTTGTGCTTAGGTACTCATTTCTAGAGTTTAGTTTCACGAGAAACTGCCACTTTTATTTGGCCCACGCCTTGAGTTGGTGTCTGTCCGCTCGCCTTGCCAACTAACTAGGACTACGGATGCTTCCCAACGTTTCGCCGTCAACTACGGCTTCATCAGGGGAACTGCGTTATGGCAGCACTTGGACCAGGCACAACGGAAGGCGTGTCACTTTCAAGTTAGGTTTAGGGTTAGCGGGCAGTTTTGTGCTTAGGTACTCATTTCTAGAGTTTAGTTTCACGAGAAACTGCCACTTTTATTTGGCCCACGGCTTGAGTAGGTGTCTGTCCGCTCGCCTTGCCAACTAACTAGGACTACGGATGCTTCCCAACGTTTCGCCGTCAACTACGGCTTCATCAGGGGAACTGCGTTATGGCAGCACTTGGACCAGGCACAACGGAAGGCGTGTCACTTTCAAGTTAGGTTTAGGGTTAGCGGGCAGTTTTGTGCTTAGGTACTCATTTCTAGAGTTTAGTTTCACGAGAAACTGCCACTTTTATTTGGCCCACGCCTTGAGTTGGTGTCTGTCCGCTCGCCTTGCCAACTAACTAGGACTACGGATGCTTCCCAACGTTTCGCCGTCAACTACGGCTTCATCAGGGGAACTGCGTTATGGCAGCACTTGGACCAGGCACAACGGAAGGCGTGTCACTTTCAAGTTAGGTTTAGGGTTAGCGGGCAGTTTTGTGCTTAGGTACTCATTTCTAGAGTTTAGTTTCACGAGAAACTGCCACTTTTATTTGGCCCACGCCTTGAGTTGGTGTCTGTCCGCTCGCCTTGCCAACTAACTAGGACTACGGATGCTTCCCAACGTTTCGCCGTCAACTACGGCTTCATCAGGGGAACTGCGTTATGGCAGCACTTGGACCAGGCACAACGGAAGGCGTGTCACTTTCAAGTTAGGTTTAGGGTTAGCGGGCAGTTTTGTGCTTAGGTACTCATTTCTAGAGTTTAGTTTCACGAGAAACTGCCACTTTTATTTGGCCCACGCCTTGAGTTGGTGTCTGTCCGCTCGCCTTGCCAACTAACTAGGACTACGGATGCTTCCCAACGTTTCGCCGTCAACTACGGCTTCATCAGGGGAACTGCGTTATGGCAGCACTTGGACCAGGCACAACGGAAGGCGTGTCACTTTCAAGTTAGGTTTAGGGTTAGCGGGCAGTTTTGTGCTTAGGTACTCATTTCTAGAGTTTAGTTTCACGAGAAACTGCCACTTTTATTTGGCCCACGCCTTGAGTTGGTGTCTGTCCGCTCGCCTTGCCAACTAACTAGGACTACGGATGCTTCCCAACGTTTCGCCGTCAACTACGGCTTCATCAGGGGAACTGCGTTATGGCAGCACTTGGACCAGGCACAACGGAAGGCGTGTCACTTTCAAGTTAGGTTTAGGGTTAGCGGGCAGTTTTGTGCTTAGGTACTCATTTCTAGAGTTTAGTTTCACGAGAAACTGCCACTTTTATTTGGCCCACGCCTTGAGTTGGTGTCTGTCCGCTCGCCTTGCCAACTAACTAGGACTACGGATGCTTCCCAACGTTTCGCCGTCAACTACGGCTTCATCAGGGGAACTGCGTTATGGCAGCACTTGGACCAGGCACAACGGAAGGCGTGTCACTTTCAAGTTAGGTTTAGGGTTAGCGGGCAGTTTTGTGCTTAGGTACTCATTTCTAGAGTTTAGTTTCACGAGAAGCTGCCACTTTTATTTGGCCCACGCCTTGAGTTGGTGTCTGTCCTCTCGCCTTGCCAACTAACTAGGACTACAGATGCTTCCCAACGTTTCGCCGTCAACTACGGCTTCATCAGGGGAACTGCGTTATGGCAGCACTTGGACCAGGCACAACGGAAGGCGTGTCACTTTCAAGTTAGGTTTAGGGTTAGCGGGCAGTTTTGTGCTTAGGTACTCATTTCTAGAGTTTAGTTTCACGAGAAACTGCCACTTTTATTTGGCCCACGCCTTGAGTTGGTGTCTGTCCGCTCGCCTTGCCAACTAACTAGGACTACGGATGCTTCCCAACGTTTCGCCGTCAACTACGGCTTCATCAGGGGAACTGCGTTATGGCAGCACTTGGACCAGGCACAACGGAAGGCGTGTCACTTTCAAGTTAGGTTTAGGGTTAGCGGGCAGTTTTGTGCTTAGGTACTCATTTCTAGAGTTTAGTTTCACGAGAAACTGCCACTTTTATTTGGCCCACGCCTTGAGTTGGTGTCTGTCCGCTCGCCTTGCCAACTAACTAGGACTACGGATGCTTCCCAACGTTTCGCCGTCAACTACGGCTTCATCAGGGGAACTGCGTTATGGCAGCACTTGGACCAGGCACAACGGAAGGCGTGTCACTTTCAAGTTAGGTTTCGGGTTAGCGGGCAGTTTTGTGCTTAGGTACTCATTTCTAGAGTTTAGTTTCACGAGAAACTGCCACTTTTATTTGGCCCACGCCTTGAGTTGGTGTCTGTCCGCTCGCCTTGCCAACTAACTAGGACTACGGATGCTTCCCAACGTTTCGCCGTCAACTACGGCTTCATCAGGGGAACTGCGTTATGGCAGCACTTGGACCAGGCACAACGGAAGGCGTGTCACTTTCAAGTTAGGTTTAGGGTTAGCGGGCAGTTTTGTGCTTAGGTACTCATTTCTAGAGTTTAGTTTCACGAGAAACTGCCACTTTTATTTGGCCCACGCCTTGAGTTGGTGTCTGTCCGCTCGCCTTGCCAACTAACTAGGACTACGGATGCTTCCCAACGTTTCGCCGTCAACTACGGCTTCATCAGGGGAACTGCGTTATGGCAGCACTTGGACCAGGCACAACGGAAGGCGTGTCACTTTCAAGTTAGGTTTAGGGTTAGCGGGCAGTTTTGTGCTTAGGTACTCATTTCTAGAGTTTAGTTTCACGAGAAACTGCCACTTTTATTTGGCCCACGCCTTGAGTTGGTGTCTGTCCGCTCGCCTTGCCAACAAACTAGGACTACGGATGCTTCCCAACGTTTCGCCGTCAACTACGGCTTCATCAGGGGAACTGCGTTATGGCAGCACTTGGACCAGGCACAACGGAAGGCGTGTCACTTTCAAGTTAGGTTTAGGGTTAGCGGGCAGTTTTGTGCTTAGGTACTCATTTCTAGAGTTTAGTTTCACGAGAAACTGCCACTTTTATTTGGCCCACGCCTTGAGTTGGTGTCTGTCCGCTCGCCTTGCCAACTAACTAGGACTACGGATGCTTCCCAACGTTTCGCCGTCAACTACGGCTTCATCAGGGGAACTGCGTTATGGCAGCACTTGGACCAGGCACAACGGAAGGCGTGTCACTTTCAAGTTAGGTTTAGGGTTAGCGGGCAGTTTTGTGCTTAGGTACTCATTTCTAGAGTTTAGTTTCACGAGAAACTGCCACTTTTATTTGGCCCACGCCTTGAGTTGGTGTCTGTCCGCTCGCCTTGCCAACTAACTAGGACTACGGATGCTTCCCAACGTTTCGCCGTCAACTACGGCTTCATCAGGGGAACTGCGTTATGGCAGCACTTGGACCAGGCACAACGGAAGGCGTGTCACTTTCAAGTTAGGTTTCGGGTTAGCGGGCAGTTTTGTGCTTAGGTACTCATTTCTAGAGTTTAGTTTCACGAGAAACTGCCACTTTTATTTGGCCCACGCCTTGAGTTGGTGTCTGTCCGCTCGCCTTGCCAACTAACTAGGACTACGGATGCTTCCCAACGTTTCGCCGTCAACTACGGCTTCATCAGGGGAACTGCGTTATGGCAGCACTTGGACCAGGCACAACGGAAGGCGTGTCACTTTCAAGTTAGGTTTAGGGTTAGCGGGCAGTTTTGTGCTTAGGTACTCATTTCTAGAGTTTAGTTTCACGAGAAACTGCCACTTTTATTTGGCCCACGCCTTGAGTTGGTGTCTGTCCGCTCGCCTTGCCAACTAACTAGGACTACGGATGCTTCCCAACGTTTCGCCGTCAACTACGGCTTCATCAGGGGAACTGCGTTATGGCAGCACTTGGACCAGGCACAACGGAAGGCGTGTCACTTTCAAGTTAGGTTTAGGGTTAGCGGGCAGTTTTGTGCTTAGGTACTCATTTCTAGAGTTTAGTTTCACGAGAAACTGCCACTTTTATTTGGCCCACGCCTTGAGTTGGTGTCTGTCCGCTCGCCTTGCCAACTAACTAGGACTACGGATGCTTCCCAACGTTTCGCCGTCAACTACGGCTTCATCAGGGGAACTGTGTTATGGCAGCACTTGGACCAGGCACAACGGAAGGCGTGTCACTTTCAAGTTAGGTTTGGGATTAGCGGGCAGTTTTGTGCTTAGGTACTCATTTCTAGAGTTTAGTTTCACGAGAAACTGCCACTTTTATTTGGCCCACGCCTTGAGTTGGTGTCTGTCCGCTCGCCTTGCCAACTAACTAGGACTACGGATGCTTCCCAACGTTTCGCCGTCAACTACGGCTTCATCATGGGAACTGCGTTATGGCAGCACTTGGACCAGGCACAACGGAAGGCGTGTCACTTTCAAGTTAGGTTTCGGGTTAGCGGGCAGTTTTGTGCTTAGGTACTCATTTCTAGAGTTTAGTTTCACGAGAAACTGCCACTTTTATTTGGCCCACGCCTTGAGTTGGTGTCTGTCCGCTCGCCTTGCCAACTAACTAGGACTACGGATGCTTCCCAACGTTTCGCCGTCAACTACGGCTTCATCAGGGGAACTGCGTTATGGCAGCACTTGGACCAGGCACAACGGAAGGCGTGTCACTTTCAAGTTAGGTTTCGGGTTAGCGGGCAGTTTTGTGCTTAGGTACTCATTTCTAGAGTTTAGTTTCACGAGAAACTGCCACTTTTATTTGGCCCACGCCTTGAGTTGGTGTCTGTCCGCTCGCCTTGCCAACTAACTAGGACTACGGATGCTTCCCAACGTTTCGCCGTCAACTACGGCTTCATCAGGGGAACTGCGTTATGGCAGCACTTGGACCAGGCACAACGGAAGGCGTGTCACTTTCAAGTTAGGTTTAGGGTTAGCGGGCAGTTTTGTGCTTAGGTACTCATTTCTAGAGTTTAGTTTCACGAGAAACTGCCACTTTTATTTGGCCCACGCCTTGAGTTGGTGTCTGTCCGCTCGCCTTGCCAACTAACTAGGACTACGGATGCTTCCCAACGTTTCGCCGTCAACTACGGCTTCATCAGGGGAACTGCGTTATGGCAGCACTTGGACCAGGCACAATGGAAGGCGTGTCACTTTCAAGTTAGGTTTAGGGTTAGCGGGCAGTTTTGTGCTTAGGTACTCATTTCTAGAGATTAGTTTCACGAGAAACTGCCACTTTTATTTGGCCCACGCCTTGAGTTGGTGTCTGTCCGCTCGCCTTGCCAACAAACTAGGACTACGGATGCTTCCCAACGTTTCGCCGTCAACTACGGCTTCATCAGGGGAACTGCGTTATGGCAGCACTTGAACCAGGCACAACGGAAGGCGTGTCACTTTCAAGTTAGGTTTAGGGTTAGCGGGCAGTTTTGTGCTTAGGTACTCATTTCTAGAGTTTAGTTTCACGAGAAACTGCCACTTTTATTTGGCCCACGCCTTGAGTTGGTGTCTGTCCGCTCGCCTTGCCAACTAACTAGGACTACAGATGCTTCCCAACGTTTCGCCGTCAACTACGGCTTCATCAGGGGAACTGCGTTATGGCAGCACTTGGACCAGGCACAACGGAAGGCGTGTCACTTTCAAGTTAGGTTTAGGGTTAGCGGGCAGTTTTGTGCTTAGATACTCATTTCTAGAGTTTAGTTTCACGAGAAACTGCCACTTTTATTTGGCCCACGCCTTGAGTTGGTGTCTGTCCGCTCACCTTGCCAACTAACTAGGACTACGGATGCTTCCCAACGTTTGGCCGTCAACTACGGCTTCATCAGGGGAACTGCGTTATGGCAGCACTTGGACCAAGCACAACGGAAGGCGTTTCACTTTCAAGTTCGGTTTAGGGTTAGCGGGCAGTTTTGTGCTTAGGTACTCATTTCTAGAGTTTAGTTTCACGAGAAACTGCCACTTTTATTTGGCCCACGCCTTGAGTTGGTGTCTGTCCGCTCGCCTTGCCAACTAACTAGGACTAGGGATGCTTCCCAACGTTTCGACGTCAACTACGGCTTCATCAGGGGAACTGCGTTATGGCAGCACTTGGACCAGGCACAACGGAAGGCGTGTCACTTTCAAGTTAGGTTTAGGGTTAGCGGGCAGTTTTGTGCTTAGGTACTCATTTCTAGAGTTTAGTTTCACGAGAAACTGCCACTTTTATTTGGCCCACGCCTTGAGTTGGTGTCTGTCCGCTCGCCTTGCCAACTAACTAGGACTACGGATGCTTCCCAACGTTTCGCCGTCAACTACGGCTTCATCAGGGGAACTGCGTTATGGCAGCACTTGGACCAGGCACAACGGAAGGCGTGTCACTTTCAAGTTAGGTTTAGGGTTAGCGGGCAGTTTTGTGCTTAGGTACTCATTTCTAGAGTTTAGTTTCACGAGAAACTGCCACTTTTATTTGGCCCACGCCTTGAGTTGGTGTCTGTCCGCTCGCCTTGCCAACTAACTAGGACTACGGATGCTTCCCAACGTTTCGCCGTCAACTACGGCTTCATCAGGGGAACTGCGTTATGGCAGCACTTGGACCAGGCACAACGGAAGGCGTGTCACTTTCAAGTTAGGTTTAGGGTTAGCGGGCAGTTTTGTGCTTAGGTACTCATTTCTAGAGTTTAGTTTCACGAGAAACTGCCACTTTTATTTGGCCCACGCCTTGAGTTGGTGTCTGTCCGCTCGCCTTGCCAACTAACTAGGACTACGGATGCTTCCCAACGTTTCACCGTCAACTACGGCTTCATCAGGGGAACTGCGTTATGGCAGCACTTGGACCAGGCACAACGGAAGGCGTGTCACTTTCAAGTTAGGTTTAGGGTTAGCGGGCAGTTTTGTGCTTAGGTACTCATTTCTAGAGTTTAGTTTCACGAGAAACTGCCACTTTTATTTGGCCCACGCCTTGAGTTGGTGTCTGTCCGCTCGCCTTGCCAACTAACTAGGACTACGGATGCTTCCCAACGTTTCGCCGTCAACCACGGCTTCATCAGGGGAACTGCGTTATGGCAGCACTTGGACCAGGCACAACGGAAGGCGTGTCACTTTCAAGTTAGGTTTAGGGTTAGCGGGCAGTTTTGTGCTTAGGTACTCATTTCTAGAGTTTAGTTTCACGAGAAACTGCCACTTTTATTTGGCCCACGCCTTGAGTTGGTGTCTGTCCGCTCACCTTGCCAACTAACTAGGACTACGGATGCTTCCCAACGTTTCGCCGTCAACTACGGCTTCATCAGGGGAACTGCGTTATGGCAGCACTTGGACCAGGCACAACGGAAGGCGTGTCACTTTCAAGTTAGGTTTAGGGTTAGCGGGCAGTTTTGTGCTTAGGTACTCATTTCTAGAGTTTAGTTTCACGAGAAACTGCCACTTTTATTTGGCCCACGCCTTGAGTTGGTGTCTGTCCGCTCGCCTTGCCAACTAACTAGGACTACGGATGCTTCCCAACGTTTCGCCGTCAACTACGGCTTCATCAGGGGAACTGCGTTATGGCAGCACTTGGACCAGGCACAACGGAAGGCGTGTCACTTTCAAGTTAGGTTTAGGGTTAGCGGGCAGTTTTGTGCTTAGGTACTCATTTCTAGAGTTTAGTTTCACGAGAAACTGCCACTTTTATTTGGCCCACGCCTTGAGTTGGTGTCTGTCCGCTCGTCTTGCCAACTAACTAGGACTACGGATGCTTCCCAACGTTTCGCCGTCAACTACGGCTTCATCAGGGGAACTGCGTTATGGCAGCACTTGGACCAGGCACAACGGAAGGCGTGTCACTTTCAAGTTAGGTTTAGGGTTAGCGGGCAGTTTTGTGCTTAGGTACTCATTTCTAGAGTTTAGTTTCACGAGAAACTGCCACTTTTATTTGGCCCACGCCTTGAGTTGGTGTCTGTCCGCTCGCCTTGCCAACTAACTAGGACTACGGATGCTTCCCAACGTTTCGCCGTCAACTACGGCTTCATCAGGGGAACTGCGTTATGGCAGCACTTGAACCAGGCACAACGGAAGGCGTGTCACTTTCAAGTTAGGTTTAGGGTTAGCGGGCAGTTTTGTGCTTAGGTACTCATTTCTAGAGTTTAGTTTCACGAGAAACTGCCACTTTTATTTGGCCCACGCCTTGAGTTGGTGTCTGTCCGCTCGCCTTGCCAACTAACTAGGACTACAGATGCTTCCCAACGTTTCGCCGTCAACTACGGCTTCATCAGGGGAACTGCGTTATGGCAGCACTTGGACCAGGCACAACGGAAGGCGTGTCACTTTCAAGTTAGGTTTAGGGTTAGCGGGCAGTTTTGTGCTTAGATACTCATTTCTAGAGTTTAGTTTCACGAGAAACTGCCACTTTTATTTGGCCCACGCCTTGAGTTGGTGTCTGTCCGCTCACCTTGCCAACTAACTAGGACTACGGATGCTTCCCAACGTTTCGCCGTCAACTACGGCTTCATCAGGGGAACTGCGTTATGGCAGCACTTGGACCAGGCACAACGGAAGGCGTGTCACTTTCAAGTTAGGTTTCGGGTTAGCGGGCAGTTTTGTGCTTAGGTACTCATTTCTAGAGTTTAGTTTCACGAGAAACTGCCACTTTTATTTGGCCCACGCCTTGAGTTGGTGTCTGTCCGCTCGCCTTGCCAACTAACTAGGACTACGGATGCTTCCCAACGTTTCGCCGTCAACTACGGCTTCATCAGGGGAACTGCGTTATGGCAGCACTTGGACCAGGCACAACGGAAGGCGTGTCACTTTCAAGTTAGGTTTAGGGTTAGCGGGCAGTTTTGTGCTTAGGTACTCATTTCTAGAGTTTAGTTTCACGAGAAACTGCCACTTTTATTTGGCCCACGCCTTGAGTTGGTGTCTGTCCGCTCGCCTTGCCAACTAACTAGGACTACGGATGCTTCCCAACGTTTCGCCGTCAACTACGGCTTCATCAGGGGAACTGCGTTATGGCAGCACTTGGACCAGGCACAACGGAAGGCGTGTCACTTTCAAGTTAGGTTTAGGGTTAGCGGGCAGTTTTGTGCTTAGGTACTCATTTCTAGAGTTTAGTTTCACGAGAAACTGCCACTTTTATTTGGCCCACGCCTTGAGTTGGTGTCTGTCCGCTCGCCTTGCCAACAAACTAGGACTACGGATGCTTCCCAACGTTTCGCCGTCAACTACGGCTTCATCAGGGGAACTGCGTTATGGCAGCACTTGGACCAGGCACAACGGAAGGCGTGTCACTTTCAAGTTAGGTTTAGGGTTAGCGGGCAGTTTTGTGCTTAGGTACTCATTTCTAGAGTTTAGTTTCACGAGAAACTGCCACTTTTATTTGGCCCACGCCTTGAGTTGGTGTCTGTCCGCTCGCCTTGCCAACTAACTAGGTCTACGGATGCTTCCCAACGTTTCGCCGTCAACTACGGCTTCATCAGGGGAACTGTGTTATGGCAGCACTTGGACCAGGCACAACGGAAGGCGTGTCACTTTCAAGTTAGGTTTGGGATTAGCGGGCAGTTTTGTGCTTAGGTACTCATTTCTAGAGTTTAGTTTCACGAGAAACTGCCACTTTTATTTGGCCCACGCCTTGAGTTGGTGTCTGTCCGCTCGCCTTGCCAACTAACTAGGACTACGGATGCTTCCCAACGTTTCGCCGTCAACTACGGCTTCATCAGGGGAACTGCGTTATGGCAGCACTTGGACCAGGCACAACGGAAGGCGTGTCACTTTCAAGTTAGGTTTCGGGTTAGCGGGCAGTTTTGTGCTTAGGTACTCATTTCTAGAGTTTAGTTTCACGAGAAACTGCCACTTTTATTTGGCCCACGCCTTGAGTTGGTGTCTGTCCGCTCGCCTTGCCAACTAACTAGGACTACGGATGCTTCCCAACGTTTCGCCGTCAACTACGGCTTCATCAGGGGAACTGCGTTATGGCAGCACTTGGACCAGGCACAACGGAAGGCGTGTCACTTTCAAGTTAGGTTTCGGGTTAGCGGGCAGTTTTGTGCTTAGGTACTCATTTCTAGAGTTTAGTTTCACGAGAAACTGCCACTTTTATTTGGCCCACGCCTTGAGTTGGTGTCTGTCCGCTCGCCTTGCCAACTAACTAGGACTACAGATGCTTCCCAACGTTTCGCCGTCAACTACGGCTTCATCAGGGGAACTGCGTTATGGCAGCACTTGGACCAGGCACAACGGAAGGCGTGTCACTTTCAAGTTAGGTTTAGGGTTAGCGGGCAGTTTTGTGCTTAGATACTCATTTCTAGAGTTTAGTTTCACGAGAAACTGCCACTTTTATTTGGCCCACGCCTTGAGTTGGTGTCTGTCCGCTCACCTTGCCAACTAACTAGGACTACGGATGCTTCCCAACGTTTGGCCGTCAACTACGGCTTCATCAGGGGAACTGCGTTATGGCAGCACTTGGACCAAGCACAACGGAAGGCGTTTCACTTTCAAGTTCGGTTTAGGGTTAGCGGGCAGTTTTGTGCTTAGGTACTCATTTCTAGAGTTTAGTTTCACGAGAAACTGCCACTTTTATTTGGCCCACGCCTTGAGTTGGTGTCTGTCCGCTCGCCTTGCCAACTAACTAGGACTAGGGATGCTTCCCAACGTTTCGACGTCAACTACGGCTTCATCAGGGGAACTGCGTTATGGCAGCACTTGGACCAGGCACAACGGAAGGCGTGTCACTTTCAAGTTAGGTTTAGGGTTAGCGGGCAGTTTTGTGCTTAGGTACTCATTTCTAGAGTTTAGTTTCACGAGAAACTGCCACTTTTATTTGGCCCACGCCTTGAGTTGGTGTCTGTCCGCTCGCCTTGCCAACTAACTAGGACTACGGATGCTTCCCAACGTTTCGCCGTCAACTACGGCTTCATCAGGGGAACTGCGTTATGGCAGCACTTGGACCAGGCACAACGGAAGGCGTGTCACTTTCAAGTTAGGTTTAGGGTTAGCGGGCAGTTTTGTGCTTAGGTACTCATTTCTAGAGTTTAGTTTCACGAGAAACTGCCACTTTTATTTGGCCCACGCCTTGAGTTGGTGTCTGTCCGCTCGCCTTGCCAACTAACTAGGACTACGGATGCTTCCCAACGTTTCGCCGTCAACTACGGCTTCATCAGGGGAACTGCGTTATGGCAGCACTTGGACCAGGCACAACGGAAGGCGTGTCACTTTCAAGTTAGGTTTAGGGTTAGCGGGCAGTTTTGTGCTTAGGTACTCATTTCTAGAGTTTAGTTTCACGAGAAACTGCCACTTTTATTTGGCCCACGCCTTGAGTTGGTGTCTGTCCGCTCGCCTTGCCAACTAACTAGGACTACGGATGCTTCCCAACGTTTCACCGTCAACTACGGCTTCATCAGGGGAACTGCGTTATGGCAGCACTTGGACCAGGCACAACGGAAGGCGTGTCACTTTCAAGTTAGGTTTAGGGTTAGCGGGCAGTTTTGTGCTTAGGTACTCATTTCTAGAGTTTAGTTTCACGAGAAACTGCCACTTTTATTTGGCCCACGCCTTGAGTTGGTGTCTGTCCGCTCGCCTTGCCAACTAACTAGGACTACGGATGCTTCCCAACGTTTCGCCGTCAACCACGGCTTCATCAGGGGAACTGCGTTATGGCAGCACTTGGACCAGGCACAACGGAAGGCGTGTCACTTTCAAGTTAGGTTTAGGGTTAGCGGGCAGTTTTGTGCTTAGGTACTCATTTCTAGAGTTTAGTTTCACGAGAAACTGCCACTTTTATTTGGCCCACGCCTTGAGTTGGTGTCTGTCCGCTCACCTTGCCAACTAACTAGGACTACGGATGCTTCCCAACGTTTCGCCGTCAACTACGGCTTCATCAGGGGAACTGCGTTATGGCAGCACTTGGACCAGGCACAACGGAAGGCGTGTCACTTTCAAGTTAGGTTTAGGGTTAGCGGGCAGTTTTGTGCTTAGGTACTCATTTCTAGAGTTTAGTTTCACGAGAAACTGCCACTTTTATTTGGCCCACGCCTTGAGTTGGTGTCTGTCCGCTCGCCTTGCCAACTAACTAGGACTACGGATGCTTCCCAACGTTTCGCCGTCAACTACGGCTTCATCAGGGGAACTGCGTTATGGCAGCACTTGGACCAGGCACAACGGAAGGCGTGTCACTTTCAAGTTAGGTTTAGGGTTAGCGGGCAGTTTTGTGCTTAGGTACTCATTTCTAGAGTTTAGTTTCACGAGAAACTGCCACTTTTATTTGGCCCACGCCTTGAGTTGGTGTCTGTCCGCTCGCCTTGCCAACTAACTAGGACTACGGATGCTTCCCAACGTTTCGCCGTCAACTACGGCTTCATCAGGGGAACTGCGTTATGGCAGCACTTGGACCAGGCACAACGGAAGGCGTGTCACTTTCAAGTTAGGTTTAGGGTTAGCGGGCAGTTTTGTGCTTAGGTACTCATTTCTAGAGTTTAGTTTCACGAGAAACTGCCACTTTTATTTGGCCCACGCCTTGAGTTGGTGTCTGTCCGCTCGTCTTGCCAACTAACTAGGACTACGGATGCTTCCCAACGTTTCGCCGTCAACTACGGCTTCATCAGGGGAACTGCGTTATGGCAGCACTTGGACCAGGCACAACGGAAGGCGTGTCACTTTCAAGTTAGGTTTAGGGTTAGCGGGCAGTTTTGTGCTTAGGTACTCATTTCTAGAGTTTAGTTTCACGAGAAACTGCCACTTTTATTTGGCCCACGCCTTGAGTTGGTGTCTGTCCGCTCGCCTTGCCAACTAACTAGGACTACGGATGCTTCCCAACGTTTCGCCGTCAACTACGGCTTCATCAGGGGAACTGCGTTATGGCAGCACTTGAACCAGGCACAACGGAAGGCGTGTCACTTTCAAGTTAGGTTTAGGGTTAGCGGGCAGTTTTGTGCTTAGGTACTCATTTCTAGAGTTTAGTTTCACGAGAAACTGCCACTTTTATTTGGCCCACGCCTTGAGTTGGTGTCTGTCCGCTCGCCTTGCCAACTAACTAGGACTACAGATGCTTCCCAACGTTTCGCCGTCAACTACGGCTTCATCAGGGGAACTGCGTTATGGCAGCACTTGGACCAGGCACAACGGAAGGCGTGTCACTTTCAAGTTAGGTTTAGGGTTAGCGGGCAGTTTTGTGCTTAGATACTCATTTCTAGAGTTTAGTTTCACGAGAAACTGCCACTTTTATTTGGCCCACGCCTTGAGTTGGTGTCTGTCCGCTCACCTTGCCAACTAACTAGGACTACGGATGCTTCCCAACGTTTCGCCGTCAACTACGGCTTCATCAGGGGAACTGCGTTATGGCAGCACTTGGACCAGGCACAACGGAAGGCGTTTCACTTTCAAGTTCGGTTTAGGGTTAGCGGACAGTTTTGTGCTTAGGTACTCATTTCTAGAGTTTAGTTTCACGAGAAACTGCCACTTTTATTTGGCCCACGCCTTGAGTTGGTGTCTGTCCGCTCGCCTTGCCAACTAACTAGGACTAGGGATGCTTCCCAACGTTTCGCCGTCAACTACGGCTTCATCAGGGGAACTGCGTTATGGCAGCACTTGGACCAGGCACAACGGAAGGCGTGTCACTTTCAAGTTAGGTTTAGGGTTAGCGGGCAGTTTTGTGCTTAGGTACTCATTTCTAGAGTTTAGTTTCACGTGAAACTGCCACTTTTATTTGGCCCACGCCTTGAGTTGGTGTCTGTCCGCTCGCCTTGCCAACTAACTAGGACTACGGATGCTTCCCAACGTTTCGCCGTCAACTACGGCTTCATCAGGGGAACTGCGTTATGGCAGCACTTGGACCAGGCACAACGGAAGGCGTGTCACTTTCAAGTTAGGTTTAGGGTTAGCGGGCAGTTTTGTGCTTAGGTACTCATTTCTAGAGTTTAGTTTCACGAGAAACTGCCACTTTTATTTGGCCCACGCCTTGAGTTGGTGTCTGTCCGCTCGCCTTGCCAACTAACTAGGACTACGGATGCTTCCCAACGTTTCGCCGTCAACTACGGCTTCATCAGGGGAACTGCGTTATGGCAGCACTTGGACCAGGCACAACGGAAGGCGTGTCACTTTCAAGTTAGGTTTAGGGTTAGCGGGCAGTTTTGTGCTTAGGTACTCATTTCTAGAGTTTAGTTTCACGAGAAACTGCCACTTTTATTTGGCCCACGCCTTGAGTTGGTGTCTGTCCGCTCGCCTTGCCAACTAACTAGGACTACGGATGCTTCCCAACGTTTCGCCGTCAACTACGGCTTCATCAGGGGAACTGCGTTATGGCAGCACTTGGACCAGGCACAACGGAAGGCGTGTCACTTTCAAGTTAGGTTTAGGGTTAGCGGGCAGTTTTGTGCTTAGGTACTCATTTCTAGAGTTTAGTTTCACGAGAAACTGCCACTTTTATTTGGCCCACGCCTTGAGTTGGTGTCTGTCCGCTCGCCTTGCCAACTAACTAGGACTACGGATGCTTCCCAACGTTTCGCCGTCAACTACGGCTTCATCAGGGGAACTGCGTTATGGCAGCACTTGGACCAGGCACAACGGAAGGCGTGTCACTTTCAAGTTAGGTTTAGGGTTAGCGGGCAGTTTTGTGCTTAGGTACTCATTTCTAGAGTTTAGTTTCACGAGAAACTGCCACTTTTATTTGGCCCACGCCTTGAGTTGGTGTCTGTCCGCTCGCCTTGCCAACTAACTAGGACTACGGATGCTTCCCAACGTTTCGCCGTCAACTACGGCTTCATCAGGGGAACTGCGTTATGGCAGCACTTGGACCAGGCACAACGGAAGGCGTGTCACTTTCAAGTTAGGTTTAGGGTTAGCGGGCAGTTTTGTGCTTAGGTACTCATTTCTAGAGTTTAGTTTCACGAGAAACTGCCACTTTTATTTGGCCCACGCCTTGAGTTGGTGTCTGTCCGCTCGCCTTGCCAACTAACTAGGACTACGGATGCTTCCCAACGTTTCGCCGTCAACTACGGCTTCATCAGGGGAACTGCGTTATGGCAGCACTTGGACCAGGCACAACGGAAGGCGTGTCACTTTCAAGTTAGGTTTAGGGTTAGCGGGCAGTTTTGTGCTTAGGTACTCATTTCTAGAGTTTAGTTTCACGAGAAACTGCCACTTTTATTTGGCCCACGCCTTGAGTTGGTGTCTGTCCGCTCGCCTTGCCAACTAACTAGGACTACGGATGCTTCCCAACGTTTCGCCGTCAACTACGGCTTCATCAGGGGAACTGCGTTATGGCAGCACTTGGACCAGGCACAACGGAAGGCGTGTCACTTTCAAGTTAGGTTTAGGGTTAGCGGGCAGTTTTGTGCTTAGGTACTCATTTCTAGAGTTTAGTTTCACGAGAAACTGCCACTTTTATTTGGCCCACGCCTTGAGTTGGTGTCTGTCCGCTCGCCTTGCCAACTAACTAGGACTACGGATGCTTCCCAACGTTTCCCGTCAACTACGGCTTCATCAGGGGAACTGCGTTATGGCAGCACTTGGACCAGGCACAACGGAAGGCGTGTCACTTTCAAGTTAGGTTTAGGGTTAGCGGGCAGTTTTGTGCTTAGGTACTCATTTCTAGAGTTTAGTTTCACGAGAAACTGCCACTTTTATTTGGCCCACGCCTTGAGTTGGTGTCTGTCCGCTCGCCTTGCCAACTAACTAGGACTAACGGATGCTTCCCAACGTTTCGCCGTCAACTACGGCTTCATCAGGGGAACTGCGTTATGGCAGCACTTGGACCAGGCACAACGGAAGGCGTGTCACTTTCAAGTTAGGTTTAGGGTTAGCGGGCAGTTTTGTGCTTAGGTACTCATTTCTAGAGTTTAGTTTCACGAGAAACTGCCACTTTTATTTGGCCCACGCCTTGAGTTGGTGTCTGTCCGCTCGTCTTGCCAACTAACTAGGACTACGGATGCTTCCCAACGTTTCGCCGTCAACTACGGCTTCATCAGGGGAACTGCGTTATGGCAGCACTTGGACCAGGCACAACGGAAGGCGTGTCACTTTCAAGTTAGGTTTAGGGTTAGCGGGCAGTTTTGTGCTTAGGTACTCATTTCTAGAGTTTAGTTTCACGAGAAACTGCCACTTTTATTTGGCCCACGCCTTGAGTTGGTGTCTGTCCGCTCGCCTTGCCAACTAACTAGGACTACGGATGCTTCCCAACGTTTCGCCGTCAACTACGGCTTCATCAGGGGAACTGCGTTATGGCAGCACTTGGACCAGGCACAACGGAAGGCGTGTCACTTTCAAGTTAGGTTTAGGGTTAGCGGGCAGTTTTGTGCTTAGGTACTCATTTCTAGAGTTTAGTTTCACGAGAAACTGCCACTTTTATTTGGCCCACGCCTTGAGTTGGTGTCTGTCCGCTCGCCTTGCCAACTAACTAGGACTACGGATGCTTCCCAACGTTTCGCCGTCAACTACGGCTTCATCAGGGGAACTGCGTTATGGCAGCACTTGGACCAGGCACAACGGAAGGCGTGTCACTTTCAAGTTAGGTTTAGGGTTAGCGGGCAGTTTTGTGCTTAGGTACTCATTTCTAGAGTTTAGTTTCACGAGAAACTGCCACTTTTATTTGGCCCACGCCTTGAGTTGGTGTCTGTCCGCTCGCCTTGCCAACTAACTAGGACTACGGATGCTTCCCAACGTTTCGCCGTCAACTACGGCTTCATCAGGGGAACTGCGTTATGGCAGCACTTGGACCAGGCACAACGGAAGGCGTGTCACTTTCAAGTTAGGTTTAGGGTTAGCGGGCAGTTTTGTGCTTAGGTACTCATTTCTAGAGTTTAGTTTCACGAGAAACTGCCACTTTTATTTGGCCCACGCCTTGAGTTGGTGTCTGTCCGCTCGCCTTGCCAACTAACTAGGACTACGGATGCTTCCCAACGTTTCGCCGTCAACTACGGCTTCATCAGGGGAACTGCGTTATGGCAGCACTTGGACCAGGCACAACGGAAGGCGTGTCACTTTCAAGTTAGGTTTAGGGTTAGCGGGCAGTTTTGTGCTTAGGTACTCATTTCTAGAGTTTAGTTTCACGAGAAACTGCCACTTTTATTTGGCCCACGCCTTGAGTTGGTGTCTGTCCGCTCGCCTTGCCAACTAACTAGGACTACGGATGCTTCCCAACGTTTCGCCGTCAACTACGGCTTCATCAGGGGAACTGCGTTATGGCAGCACTTGGACCAGGCACAACGGAAGGCGTGTCACTTTCAAGTTAGGTTTAGGGTTAGCGGGCAGTTTTGTGCTTAGGTACTCATTTCTAGAGTTTAGTTTCACGAGAAACTGCCACTTTTATTTGGCCCACGCCTTGAGTTGGTGTCTGTCCGCTCGCCTTGCCAACTAACTAGGACTACGGATGCTTCCCAACGTTTCGCCGTCAACTACGGCTTCATCAGGGGAACTGCGTTATGGCAGCACTTGGACCAGGCACAACGGAAGGCGTGTCACTTTCAAGTTAGGTTTAGGGTTAGCGGGCAGTTTTGTGCTTAGGTACTCATTTCTAGAGTTTAGTTTCACGAGAAACTGCCACTTTTATTTGGCCCACGCCTTGAGTTGGTGTCTGTCCGCTCGCCTTGCCAACTAACTAGGACTACGGATGCTTCCCAACGTTTCGCCGTCAACTACGGCTTCATCAGGGGAACTGCGTTATGGCAGCACTTGGACCAGGCACAACGGAAGGCGTGTCACTTTCAAGTTAGGTTTAGGGTTAGCGGGCAGTTTTGTGCTTAGGTACTCATTTCTAGAGTTTAGTTTCACGAGAAACTGCCACTTTTATTTGGCCCACGCCTTGAGTTGGTGTCTGTCCGCTCGCCTTGCCAACTAACTAGGACTACGGATGCTTCCCAACGTTTCGCCGTCAACTACGGCTTCATCAGGGGAACTGCGTTATGGCAGCACTTGGACCAGGCACAACGGAAGGCGTGTCACTTTCAAGTTAGGTTTAGGGTTAGCGGGCAGTTTTGTGCTTAGGTACTCATTTCTAGAGTTTAGTTTCACGAGAAACTGCCACTTTTATTTGGCCCACGCCTTGAGTTGGTGTCTGTCCGCTCGCCTTGCCAACTAACTAGGACTACGGATGCTTCCCAACGTTTCGCCGTCAACTACGGCTTCATCAGGGGAACTGCGTTATGGCAGCACTTGGACCAGGCACAACGGAAGGCGTGTCACTTTCAAGTTAGGTTTAGGGTTAGCGGGCAGTTTTGTGCTTAGGTACTCATTTCTAGAGTTTAGTTTCACGAGAAACTGCCACTTTTATTTGGCCCACGCCTTGAGTTGGTGTCTGTCCGCTCGCCTTGCCAACTAACTAGGACTACGGATGCTTCCCAACGTTTCGCCGTCAACTACGGCTTCATCAGGGGAACTGCGTTATGGCAGCACTTGGACCAGGCACAACGGAAGGCGTGTCACTTTCAAGTTAGGTTTAGGGTTAGCGGGCAGTTTTGTGCTTAGGTACTCATTTCTAGAGTTTAGTTTCACGAGAAACTGCCACTTTTATTTGGCCCACGCCTTGAGTTGGTGTCTGTCCGCTCGCCTTGCCAACTAACTAGGACTACGGATGCTTCCCAACGTTTCGCCGTCAACTACGGCTTCATCAGGGGAACTGCGTTATGGCAGCACTTGGACCAGGCACAACGGAAGGCGTGTCACTTTCAAGTTAGGTTTAGGGTTAGCGGGCAGTTTTGTGCTTAGGTACTCATTTCTAGAGTTTAGTTTCACGAGAAACTGCCACTTTTATTTGGCCCACGCCTTGAGTTGGTGTCTGTCCGCTCGCCTTGCCAACTAACTAGGACTACGGATGCTTCCCAACGTTTCGCCGTCAACTACGGCTTCATCAGGGGAACTGCGTTATGGCAGCACTTGGACCAGGCACAACGGAAGGCGTGTCACTTTCAAGTTAGGTTTAGGGTTAGCGGGCAGTTTTGTGCTTAGGTACTCATTTCTAGAGTTTAGTTTCACGAGAAACTGCCACTTTTATTTGGCCCACGCCTTGAGTTGGTGTCTGTCCGCTCGCCTTGCCAACTAACTAGGACTACGGATGCTTCCCAACGTTTCGCCGTCAACTACGGCTTCATCAGGGGAACTGCGTTATGGCAGCACTTGGACCAGGCACAACGGAAGGCGTGTCACTTTCAAGTTAGGTTTAGGGTTAGCGGGCAGTTTTGTGCTTAGGTACTCATTTCTAGAGTTTAGTTTCACGAGAAACTGCCACTTTTATTTGGCCCACGCCTTGAGTTGGTGTCTGTCCGCTCGCCTTGCCAACTAACTAGGACTACGGATGCTTCCCAACGTTTCGCCGTCAACTACGGCTTCATCAGGGGAACTGCGTTATGGCAGCACTTGGACCAGGCACAACGGAAGGCGTGTCACTTTCAAGTTAGGTTTAGGGTTAGCGGGCAGTTTTGTGCTTAGGTACTCATTTCTAGAGTTTAGTTTCACGAGAAACTGCCACTTTTATTTGGCCCACGCCTTGAGTTGGTGTCTGTCCGCTCGCCTTGCCAACTAACTAGGACTACGGATGCTTCCCAACGTTTCGCCGTCAACTACGGCTTCATCAGGGGAACTGCGTTATGGCAGCACTTGGACCAGGCACAACGGAAGGCGTGTCACTTTCAAGTTAGGTTTAGGGTTAGCGGGCAGTTTTGTGCTTAGGTACTCATTTCTAGAGTTTAGTTTCACGAGAAACTGCCACTTTTATTTGGCCCACGCCTTGAGTTGGTGTCTGTCCGCTCGCCTTGCCAACTAACTAGGACTACGGATGCTTCCCAACGTTTCGCCGTCAACTACGGCTTCATCAGGGGAACTGCGTTATGGCAGCACTTGGACCAGGCACAACGGAAGGCGTGTCACTTTCAAGTTAGGTTTAGGGTTAGCGGGCAGTTTTGTGCTTAGGTACTCATTTCTAGAGTTTAGTTTCACGAGAAACTGCCACTTTTATTTGGCCCACGCCTTGAGTTGGTGTCTGTCCGCTCGCCTTGCCAACTAACTAGGACTACGGATGCTTCCCAACGTTTCGCCGTCAACTACGGCTTCATCAGGGGAACTGCGTTATGGCAGCACTTGGACCAGGCACAACGGAAGGCGTGTCACTTTCAAGTTAGGTTTAGGGTTAGCGGGCAGTTTTGTGCTTAGGTACTCATTTCTAGAGTTTAGTTTCACGAGAAACTGCCACTTTTATTTGGCCCACGCCTTGAGTTGGTGTCTGTCCGCTCGCCTTGCCAACTAACTAGGACTACGGATGCTTCCCAACGTTTCGCCGTCAACTGCGGCTTCATCAGGGGAACTGCGTTATGGCAGCACTTGGACCAGGCACAACGGAAGGCGTGTCACTTTCAAGTTAGGTTTAGGGTTAGCGGGCAGTTTTGTGCTTAGGTACTCATTTCTAGAGTTTAGTTTCACGAGAAACTGCCACTTTTATTTGGCCCACGCCTTGAGTTGGTGTCTGTCCGCTCGCCTTGCCAACTAACTAGGACTACGGATGCTTCCCAACGTTTCGCCGTCAACTACGGCTTCATCAGGGGAACTGCGTTATGGCAGCACTTGGACCAGGCACAACGGAAGGCGTGTCACTTTCAAGTTAGGTTTAGGGTTAGCGGGCAGTTTTGTGCTTAGGTACTCATTTCTAGAGTTTAGTTTCACGAGAAACTGCCACTTTTATTTGGCCCACGCCTTGAGTTGGTGTCTGTCCGCTCGCCTTGCCAACTAACTAGGACTACGGATGCTTCCCAACGTTTCGCCGTCAACTACGGCTTCATCAGGGGAACTGCGTTATGGCAGCACTTGGACCAGGCACAACGGAAGGCGTGTCACTTTCAAGTTAGGTTTAGGGTTAGCGGGCAGTTTTGTGCTTAGGTACTCATTTCTAGAGTTTAGTTTCACGAGAAACTGCCACTTTTATTTGGCCCACGCCTTGAGTTGGTGTCTGTCCGCTCGCCTTGCCAACTAACTAGGACTACGGATGCTTCCCAACGTTTCGCCGTCAACTACGGCTTCATCAGGGGAACTGCGTTATGGCAGCACTTGGACCAGGCACAACGGAAGGCGTGTCACTTTCAAGTTAGGTTTAGGGTTAGCGGGCAGTTTTGTGCTTAGGTACTCATTTCTAGAGTTTAGTTTCACGAGAAACTGCCACTTTTATTTGGCCCACGCCTTGAGTTGGTGTCTGTCCGCTCGCCTTGCCAACTAACTAGGACTACGGATGCTTCCCAACGTTTCGCCGTCAACTACGGCTTCATCAGGGGAACTGCGTTATGGCAGCACTTGGACCAGGCACAACGGAAGGCGTGTCACTTTCAAGTTAGGTTTAGGGTTAGCGGGCAGTTTTGTGCTTAGGTACTCATTTCTAGAGTTTAGTTTCACGAGAAACTGCCACTTTTATTTGGCCCACGCCTTGAGTTGGTGTCTGTCCGCTCGCCTTGCCAACTAACTAGGACTACGGATGCTTCCCAACGTTTCGCCGTCAACTACGGCTTCATCAGGGGAACTGCGTTATGGCAGCACTTGGACCAGGCACAACGGAAGGCGTGTCACTTTCAAGTTAGGTTTAGGGTTAGCGGGCAGTTTTGTGCTTAGGTACTCATTTCTAGAGTTTAGTTTCACGAGAAACTGCCACTTTTATTTGGCCCACGCCTTGAGTTGGTGTCTGTCCGCTCGCCTTGCCAACTAACTAGGACTACGGATGCTTCCCAACGTTTCGCCGTCAACTACGGCTTCATCAGGGGAACTGCGTTATGGCAGCACTTGGACCAGGCACAACGGAAGGCGTGTCACTTTCAAGTTAGGTTTAGGGTTAGCGGGCAGTTTTGTGCTTAGGTACTCATTTCTAGAGTTTAGTTTCACGAGAAACTGCCACTTTTATTTGGCCCACGCCTTGAGTTGGTGTCTGTCCGCTCGCCTTGCCAACTAACTAGGACTACGGATGCTTCCCAACGTTTCGCCGTCAACTACGGCTTCATCAGGGGAACTGCGTTATGGCAGCACTTGGACCAGGCACAACGGAAGGCGTGTCACTTTCAAGTTAGGTTTAGGGTTAGCGGGCAGTTTTGTGCTTAGGTACTCATTTCTAGAGTTTAGTTTCACGAGAAACTGCCACTTTTATTTGGCCCACGCCTTGAGTTGGTGTCTGTCCGCTCGCCTTGCCAACTAACTAGGACTACGGATGCTTCCCAACGTTTCGCCGTCAACTACGGCTTCATCAGGGGAACTGCGTTATGGCAGCACTTGGACCAGGCACAACGGAAGGCGTGTCACTTTCAAGTTAGGTTTAGGGTTAGCGGGCAGTTTTGTGCTTAGGTACTCATTTCTAGAGTTTAGTTTCACGAGAAACTGCCACTTTTATTTGGCCCACGCCTTGAGTTGGTGTCTGTCCGCTCGCCTTGCCAACTAACTAGGACTACGGATGCTTCCCAACGTTTCGCCGTCAACTACGGCTTCATCAGGGGAACTGCGTTATGGCAGCACTTGGACCAGGCACAACGGAAGGCGTGTCACTTTCAAGTTAGGTTTAGGGTTAGCGGGCAGTTTTGTGCTTAGGTACTCATTTCTAGAGTTTAGTTTCACGAGAAACTGCCACTTTTATTTGGCCCACGCCTTGAGTTGGTGTCTGTCCGCTCGCCTTGCCAACTAACTAGGACTACGGATGCTTCCCAACGTTTCGCCGTCAACTACGGCTTCATCAGGGGAACTGCGTTATGGCAGCACTTGGACCAGGCACAACGGAAGGCGTGTCACTTTCAAGTTAGGTTTAGGGTTAGCGGGCAGTTTTGTGCTTAGGTACTCATTTCTAGAGTTTAGTTTCACGAGAAACTGCCACTTTTATTTGGCCCACGCCTTGAGTTGGTGTCTGTCCGCTCGCCTTGCCAACTAACTAGGACTACGGATGCTTCCCAACGTTTCGCCGTCAACTACGGCTTCATCAGGGGAACTGCGTTATGGCAGCACTTGGACCAGGCACAACGGAAGGCGTGTCACTTTCAAGTTAGGTTTAGGGTTAGCGGGCAGTTTTGTGCTTAGGTACTCATTTCTAGAGTTTAGTTTCACGAGAAACTGCCACTTTTATTTGGCCCACGCCTTGAGTTGGTGTCTGTCCGCTCGCCTTGCCAACTAACTAGGACTACGGATGCTTCCCAACGTTTCGCCGTCAACTACGGCTTCATCAGGGGAACTGCGTTATGGCAGCACTTGGACCAGGCACAACGGAAGGCGTGTCACTTTCAAGTTAGGTTTAGGGTTAGCGGGCAGTTTTGTGCTTAGGTACTCATTTCTAGAGTTTAGTTTCACGAGAAACTGCCACTTTTATTTGGCCCACGCCTTGAGTTGGTGTCTGTCCGCTCGCCTTGCCAACTAACTAGGACTACGGATGCTTCCCAACGTTTCGCCGTCAACTACGGCTTCATCAGGGGAACTGCGTTATGGCAGCACTTGGACCAGGCACAACGGAAGGCGTGTCACTTTCAAGTTAGGTTTAGGGTTAGCGGGCAGTTTTGTGCTTAGGTACTCATTTCTAGAGTTTAGTTTCACGAGAAACTGCCACTTTTATTTGGCCCACGCCTTGAGTTGGTGTCTGTCCGCTCGCCTTGCCAACTAACTAGGACTACGGATGCTTCCCAACGTTTCGCCGTCAACTACGGCTTCATCAGGGGAACTGCGTTATGGCAGCACTTGGACCAGGCACAACGGAAGGCGTGTCACTTTCAAGTTAGGTTTAGGGTTAGCGGGCAGTTTTGTGCTTAGGTACTCATTTCTAGAGTTTAGTTTCACGAGAAACTGCCACTTTTATTTGGCCCACGCCTTGAGTTGGTGTCTGTCCGCTCGCCTTGCCAACTAACTAGGACTACGGATGCTTCCCAACGTTTCGCCGTCAACTACGGCTTCATCAGGGGAACTGCGTTATGGCAGCACTTGGACCAGGCACAACGGAAGGCGTGTCACTTTCAAGTTAGGTTTAGGGTTAGCGGGCAGTTTTGTGCTTAGGTACTCATTTCTAGAGTTTAGTTTCACGAGAAACTGCCACTTTTATTTGGCCCACGCCTTGAGTTGGTGTCTGTCCGCTCGCCTTGCCAACTAACTAGGACTACGGATGCTTCCCAACGTTTCGCCGTCAACTACGGCTTCATCAGGGGAACTGCGTTATGGCAGCACTTGGACCAGGCACAACGGAAGGCGTGTCACTTTCAAGTTAGGTTTAGGGTTAGCGGGCAGTTTTGTGCTTAGGTACTCATTTCTAGAGTTTAGTTTCACGAGAAACTGCCACTTTTATTTGGCCCACGCCTTGAGTTGGTGTCTGTCCGCTCGCCTTGCCAACTAACTAGGACTACGGATGCTTCCCAACGTTTCGCCGTCAACTACGGCTTCATCAGGGGAACTGCGTTATGGCAGCACTTGGACCAGGCACAACGGAAGGCGTGTCACTTTCAAGTTAGGTTTAGGGTTAGCGGGCAGTTTTGTGCTTAGGTACTCATTTCTAGAGTTTAGTTTCACGAGAAACTGCCACTTTTATTTGGCCCACGCCTTGAGTTGGTGTCTGTCCGCTCGCCTTGCCAACTAACTAGGACTACGGATGCTTCCCAACGTTTCGCCGTCAACTACGGCTTCATCAGGGGAACTGCGTTATGGCAGCACTTGGACCAGGCACAACGGAAGGCGTGTCACTTTCAAGTTAGGTTTAGGGTTAGCGGGCAGTTTTGTGCTTAGGTACTCATTTCTAGAGTTTAGTTTCACGAGAAACTGCCACTTTTATTTGGCCCACGCCTTGAGTTGGTGTCTGTCCGCTCGCCTTGCCAACTAACTAGGACTACGGATGCTTCCCAACGTTTCGCCGTCAACTACGGCTTCATCAGGGGAACTGCGTTATGGCAGCACTTGGACCAGGCACAACGGAAGGCGTGTCACTTTCAAGTTAGGTTTAGGGTTAGCGGGCAGTTTTGTGCTTAGGTACTCATTTCTAGAGTTTAGTTTCACGAGAAACTGCCACTTTTATTTGGCCCACGCCTTGAGTTGGTGTCTGTCCGCTCGCCTTGCCAACTAACTAGGACTACGGATGCTTCCCAACGTTTCGCCGTCAACTACGGCTTCATCAGGGGAACTGCGTTATGGCAGCACTTGGACCAGGCACAACGGAAGGCGTGTCACTTTCAAGTTAGGTTTAGGGTTAGCGGGCAGTTTTGTGCTTAGGTACTCATTTCTAGAGTTTAGTTTCACGAGAAACTGCCACTTTTATTTGGCCCACGCCTTGAGTTGGTGTCTGTCCGCTCGCCTTGCCAACTAACTAGGACTACGGATGCTTCCCAACGTTTCGCCGTCAACTACGGCTTCATCAGGGGAACTGCGTTATGGCAGCACTTGGACCAGGCACAACGGAAGGCGTGTCACTTTCAAGTTAGGTTTAGGGTTAGCGGGCAGTTTTGTGCTTAGGTACTCATTTCTAGAGTTTAGTTTCACGAGAAACTGCCACTTTTATTTGGCCCACGCCTTGAGTTGGTGTCTGTCCGCTCGCCTTGCCAACTAACTAGGACTACGGATGCTTCCCAACGTTTCGCCGTCAACTACGGCTTCATCAGGGGAACTGCGTTATGGCAGCACTTGGACCAGGCACAACGGAAGGCGTGTCACTTTCAAGTTAGGTTTAGGGTTAGCGGGCAGTTTTGTGCTTAGGTACTCATTTCTAGAGTTTAGTTTCACGAGAAACTGCCACTTTTATTTGGCCCACGCCTTGGGTTGGTGTCTGTCCGCTCGCCTTGCCAACTAACTAGGACTACGGATGCTTCCCAACGTTTCGCCGTCAACTACGGCTTCATCAGGGGAACTGCGTTATGGCAGCACTTGGACCAGGCACAACGGAAGGCGTGTCACTTTCAAGTTAGGTTTAGGGTTAGCGGGCAGTTTTGTGCTTAGGTACTCATTTCTAGAGTTTAGTTTCACGAGAAACTGCCACTTTTATTTGGCCCACGCCTTGAGTTGGTGTCTGTCCGCTCGCCTTGCCAACTAACTAGGACTACGGATGCTTCCCAACGTTTCGCCGTC